>NW_026260813.1:0-484034 GCF_024613125.1 Pisolithus orientalis | reverse complement strand
GTACATTGGCACACATGTAGTACACCAGGCATGCTCTGTCACTGTCTACAGCTCCCACCCCATGCTCCAATGCTGAACCTGAAAATGCAATGATCATCCCTGGGTTGTATTGCAGCCACAGATTCAACATTGGAATGACAAAGTCCAAGGGTGGGTCATCACCCATGGTTACCAGCATGTCATACCATGGATCCCATCCATTGATATCCCTGTGGTAACAAGTTTCCTGATTCACCATCACAGACATGCTGCTATACATGGAGCTCCATATCGGCAGTATGGAGCTCATATCTGAATCTGCCCACTGTTCTGCCTGTTTGCCAATGCAGATCAATGCTTCCCTGCCATCTGCATACATTCACAGATGGATGACATGCAGGATCGCAGATAACAGGGCATTGGTGTTGGACATTTGGTCAACCCATTCCCTTGTAGAAGTGTTTTCCATCCTGGATTTGAGCAGCCATGAGGCTTCCAGGAAGCCATTTTGGGGCTTCAAGACAGATGAGCACTTTATTCACAAGGAAATAAATGATCACCCACCCCATGACCCTGTTGAAACCATGCACCATGCCTGTGGGGAAACCTTTATGCTCTCCTGCAGTGGTTCCCTCAGAAGATGAAGGCAGTTCCATATGTCAGCCTGCCATTGCATCAAGTCAGTAGAATATGAGATTCTGCATTCCCTTACCCTTCTTTTTGGGCTGAGAGCATCTGGCAAATACCAAATGCAGATGGTGTTTGAGTCAGTCACCAGAATGGATGGCTCAGTCACTTCCATGTATCTCTCAGCAGCTTCTGCATCACAGGTTTTTCTACCCCAATTTTTTCCTGACATTGACTGCAGAAAGATGAAAACTTCCATTGCACCATTATGATGGACTTACTTGGGCAACAATAGGCCTGTGAGATTACTGACAATATGTGATCTGCTCCACATAACACCAGAAATGGAATCAATATATCTGGAAGGGCACAAGGTCTGCTGAATACCTCCTCTTGAAATCTGGCTTTCATGTATGATGCAATGCAGTCTGTTAGTTCCATTCACCATCTGTGGGGGGTTTTAGACATGTCTTGCATAGTGTTCATGCTTGGGGTGGATGAGGTTGGAGTTGTATAGTGGGTGAGCTGCTTGCAGCTTGTTGGAAAATTACAGCATGTCGGGATGCTTGCCTCAATATTTTGCTGTGATCTGATCAATATGTTGTGACACTATATGTGCTATTGGTGTTGGGCCCATCTTATGTTGCAACAGGGGTGGATCTTACTAGACAGACCTGTCCTTGTTTTATGGCAATATAAAATATATTACTGAAGGGCCTGTCCATAAGTTATGACCATATAAATAATACTGCTGAAGGGCCTGTCCTTATGTTGCAACAGGTGTACATCTTGCTATGGACAGGCCTGTCTATATGTTGTGACAGGGGTATATTATCCCAAAGATGGGCCCTTCCATATGTTGCCAACTCTGTAATCTATCATAGATGGGCCCCTCTTTATGTTGTGACCCTATAAAGCATATGATGGGTGGGCCCATCCATATGTTGCAACCTTCTTCATGATACAATAGGTGGGCCCATCCATGTCTTACAGTAGCTTAGCATACTTACTTGGTCATGGGCCCATCTATATGTTGCAGCATCCTTACCCTCCACAGGCCCTCCCATATGTTGTGGAATTGCATTTACGGCCCCATACATATGTTGCTCTCACTATAGGCCCTCAGGCCTGTCCATGTGTCATGGCTAATCTATTTAGATGAGCCCATCATGGGGTCTATATAAGTGTTGGCATTTTGCATGCAGGCTACCTATATGTTGTGACTAAATGGACTACATGGGGTCCCCTACAAACCAGGTCCAACCCCCATACCCTCCCTTCCACACCCTCACTGTCTTGCCAGAGAGTGTCTCCAGCTGTGGCTCCCAACAGCTATGAACACATGAGTAGCAGTGGGGACAGAACAAGGTGGCTCACACCCCATCCCAGAGGAACAACTGAACCATATCCTGGAAGTCATTCAGGCCTCATGGGCAGAAAGAACCAAAGAAGCTTATGGAGCTGGCCTACTAACATACCACATATACTGTGACATGCACAACCTCCCAGAACAGCAGCATGCCCCCATTTCAGCCACAACACTGCTCACTTTCCTGTCCAGCTGTGTGGGCTCCTATTCCAGATCAGCCCTGGTGAACTTTGCAGCAGGCCCATGTGCATGGCATTTATTGCATGGCCTACCCTGGAACATCAACCAAGAGGAACTCTGAGCTATACAAGAAGGAGCTTCACACCTAGCTCCACCTGCATCCAAATGCCCTCCCTGTGAGCCATTCAAAGTCAAAACCCTAGAACTTTTTCACTCATTCATGGATCTCAAAAATCCCAGAGATGCTGCCATCTTTGTGTGTTTAACCACAGTTTTCTACTGTGTAGGCAGACTCAGAGAGTTCACAGTAACATCAATCAAGCATTTTGACCCAGTGAAGCACATCACTCAAGCAGACTTGAAACATCTCCATGACCTCAATGGCCTACCAGTCACCAAATTCTGCATTCCTTGTGCCAAAACCTCCCCATGAGGAGAGGACATTCAATGTGCACCTGTGGAAGGCATCACAAACCCCATCAAAGTGCTAGAGAACCACTTTCGAGTCAACCCCACCAATCCCAGTGCACATTTATTTGCATGGAAGCACCCCACAGCAGGCCTATGCCCACTATCCAAATCAGAGGTCACCAAGTGCATCTTGGTGCTAGCCTCTGAACATAATCTTCCAAACCTCAGAGGACACAGTCTAAGTATAGGTGGCACACTTCACTACTTGCTCTGAGGCATTCCCTTTGATGTCATCAAGACAATCAGGCATTGGGCAGGAGACTCCTTCACATGATACCTACATCAACATGCAATAATACTAGCACCCTACCTCAACAATAGGCCCACTCTCCTGGAACACTTCATGAGATACACTATGCCCCCAGTGCACTAATCCAGTTTTTACCCACACAAGTAAGCAGCCATCTCCTTTTTCCAGGGCTCTGAGCTTCACTGTTAGTGTTGCTGGCTCCTAACTGATGGGTCACAGCTCACTCATTGCCTTCAGATACAGTGCCTCCTCTGGGCTGGAAAACCCTTTGGGTTTTCACCCATCTCCCCTTAGTCTCCCTAGATACCTTCCACAGTTCTCTGGCTTGTGAGTCTTGTCATTAGCACACACCCCTACTCCCCCCTGTTCACTAGCATAGCATTGAAGCACATGGAGTACTTTGACAATCATGTTTTTTATTTTTTCATTAATGATGATGGCAAAAAAAAAAAGTACTTGCATCAGGAAGTGAAAAAATGGTTTAAACCTGTTTAAACCCATCACTGACTGGTCATGACTGCAATTCTGTCATTCCCCATTTCTCTGATGTGGAGTGATCACAATCAAGGTCTGCCATTGGCCATTTCCATTTTGACTTTGGCATTTCAGCATTGGGCATTCCTTATTCAAGTATGATTGTCCAGCTTTCCATACTGCTGTTGCTGCTGGTGCAATGAGGTCTAGGATTTTTCGGGGTCCTGGTCAGGGTGCCACACGGAGTGGAGTCAAGAAGCAATAGGGTTGTGGGTTACAATCGAGCACAGCTTCAAAGATCCATATCAGGTATTAGCCTGCGCAGTGCTGAGTTTGACCCCATTCATATCAGTAACACGAGGTGAAGGTCGCGTCAGCTTTGTGGGGCTATATATCACATAGTCCCTTTCAACGGTGGGCTACCATCTGCCCCTTGACCGGCTAGTGCTACCAGTGAGCTGTTGGCTACTCCGTACCCACCATGGTGCGCGTTGTAGATCTTTCTTTGTTCTCTGCAGAACGTCTGGCACACCCTGTTGGGCTTGCTGACGCGCTTCGTCACCTCGAGCTGTTGTTAGTAGTCTCCAACACGGATGACGCTGTGGCACAGATCGTCCGTGAGTTATCGTCTGTCCCGGGCCTCTTTGGTTTCCTTATTTCGGGTAAGCAAATGTTCGTCTGCGTAGAAATCCTGCTCACATGAATTCTGACTAGCTTGGCCCAACTCGAAAAAGCTGGTCGACCGTATTTTTAGCGCCTTTCCGAAGGAACCAGCGCTTATACCGCAGTCCTTCGTCAAGGATCTATTGTTCAAGATATCCCATACTTTGTTCTCTATTCCTCCCGACCTCCTGTCTACTGATCTGTCCAAAAACATTGGCCAGTTCAGGCAATACGTGGACAATGTTTTGCCTGTCCTGGCCATGTTGTGCTGTGCGGATTTTGCCAGCGAAACTTCTGTCACAGAAGAGCATGCTGAGTTAATAGACGACATCCCGTTCTTCAAGCAGAAAGTAAAGAAACAGCGACGGAGGGTCAAGCAAACAGCTGCGGCTGTTGATCCTGCCCTGTTTTTCAAACTTGGGGTTCCTGTGCCCACTACGAATGAAGCAGCGAGACGAATGGCCAACGACATCGCGGAGAGGTTAAAATTGGTCTTAGACGTGAGTAACCTTCCTAAACCGTCACGACTTGCCGTTGACTTCTCTCGACAGTCCTATCTGAGTGCACTCTCAAGCCCTGAACTTGCGATGCCCCTGAAGAACGCCTATGTTCAACTTTTATCTGATCACAGTTCCAGCGAGCGTCCTCGAACTGTAGTGAAGCCATCCACCTCCGTTGTCGTGGAAACTCAGCCGTCAGCGTACCCAACGGTTCAGCCAATGAAGGCTGCCTTGTACTTCGATAATGCAGACGGTTTCGGGGAATGGAGAATTCTGATCGGGACGAATGTGACGAAGAAACTGAGAGAATTCCGCGAAAACGACCGACAAAAGTTCAAGATTGTAGTCAAGAAAATCAAGTATGTACTCTATCACTTCCTTTAGTTATTGTGTGGTGACACTGGCGCAGGGAGCTCTCCCATGGACGGTTTTCAGATGATAACCAGAAGAGATTGGATGGAGCCCGCTCCGGCGTGCCTATTTTCGAGGCAAAGATACAACAAGACTTGAGGATTGTGGTATGGGTTCCCACCTCGTGTCTATTAAAGTTATTAATGTGGCATGAAGTATCAAATCGATTGTGTTTCGGACCATGAGGGTGAAGTAAGTGAATTACCCGCTTCCCTGTCCCTTGTGCTCAAATGGTTTCAGATCGAACGACAAGGTAGTCCTTACATGTCCGTTATATGCACACATACTTATTGGGTTTACGTGAAGTCGTAAGGATATTTGAGATGTGCACTCACACTCAGCCCAATCACATTTGGGATGCAATGAATCACCACTTGTCTGGCAATGGCAAAGAGTATATACAACGGTAACTTGACCTTCTCTATGCTGACAAAAGAAACTCAAGTTCATTCATCTCACCGTTGCAGATGCACGTACAGACACCCACCCGTCCATCCCGGAGATAATGTGTTCTTGCCTGCTGTATTCCCACCCGAGGTACACGATGTAGTCGTCAAGCCTCCACCGTTGGTCCTCGGAGACAAAGAAATGGACCAAGTGCGTCCATTTATTTCAGCTTCTTGCTGTCTTCCTTCACTACGGTTGTTGACGTTTGACTACAGCTGCACTCGCTCCTTGTGTACGTCCTAATGCACATGAGTTCACTGTAGTTCATTGACACCATGGTAGCCTTGAAAAATACATCACCTTCTCCCAGGTGAGCATGAATTGATCTGCCACCTCTTTGTTATTTCACAGTCGTGCTGTGTAGGCCCTGATCAACGGTTCGAGAAACACTATCCTTCCTGATGATCCAGCCCAGACGATAACCTTATTACAGGTATAATTGCGAGGAAGAACGTCCAGCATGTATTTGAGCTTACGTTGGTGCATTTTCTCTGATCGCTTTACTTGCCTAATAGCCTTTACAGTCCACAGGAACGCAAGATCGTCGATTGTACTACATCGTGTTATGTTTTGGGTCGAAGTGGCACGGGGTGAGCCGATTCTTATGACCGAGATCGATGGAATGCTCATTATTCGAAGGAAAACGATAACCATGTTGTTTAAGATGCTGGGGATTCAGAGGGCATGGCAGCTTCAATCTGAAGGCTCTGGCATGCCCCGGCCAAGGCAGATATTTGTTACGAAGTCGCCGGTCCTCGCAAACAAGGTAGAGGAGTATTTCGTTAAACTCCTGGAATCCCTCTCCCTGGCAGGATATACGCTGGAAGAACTGGCAAGACTGCAGCCAAGCAACATGGATCTGGAAATGGTTGATCCTGACGATGTCCCGGACACGCAAAATGGCATTCCACAAAGATATAGTGAACTCGAGGACCACCACTTCCCTTTATTCTTAACATTTGACCGGGTGTGTATTGTTGATCGTATTCGCTGAGCTCACCGCTCATAGCCAACTCCATAGTTGGCGAGGATGATTGCAGCGGATATCTTGGAGGCAGATCATCCAGAGGCTAAACAGTATAGCAAAATTATTCATGCGGTCTCAAGACCCGGAGGTCCTTGACTCCTTTGTTAGCTATGACACTTTTGCCAACACGTATTGGCCACACTTCCCTCAGCCGCTTACGAAGGGTCTTGGTAAAGTAGTTGGTTTACCTGCATTCTCTATGACTGACGCGGCGTTCAGATCCATGGTTGGTGTTTGGGGAGATTGTGGGTATGTCCATCAGTCTCGGTGGTGGCCCCCTAATGTTAATTTATAACAGGCATCATCAAAGGCTCAGAAAAGTCACTTGGATTCGATGACGGGATATTGGATAAGAAAACTTACTGTGGCCTCCCATCACGCTCAAACCCGACCTTCTCCGGTCAAAGAGAACTTGTCTATGCTGTATTTGAAGCCTACTCCAAGCTGAAACGTCAGCGCCAACATCATGATGTTGCAGACAGGTTTGTTTCTGGTTGTCGAGGAGTACAGCGTGATCTTCATTGATCCATCACAAGGACACATGCTGTTCTTAAGACTCTACTGGGTGCTACATCGCTCAAAGGGCGCCAAGTAGACTATCTGTTTGTGCATCCTTCATATCTGTGAGCATGTTGCTGATGAGGATCGGGCTGCAGTTATGTGGACGAAGCTCAGGACAATCTGCTCATAGATGCTCTTCGTATGTTTTCCATGTCTAACAATTGGGGACCACGGTTGAGATGTTTGTAGTTTTGAGACTTATATGTTGCAATCCGGAAGGCCTGTTCTGGGCAGGCGATACTGCTCAGACCATCTCTGCAAGCAGTTCGTTTAGGTTTGATGATTTGAAAGCATTTCTACACCGTATCGAGGTGGGTGGTCTTAATTCTGTAACATCCACCAAGCTAAACGAGATTCAGGTGGACCAAACCTCACATATGGTGAGGGAGCGGCGAATTGCTCCACCGATGTCATTCCAGCTTGCGATAAACTACCGGTCCCATGGCGGCATAGTGAACTGCGCACATTCAGTGATCGAGTTGATTTCTCGCTTCTGGCCGAACAGTATTGATTCCCTCCAGCCTGAACATGGCATCGTCGACGGCTTGAAACCGGTGTTCTTCACGGGATGGGACAAGGATGCTATCGGTTACGAACAATTCCTCTTCGGTGCCCCGTATGTAACTTGTTTCGTTCAGTTGAGGATTCCCCACTGACATGGTCCCGCCATAAAGTGGCAGTCACATTGAATTCGGCGCACAGCAGTGTGAGTTGATCTTTCTAGCATCATTTACCATTCTTTACGCAAAGGTTACAGGCATTCTGGTACGAAATGAAAAAGCTCGGGAAAAGCTCCGACAGCAAGTGGGTGATATTGGACTTATCATGTGAGGCGGATTAACCATTCCATTTCTAAACCTTGCTGAAGGCTGACTGTGGCAGGACACTTTATGAGAGCAAAGGGCTGGAGTTCAATGATGTAGGTGTCTATCCACCCAGTATCTCCTTTCTGCAGCATTGGGTGGTGATCTTCGGAATTCCCAGGTGCTCCTTTACAACTTCTTTGAGGACTCAAACGTGGATCTATCTCGCTGGCGTCTGGTGCTGGCCGCCATAAACAGTGGGTTTGATGGCCACAGTCCGTGCCGGCCACAAGCGCCATGTTTCGAAAGGAACGAAAGCAGATACGCAGGGGTATGCGGTGAGGTATGTAATTGGAATTACTTCTGCTGGTTCATTCCGTCAGATAACGCCTTGTTCTAGTTGAAACTCTTATACGTGGGGATTACAAGAGCACGTAAGAATATGTGGATTGCCGACAAGTCTGACAAGGCCGAGCCTATGAGAGTAAGGAATATCCTCTCGAATAAGCCGTCAATGCAAGAAAGCTGACGGTTATGATAGATATTCTGGACGTCTCGTTCTCAAATCCACAACTGTAGTCCCTGGAACTGATGTTCCGCATCTGGCAGTCTCTTCGACTCCTGAAGAATGGGCAGAATCAGGTCTCTGGTTATTCCATCACAGGCGATACACGCAAGCGATGCATTGCTTTGGCCGTGCCGAAATGCCCCGTGAAGTGAGGATTGCTGAAGCATACCATTTCCGAGAGCTTGCTCGCGCAACCGTGGGGGTGGCGCTAGCCAGCGAGCAGCGGCAGGCGTTCGCCAAGGCTGCAGACGCATTTGACAAATGTGGCAGTGAGACACCTGGTAGGCTGAAGCTGCGGTACTACCATACAGCTGCGGAGTGCTACGTTCGTGCGGCTGACGACCGTAAGGCGGCGGATGCATACCTGAATGCTGAGGCGTACGAACTAGCAGCCAAACGCTACCGCAAGGCCGGCATATTCGACAAGACAGTTGATGTTCTCAAATCCTACTCGAAAAAGATGTCTCCTGATTGTGCAGACGAGTTACTCAAAGTATGTCGGTTGTACTACTGTAGCAAGGATGACGAGAAGTGGGTGGTCTGCTTGTTGTCGTGAACGCGAACTTAACATTCTGTAGACCGCCGTCGTCTCTTTTTTCCTCCTTTGAAGAAGAGTTAGACTTCCTTGAGACCTATGGCCTCGATGTGGCACTTGTGGTTCTCTACGAGTCCCATGGAAAATACGTCGAAGCTGCAGAACTGCATTTGAGTGAAGATGAACCATTGGATGCGATCGGAGTACTTCTCAAGGACAAAACCAACCAGCATGCCATGAGGCGCGCAGCGGACATATTACTGGACTGTTTGTGGAAACATTGCTCATTCGGAGTGTCGCCAAAGGAGTTCCATGCTGGGATACCGAAGACCCTTATCTCCTTCAGTCATCAGCTTCCCTTGAACCTTTTGTCGCCTCGAGCCCGTGATGAAGTAAGTATCGCCTGCTTGCTCGGAGTCATCGACTAAATTTCCGCCGTCCAATCATTCAGATCAAGATGTTCCAAACTGCTGCTGCAGAAGAACCTGACCGTGTAGCGCTGGAAACGTTGGCAGAATCCTTCATCGAGCAGAAAGACAACGCTGCAGCTCTTTGGTGTCTCAATCACGTTTTTTCGTGCCTACTCTCCGGTGGAGGAGTTGGTGAAGTTGGAGGACTTCGCCCTAATTCCTCCGAAAATTCTACACGTATTCTCATTTGCTCTACACCGTTGCCTCTCACAATGATCCCGTGGGAGGACGCGGTCTCAGAAAGTTGTTTGCAATAACTCAGCTTTCGGACGATCAATACGATGTACAAGCGGGCTCCTTCATTTTGGCCACCCCAAGCACGGTGTCTACTAGCAATGACGAGCAAACAAATGGATCGCAATACACTCACGGGCAAGTCACCAATGCGTTGAAAGATCGCGTACGCTCCTACCTTCGCCACCAAGTCGATACCGAGACTCGACTTTGCTATAGCGCGAAGATCTTTTCTCAGTGCCTCCTTTACAGTGTCATTGGCTCCTGCAAATATGGAAAGTGCAAGCAACAGCATGTCTCACTTTCCTCTCTGGACTCCACACAATACAATGCACGTGTTGGAATTCATCTGCAGCAAATTCGTATATTGCAACTTGTATATTCCGCATTTCCCGAGATGCGGGAGCAGAATTCGTAAGTAGCTTTGCGCTTATAGTGTGTTCGTGGGTTGATCATTTTTGTGATATAGCGTAAAAGGGGAGATTGCCGACTGGATAGCCCACTTATACGAGGCATTCTTCCCACCTTTCCGTGCACAAGGGTCTCTTGCGGATCTCAAGTGGTCAAGCATCCAAGGAGCTTCTGACGGCATCCGTGTTGTGAGACATTGGGTTCGCGATGCTATTTATGCTCTAGAACCTCGATATTCTGCCGACTTCCTTACCGACATACTAAGGCTGATTAAGCTCAGCTCGGTATTTGGTGAAAGTGACGCTTTGCAGAACGCTAATTGCGTGCGGCGATACCGCCCCAAGGCATTCTTCCGCTATCCAGGTCGTTACATTGTGGAAGACATGATTGAGTCCAACCAATCTGCTACCGAAGCAAGCATTTTTGTGGGCATCCTTGGGCTTCGGTAAGATTTCTGCTCCTTTTAGAGTTACGCTTTATGACCTCTGTCGTAGCCACGCTATTCGCACTAACATTCAAGTGAACTTGTCTGTCCTTTGTGACTGCATCGAGGAAGTGTTCAGTGCTTACGTGATAACTCTTCGTCTCAAAACTAACCCCGGTGCGGGCTCGCTGCACGACGTCGTTCTACCTCGGAGTTGGTTAGTCCGGAACAACAAACTCGATGCACGTAAAGATGTCACGAACATCAATCACTTCTTGAACGATATACAGTACCTCTTGGAAAAGCTACGGTCTGACAGTACAGAAGGTTATTTTCTCACCGTTCGAATAGTTACACACCCTAACGTCAGGTGCAGAACATCTCTGGTTGTTGCACACGAACGTTACGCCTGTTCACCGAAGTATATTCATCGCACGGATGTGAGTAATTCAACGGTCGTCCGTCCCGTCGCGAAGAAACTAACAATAACCCAGCTGTAGAATGTTGTGTCTTGGTAGGTAGTTTATCAAGAGTTTGGACTCGACTGACTCCCTTTAGCTTCTTATAACTGCCCTCCTCTTTCGGTCGACCTAAAAGGGAGGATTTCAAGCATCATGAACAGATTGAGATCAAACGACCCTGCTCGCCCCACACCATATATCTACCGGCAGTGCGTATCGTTGCCGTTCTCCACATCCCAGTGATGAGCTCACTACTATTGTAGCTATGCACAAACAGCACGCGACGATTATCTACACGTAATAGTTGCCTACGATGAGAATCATGCTATACCGAATCTCGTTCATCTTCGTTGCAAGGGCCATGCAACGAGCCTTGAGACTAGCCGCCTCGCGACGCGATCGCGTATCCAGGAACTTGATTACAGTCGACTCGACTGAGATACCAACTCTCTTAGCGTCTCCCCTGATTGTCGCACGCTCCCAACTCCGTGTGGAAGCACCGGTTTTCGTGCCTCGGGCCGGAATTTCACTCCAAACAAAACCAGCTGAGGACCACGTTGATCTATGTCTCGAGATTGACTCTGCACAACTCGACAAGCCTGTAGGAGATGTAGGAGGTCCTCCCCTCGACGATGATCAGGCCGCACCTGGCTGTTGTTGGTACGGAGGAGGAAGAGTCTGCAGCCGGCTTAATACAACGTGTCTACCGTCTGCACCGTGAGAAACAGAGGCGGCTGCTGGAGAGACCTACACTCGAGGCAGAGAGATCTGCCATATATGCCACTTGTCTAAAACACGCTCAAGATACCGGAGTTGCGCCAGGGTTTTATCGCCTCCTGTACTTGGGACCCTTACCTCATTTGCTTCTGGCCCTCAGAAAGGGAATCACCATGGCTACGTTCGTTAGAAACACGACAAAAATTCCTGGACTATTATTGAAAGAAGGTCACGAACGCCTGGAAGAACTCGGACGTAATAGGAGTGAAATATCGTGAGTCTTAATACTCTACGCTTGCAAGCTTTCTCACTTGCTTGCAGGTCGACCCTTAAACAAGGGCACGAGCTGCTGAAGAAGTTGAGTCCTGACTCGCAGTTCCATAAGAACCGTGACATCGGCGCTCTAAAGGACGCAGTGCTACAAGTCAAAGAATTTCTGCACAGAATCCCAGGCGGTGCGAGGGGGTCGCCGGAAGAACTGAACATCGCATACAAAGCAATTGTCGCAGAGAAGCACGTTCCAAAGGAGAAACCATCCCTCAATGTCGAGGATCTCGATCCATAGGAATACTGACCAGGACCTGTATAAACGAAACGATTCCTGATGGCATGGAAGATTTGAAACTGTACCTATAGGCTACTACCCCGAGGATATCCTGCTGTATTGAATTGATAACGAATGTCAGATCGCTCCCATGTAAGCAACGTTCTCGATGACACGGGATGGTTGGTCAGTGCTCAGTTGGAAGCCTCGAGAGCACGGCTCGTTTTCGTCATCCGAATTAGTGAAGAAAAAAAAGGGTAGGCTCTGTACTGCCTGAGGATCAGGTCACGCTTATCGGAGAACTAGGGATCAAGCGCTCGCCTACGGTCTAATAGTTGCTAGGCGTTGACGGACGTCCGTTGTGGGAGGGCGACGGAGTGGTAAGATTTAAATGTGCCACCGACATAGTGAACAGGTATCAGGTGGCGGTACTGGGGGCTGCAGGGGCGAGAGCCGGCATCGCCCCAAGAGCACGTTTCTGGTTAGGTCGTGTGATGGCTCTCTCAGACAACTTTCATGCTTAGAGAATGGCGGAGACTCACTTAAGTCGTTCTCGGATCTGCGCTGGCTGAGTCGGGAAAGCTTCTTCCCCGCAGCCAAGCACAGCTTTGGGGGTTCAAATCAAGTAGCCATGGCGCTGCATTGGGTTGATTCTTATCAGCTGAGGGTTCTGATAAGCTCAGGACCTGGTTCTCAGCGGAACACGAGGTTGTGGCATTGTGGAACTCGGAATACATCAGTCCCTTCCACGGTCTACTCCTTCCACAATACCCACCATGGTGCACATTGTAGACCTCTCTATGTTCTCTGCCGAACGTCTGGCACACCCTGTTGGGCTTGCTGACGCGCTTCGTCACCTCGAGCTGTTGTTAGTAGTTTCCAACACGGATGACGCTGTGGCGCAGATCGTCCGTGAGCTTATTGTCTGTCCCAGACCTCTTTGGTTTCCTTATCTCGGGTAAGCAAGTAACGTTCGCCTGCTCAGAAATCCTGCTCACATGAATTCTGGCCAGTTTGGCCCAACTCGAAAAGGCTGGTCGAGCGTATTTTCAGCGCCTTTCCGAAGGAACCAGCGCTTATACCGCAGTCCTTCGTCAAGGATCTATTGTTCAAGATATCCCATACTTTGTTCTCTATTCCTCCCGACCTCCTGTCTACTGATCTGTCCAAAAACATTGGCCAGTTCAGGCAATACGTGGACAATGTTTTGCCTGTCCTGGCCATGTTGTGCTGCTGCGGATTTTGCCAGCGAAACTTCTATCACAGAAGAGCATGCTGAGTTAGTAGATGAAGACATCCCAGTTCTTCAAGCAGAAAGTAAAGAAACAGCGACGGAGGGTTAAGCAAGTAGCAGCGGCTGTTGATCCTGCCCTGTTTTTCAGACTTGGGGTTCCTGTGCCCACTACGAATGAAGCAGCGAGACGAATGGCCAACGACATCGCGGAGAAGTTAAAACTGGATTTAGACGTGAGTAACCTTCCAAACCGTCACGACTTGCCGTTGACTTCTCTCGACAGTCCTATCTGAGTGCACTCTCAAGCCCTGAACTTGCGATGCCCCTGAAGAACGCCTATGTTCAACTTTTATCTGATCACAGTACCAGCGAGCGTCCTCGAACCGTAGTGAAGCCATCCACCTCCATTGTCGTGGAAACTCAGCCATCAGCGTACCCAACGGTTCAACCAATGAAGGCTGCCTTGTACTTCGATAGTGCAGACGGTTTCGGGGAATGGAGAATTCTGATCGGGACGAATGCGACGAAGAAATTGAGGGAATTTCGCAGGAGCGACGGGAATAAGTTCAAGATCGTAGTCAAGAAGATCAAGTTCGTGCTATGCCATTTTCTATGCTACTTTCCTTATCGGTTGTGTGGTGACACTGGCACAGAGAACTTTCGAATGGCCATTTTTCAGATGATAACCAGAAGAGATTGGATGGAGCTCGCTCTGGCGTGCCCATCTTTGAAGCGAAGATGCAACGAGATTTGCGGCTTGTGGTACGAGTTTCCATCCAGTGTTCCTAATAAAGCTATTAATGTAGCACGAAGTATCAAATCGACTGTGTTCCAGACCATAATGGCGAAGTAAGTGAATTACCTGCCTCCCTGTTTCTTGCACTCAAATCATTTCAGATCGAGCGACAAGGTAGTCCTTACATGTCCGTTATATGCCCATATGCTTACTGGGGTACACCTGAAGCCATAAAGATATATGAGATATGCACCCATACTCAACTTAATCGCATTTGGGATGCGATGAATCACCACTTGTCCGGCAAAGGCAAAGAGTATATACAACGGTAACTCGACCTTCTTTACGCTGACAAAAGGAGGTAAAGTTCGTTCATCTCACCGTTGCAGATGCACGTACAGAAACCCACCTGTCCATCCCGGAGATAAGGTGTACTTGCCTGCTGTATTCCCACCCGAGGTACACGACGTGGTCGTCAAGCCCCTACCACTGGCCCTTGGTGACCAAGAAATGGATCAAGTACGTCCATTGATATCAGCTTCGTGCTGTCTTCCGTCGTCAAGGCCACTGACGTTGAACTGCAGCTGCATTCCCTCCTCGTGTACGTCTTGATGTGCATGACTTCTCTGCCGTTCACTCACACCATAGAGTAGCCTTGACAAATACATCACCTTCTCTCAGGTAAGCTCGAGCTGATCCGTCTTGTCTTTGTTCTTGCTCAGATGTGTTTTGCAGGCCCTAATTAACGGTTCGAGAAATGCTACCCTTCGTAACGATCTAGCGAAGATGTTGACGTTTTCGCAGGTTTAATTGCGATGAAGGACGTCCAGCATGTATTTGAACTCAGGTTAGTACATCTTTTTTGGTCTCTTTACTTGTCCCAATGCGTCACTAGTCCACAGGAGCGCAAGATCGTCGAATGCACCACATCATGTTATGTTTTGGGTCGAAGTGGCACGGGGTGAGTTTATTGTGTGACTGAGATCAGTATGACACTTATTATTGGTAAGGAAAACAACAACCATGCTCTTTAAGATGTTGGGAATTCAGAGGGCATGGCAACTTCATTCTGAAGGCTCTGGCATGCCCCGACCAAGGCAGATATTTGTCACGAAGTCTCATGTCCTTGCAACCAAAGTAGAGGAGTACTTCGTGAAGCTCCTGGACTCCCTTTCACTGGCAGGATATACGCTGGACGAGCTTGCAATGTTGAAGTCGAGAAACATGTACCGAGGACTGGTTGATAATGACGATGTCCCGGATGCTCAAAGTGGCATTCCACAGAGATATAGTGAACTCGAGGACCACCACTTCCCTTTATTCTTAACGTTTGACCGGGTGTGTATTGTTGATCATATGCACTGAACTCACCGCTCATAGTCAACTCCGCAGCTGGTGAGGATGATAGCAGCAGATATCTTGAATACAGATCATCCAGGGGCTGAACGTGCAACAAGACTGTTTGCGCGTTCCCAAGACCCGGAGGTCCTTGACTCCTTCGTTACCTATGAAGTTTTTGTCCACAGGTATTGGCCCCGGTTGGCTCATCTTACAAAGTGTCTGGGTCAGGCCGTTGGTTTACACAGTAGTCCCTGTGACTGACAAGGTGTACAGATCCATGGCCGGTGTTTGGGGAGATTATGGGTATTTCCGTCGATTTGAGTGGTGTAGCCGGAGTACTAATTTACAACAGGCATCATCAAAGGCTCAGAAATGTCACTTCAATTTGATAGTGGAACGCTGGATAAGAACACTTACTGTAGTCTCTCATCACGCACAAACCCCACGTTCTCTGATCAAAGAGAATGTCTTTATGCTCTATTCGAAGCCTACTCCAGACTGAAGCGTCATCACCAACATCACGATATTGCAGACCGGTTTGTTGATGTCGTCGAGAGGTATCACATGATTTTGATTGATCTATCACAAGGACACATGCAGTTCTCAAAGTTCTACTAGGCGGTACGCCGTTGAAAGGGCCTCGAGTGGATTTTCTGTTCGTGCTATTTATCGTGTCAACAAACAGGCTACTGATGAAGATTTGGCTGCAGCTATGTAGACGAAGCACAAGACAACTTGCTCATAGATGCTCTTCGTATGTTTTCATGTGTGGCAATCGGAGACTACGGCTTGAGATGATTGTAGTTTTGCGCCTTACATGCAGCAATCCGGAAGGCCTGTTCTGGGCAGGTGATACTGCTCAGACCATTTCTGCTGGAAGCTCGTTTAGGTTTGACGATTTGAAGGCATTTCTATATCGCATTGAGGTAGGTGGCAAGAGTCGTGCAACGTCCACAAATTACACGGCATTTAGGTGGACCAAGCCTCCCACGTTGTGAGGGAGCGGGCTGTTGCCCCGCCGGCATCATTCCAGCTTGCCATCAACTACCGGTCCCATGGCGGCATAGTAAATTGCGCGCACTCAGTGATCGAGTTGATTGCACGCTTCTGGCCGAATAGTATCGATTCCCTCCAGCCCGAACGTGGCGTCGTTGACGGTCTGAAACCGGTTTTCTTCACTGCATGGGATAAGGATACTGTTCGTTATGAGCAATTCCTCTTCGGCACATCGTATGTAGTCTCTGTTGCACTTCAGTTCAGGATTCCCACTAACGTCGTTCCACCATAGTGACAGTCACATTGAATTTGGCGCAGACCAGTGTTGGTTGATATTTATGCCGTTGTTTGCTATTTTCACGTAGAGTTCACAGGTATTCTTGTACGCGACGAGAAGGCTAAAGAGAAGCTCCAACAGCAAGTGGGTAATATTGGAGTAATCATGTGAGGACGATTATGCGTCTGATATCTGAACACTGCTGATAGCCGATTATGGTAGGACCCTTTATGAGAGCAAAGGTTTGGAGTTCAATGATGTGGGTGTCTATCCATGCAGTGCCTCCTTGCTGTATCATTAGACGGTGATCCCCGGAATTTGCAGGTCCTACTATACAACTTTTTCGAGGATTCAACGATGGATCTATCGCGCTGGCGTTTGGTGCTTGCCGCCATCGATGGTGTAGTCGAGGGCTACAAACCTTGCCAACTACAAGCGCCTTGTTTTGAAAGGGATGAAACCCGATATGTGGGATTGTGTAGAGAGGTGTGTAAACGAAACCACTTCTATTTGTCCACTCCGTCCACTAACGCCTCTTCCAAGCTGAAGCTCTTATATGTGGGAATAACAAGAGCACGTAAGAACATGTGGATTGTCGACACATCGGACAAAGGCGAGCCTATGAGGGTAAGGAATCTCTTCCAGTGATTCATCGAAAACGACGGAAACGCTAATGGTTATGACAGATATTCTGGACATCTCGATCTCAAATCCAAATTTGTACGCCTGAGACCGATGTCTCACATCTCGCTGTATCGTCTACCCCTCAAGAATGGGCAGAATCTGGTCGCTCGTTGTTCCAGCACAAGCGATACACACAAGCGATGCATTGCTTTGGGCGTGCCAACATGCCCCGTGAAGTGAGAGTTGCCGAAGCGTACCATTTCCGAGAGCTCGCTCGCGCAACAATTGGGATTGCTCTGCCGAGCGAGCAATGTCGAGCGTTTGCCAAAGCGGCAGATGCGTTTGTCAGTTGTGATGGGGAGGCACCTGGTGAGAAGCTGCAGTACTACCGTGCAGCTGCGGAGTGCTACGTTCGCGCCGCCGAGGATCGTAAGGCGGCCGATGCATATCTGAGTGCTGAGGAGTATGAACTAGCAGCCAAGTGCTACCGCAAGGCTGGCATATTTAACAAGACAGTCGATGTTCTCAAATCCCATTCGGAAAAGATGTCACGTGAAAGTGCGGATGAGTTGCTTACAGTGTGTCGACTGTACTACTGCAGTAAGGATGACGAAAAGTAGGTGGTCTGCTTGTCGTGGACGTGGACTTAACATCCTACAGACCACCGTCGTCTCTTTTCTCCTCCCTCGAAGAAAAGCTAGCTTTCCTCGAGACTTATGGCTTGGATGTCGCACTTGCGGTGCTCTACGAGTCTCAGGGAAGATATGTCGAAGCTGCAGAACTGCATCTGAGTGAAGGTAAACCTTTAGACGCGATCAGGGCATTTCTCAAGGACAAAACCAATCAGCATGCTGTGAGGCGCGCAGCTGACATATTGCTGGGATGTCTCTGGGAGCATTGCTCATTCGGAGTGGCGCCAAAGGAATTCCATACGGGAATACCAAAAACCCTTATCTCGTTAAGCTATCAGCTCCCCTTGGATCTTTTGCCTCTTCGAGTCCGTGACGAAGTAAGTATCGCTTGCTTACTCGGAGTCTCCGACTGAATTTCAATTATGTAGATCAAGATGTTTCCAAACTGTTGCTGCTGCTGAAGAACTTGACCGTACAACGCTGGAAGAGCTGGCAGCAGTCCTTCATAGGGCGGGAGGAAGATACGTCTGCCTCTTGGTGTCTCAATCACGTTTTTTTCGCGTACTACCTCACCTCTTTCCTGCAACACTGGAAGAGTTCGCTACTCTTCCTTCGAAATTTCTACACGTGTACTCTCATTTACTCTACGAGGTTGCGTTCCATAATGATCCGGTGGGAGAACGTGACATCAGAAAGCTTATTCGGCATAACTCAGCTTTCGGACGGACCAGTACGATCTACAAGCGGGCTCTTTCATCTTGACGAACCACAAACGCGGAGTCTACCTACCTAATGATGCACAAGCAGATGCACCATACACTCATGGGCAAGTCACCGACGTTTTGAAAGAGCGCGTGCGCCTTCACCTCCGCCACCAAGTCAATGCTGAAACCCGGCTTTGTTACAATGCAGAGATCTTTTCTCCCTGCCTTTCTTTTGTTATTAATAGTTCCTGCAACTATGCGGGATGCAAGCAACAGCATGTCCCACTCTCCTCTCTGGACCCCGCACAATACAACGCACGGGTTGGTATTCACCTGCAGCAGATGCGTATATTGCAGCTGAAGTATTCTGCATTTCCTGGCATGCGAAAATGGGAAGGGTAAGTAGCCATCGCGCTTATAGCTTGGCCGCTCGCTGATCACCTTTGTGCTACAGCGTAAAAGAAGAGATCGCCAACTGTATAGACCACTTATATGAGGCGTTCTTCCCACCTTCCCATGCGCAAGGTTCTCTTGCGGACCTTGACTTGTCAAGTGTCGAGAATTCTTATGACGGCATGCGGGTAATGAGAAACTGGGTTCGCGGCGCCATTTATTCCCTGCATCCTCGAAAATCTACAGACTTCCTCACGGACATACTACGGCTGATAAAACTCAGCTCAGTGTTTGGTGAAAGTGATGCTCTACGGAGTGCTAATTGTGTGCGGCTCTACCGCCCCGTGGAATTGTTCCGCCATCCAGGTCATTACATCGTGGAAGACATGATCTACTCCATTCAATCTTTTAAAGAGACGAGCATTTCTGCGGGTATTTTTGGCCTTCAGTGAGAGTTCCACTCTTTTCGTTGCCACACTTGCTGAATCCTAAGCGACATTGTAGGCACATTATACGTAATAACCACCGAGTGAACTTGTCAGTTCTATGCGACTGCATAGAGGAAACACTTAGTGCCTTTGTGATAACGCTCCGGCTTAAAAATAACCCCGGTGCGGAGTCGCTGCATGATGTCGTTCTACCTCGTAGCTGGTTAATTGGGAACAACAAACTCGATGCACATAAAGACGTCAGGTTCATCAATCACCTACTAGACGATATACAATATCTCCTTGAAAAACTACGATCTGACGGTGCCACAGGTTATTCTTACACTAATTAATCAATAGGACATGCTGACGTCTGGCGCAGAAAACTTTTCGCTGATGTACAGAATTGTTACGCCCATTCACCGCAATATATTTATTGCGCGGATGTGAGTAATATAGGGGTTATCCAGTTGCTCAAAACTAACAATACCCTAGCTGTAGGACGTTGTGTCTTGGTGGGTAGCTTTTCACGAGTCTGGACTCTACTAACCTCCCTTTAGCCTCTTATAACTGCCCCCCTGATCTCGCAGCCAGGATTTCAAGCATCATTACCAACATGAAATCCAATGACCCCGCTCGGACCACACCATACATCTACCGGAAGTATGTAACTTCGCTATTCCGCACACCTCAGTGATGACGTACCAACTGTCGCAGATATACACAAGCAGCGCGTGAGGATTTCCTGCGCGTGATAGTTGGCTATGATGAAAATCATGCTATACCAAATCTTGTTCATCTTCGTTGCAAGGGAACGAGGCTTCGGACCAGCCGCTTCCCCACGGGATGGCGTATCGAGGAACTTCATTACAGTCGACTCGACGAGATACCACCGCTTCTCCGGGTTTCCCTACGCTCCTTGCTCCGTGTAAAAGCATCAGTTTCCGTGCCTCAGCCCGGAACCGCCCCCCAGACGAAGCCAGTTGAAGATCAAGTTGATCTATCCCTCGGCATTGAACATGCTAAGGGCCACGGGCCGGTTGAAGATGTGCAAGACACTCTCCCCTACGGTGATCAACCCGTCCAGACTGTTGTTGCTACTGGTGAGGAAGAGTCTGCAGCCTGCTTAGCACAACGTGACCCAGAAGGCCAAATTGACCTACCACTTGAAACTCAACCTGCGAACTCGAAGACCCACGATCTTGTTGAAGACATGAAAGATCCTCTCGACGACGATCAGGTCGTACCGGCGATTGTCGCTACGGACAAAGAAGAGTCTGCAGCTCGCTTAATACAACATGTATACCGCCAACACTGCCAAAAACGGAAACGGCGGCTGCAGAGGACCGCGCTCGAGAGAGAGAGATCCTGCCATATTTGCCGCTTGTCTAAAGCACGCTCAAGCTTCCGGGTTTGCACAAGGGTTTTATCGCCTGTTGTACCTGGGACCCTTGCCTCATTTGCTTTTAGCCCTGAAGAAGGGAATTTCCATTGCTACATTCATTAGAAACATGACAAAAATTCCTGGACTATTGCTAAAAGAAGGCCACGGGCGTTTGGAAGAAATGGGGCGTAAGAGGAGTGAAATATCGTAGGTCTTAATACTCCACACTTGCAAGTTTTCTCACTTGTTTGGAGGTCTACCCTTAAACGAGGGCATGAACTGCAGAAGAAACTGAACCCTGACTCCGAATTCCATAAGAAACGTGACATCGACGGCCTGAAGGATGCGGTACTGCAAGTCAAAGAATTTCTCGACAGAATCCCAGGTGGTGAAAAAGGAGCCCCGGAAGAACTGGATGTCGCATACAAAGCTATTGTTGCTGTGAAGCAGGTTCCAAAGAAGGAGAAACCGTCGCTCAATGTCGAGGATCTCGATCTGTATGAATATTGAATCGCTGAGATGTATTAGGAACATTTCAATTTGTACTATAGGCTACTATCCCGAGTTTATCCTGCTGTACCGAATTGATAACTATGGTGATCGCGTTCGAAAGCGAGACTGGAGATACAGGTTTTCATACTTATTACGAGACCAACTTACAGAAGCAGAATACAGAGAACCGTACGAAACATGGCCAGGAACCAGTACTTGACCCATATGCGAGAGACAAGAATGTAACAACTTTGCAGGGGAAGTTGTCCTTCTTCACCTTTGCATGAACTTTCGCAGGAACCAAGTTCAGCCTCGTTGCTATTGCAATTTAGAAGTAGAAAGCTTACTGCTTCGGCAGCGGACTCAGACACCTGAGAGATCCCGCCAAGTTCCTCTGCCTCCGATGAACTGATGAGGCTGATACTGCGTCCCAACTTCTTCAGCTCAGACCAGAACGCCTTGTTTCCCGTCTCCGCGGAACAATCGTTCTTTAAACCCTTCAAAATACTGGAAAATTGGTCGCATGAGGTTTGACGAAAGCTAACAAAGGAATCACTTACTCATTCCAGGCATCGACCTCGTCCTCCTGAATAAACCTTGAATCACATCTTCGTCGCAACTTGCAAATCGCATCGACTCACCTTCAAGCACGTGTCCCTCAAGACACGAAGGCACTCTATCATCTCATCTTTCCTTCTCCATGCAAATGGCCGCTCCACAATCTCCCTTATCACCGTACCCATGTCTTCCACGGCCTTCGTAACGACATCTCCGCGTGAAAGATTCGTACGGAAATCTTTCAACGGGAACGTGTTACCAATGATGCGCCCAGGAGCACGCTGTGGGTTCAACTCAGGTCCTGGCGAGGCAGTCGGCGTAGGCAGACCAGGGCTGCCCCTGGGAATAGCCTTGGAGAGTGGCGATCCTTCGCCTTCAGACTCGGACTCTGTTTCTGAGTCTGAGGCATTCCGCTTTTTAGGTACTTGCGATGGGCCGGCCGGGGAAGGTGTGGGTTTCAAGGCATATGGCCGCTTCTTTGCAGGACTTTTGCGGTCGAGAAGGATCATATCCTCGTCTTCGTCTGCTGCGCAGACGTGACCATCCTTCCGTGCTCTTGGCGCTTTCTTTGGAACTGTGGAACTCAAATTCAGGTAGGCTTCATATGTGAGAACCTATCACGCACCTTCTTTGACCTTGAACACCTCCTTGCACGTTTCGAGGGATTGCTTCGCCCGCTTGAGCACGCGCTTAGGGGGTTCAAAGTACTTCGTAAGCTCAGGATGAGGCGGCGGCAACGGGCACATGAGAAGATCGGACACCGACCGCAGCATGGAAGAGAGCCTGCTTGGTCCGGTGTATAGCAGGGTTGTAAGAAAGGCGAGGGTCAAACCACGGTTGTCGATCTCTGTTGTCGTGATCGGCATTTTTTTTATCTCGAAACAATGTGCAAACTCACCCTTTTTCATCCTTCTCACCGGCATCGGATAGGTCCATATCGTCAATAAATTGGCCCATTGCTTCGAGCTGTTCCTCAGTAGGGAGGTAGGGATGCTTGGTGATACGTTCTCCGGTTCGTGACGTGAGAGTGGTTAGTGATGGAAACGTGTAGTGTCTGATGTCGTCCGCAAAGGGCAGCTGCATCGAATTTCCTCAGTTCCGGATAGGTAGCGATGAACCACGGAAAGCACATACTTGCACCCACAGAAATAAGTCCACCTTCGGCCATACCGTTGGGGACAACACACCCATCTTCGGTTCTGATCCATCAGTTCTCACCATCCGGGCAATTGCAAGAAAACCCTTTTCGAACATCGCTTGAACGACGGAGGAGAACGCGATTTGGTCAGGTGCTGAGGTCGGGTCGGCGAAGACATAGTAGACCTCAGAAAGTGGGTAGGAGCGATTGAACTGTGCAAAGTCCAGAGATACAACCGGTAAGCAATAGTACACGGACGATCCGAATATGCAGAACAGAACGTACGTTTTTCTTCGGGAAAAAACCGCAGATATCAATACCCTGTTGGGTTTGAAGTTTCGGGAAATGACCATCTGGACAAGGAACGTATGTCGACCCGTATTTGTAGCCGAGGACGAGTTGCTCCTTCTCGACCTTTTCAACGCGACGATCGCCTTTACCCTCTTGTTCTTCGTCCTCATCGAAGTCGGCTGAGGCTACTCTCTTGCTGTCGCCATCACCTTCAATCTGTGCGCTGTCGATGACATATTCCGTATGTCTCTTCAGCTCCCTGAATACTACCTTGCCTTTGTCATCTTCGTCGTCCTCATCCGCACCCTTGATGGGAGTACCGAAAAACCGTTTCCATCCGCCAGCTCTCGCCAAGTTTGTGCACTTAGCAACCTTAACGCTAATTTCAAGGGCCTCATCTTTCCTAGCTTCCACGTCGCCCAATCTTAGTGTGTTTGAAGCCAGTGCAGATTTGGTTTCTTTGATACTTGGGGATGTGAGGGAAAGAAGTGCATGTTCCAGCGTGCCCATGAGTCCAAGGTTGTTTGGAAGTGCAGACACAAGTTGTGCATAAAAAGATTCATTTGCGCGCTTCAGAGTACGATGAGCAAGGAGGGAAAACAAGCATGTTAATTCCGTTGTGACATACCTTGATCGCAGGTTTGTCCTCTTCATGATACGGTAATTCGTCGTCATCAAAATCTACACCACTACCCCAGAGCAGAGCATGAGGACGGAAATCCGCAATATATGCGCATCACCAGACTCACACGATAGTCAGGGAAACAGCTAAGATTGACATTCTCTTGACAGTCGCTTCCCAGTCTTCGATCTCCAATGGAGATGCACCGTCTGTGACAATGACTATTTTTCGCGTCCAGGTAGGCTTCCTCTGAAGATAATTATCTTGCGTTTCAATTCCGACTATCAGACCGTCGATGGCTGGAACAACTCGACATTCAGGGAGACCGAAACCTTCAAAGGAGAAAATGTTATCATCCCAACTCACCGTCTCCCGCAGTCTCCGAAGGCTTCAACTTGTCCAACTCCGCAAGCGTTTTCGCGCTCGGGGTGCATATTGGGATGTACTCAGACACATGTTCGTATCCGCCGTGTTTCTCGTTGATTATGTTATCCGTTCCTGTTTGTCGGTCACATATGATGAACGAGATGAATAACCCAAACTCTCCACGGATCCGCCACAGCGGAAGAAGGAGAGGGAAAAAAGAGTTCACCTTCGGAGCCAAACACTATCACACCACACTGGTCGGTCTTGCGTCCATTATATATCTAAACGAACAAGTTCACACATGCGCCAAATACAACGAATCGATATAGAAAGGACCGAGGCGGGCGAGGGCGGGAGGGAGGGAGCGGGAACATGGCAAACCCATAACGACATTAACATAGAACATACCATTTCTTGTATCTTCAGCTTCACAAACTGCAACGCCCACTCCAAATTAGACATTTCAACGTTTCTCGACTCGCCGTCAGGTCCAGGGGCTTGCTCCACCGTCCTCGTCGCCCCCATAGAGGGGGACAAATCGACGAGAAACATGGTTACAGAGTACTAAATGTCCAGTAAGCAACCAGCACCACAAGAAATACCGACGACCTTACTCCCGCGCGTTCTGCTGGCATCGTTGGTGAGTGACTGTGGATGGGAAACAGGAAGTATTGCCTGGCAGGAGGCACGTCGCGTCACACTTCATTAATGGTCACGTGATACGCGTGACTCGAGCCCCTGAATGGCCAGCGCATACAACGTCCGAGTCATGACTCAATAGTCGTTAAAAAAATATTACGGTTGCCAACAAGTCCTACTATGAATAAAAGCAGATTATCTCCAACTCGTGTGCAAACAGATCACAAAACTATACGAAAAGGAAAGTCAAAGAGATTACAGATCAGAATACAACTCCCTGAAGGTTAGGATCACACGTATTCCACACTATTCCTCGTCGCTAGGGGTAAGATACTCATCGTCACTCACAATCTGTCTCCGAATACTGCCCCTCGGTCGACCCCGGCCCCCATGCTGCTGGTGCAGCACCGGCCTCTCATCCTCCTCCATAGGCGTCAACGCAGACTCATACGACCCAGAACCCGACCCTCCCGACCCGGACTGCGTACTCGGTGACGGTGACGCACCAGGAAGTCCGGATCCCGCAGTAACCTTTTCGAGCGTAGCAAAGAACACCTTCTCCATCTCCTCAGCGTCGACGTATACCCACGACCCTTCCTGGTTGTACGTCCGAGCATTGTCAAACATCAACTTCCACTCCTCTTTGAATTGTGTGATACTCTTGTAGTTGCCTGCGTTCATCCGTTTTCGAAGTATAGAGAGAGAGATGGGTTGCGTGATCAGCTGGTAATAGTCAGGATAATCCTACACAATCCATGAATAAATCCGGGTCGTGGAAACCATCGTCGACTCTTTACTTACCCTCTTATCAGGCAGCTCTCGGAAGAGTTCGCACCGCTTCCGCCCGTCAGTATCCTCACATGCCAAGACTGCCTTGTAAACTTCATTAAACGCCTTCTTCATCTTGTCTTTCACAACCGGGGGTAGTTCAGGCGCCTTCGTTTTCCGGCGTTTCTAAAAAAAAAAGAGAGAAGAAACATCCTCAGCACCGACAAACCATAATAATCATCCAACACAACATACCGAATCACGGTCATCCTCTTCTTCCTCGTTAACGGAGGGAGTGGCAGACATAGCCTTCGCACCTCGCTTCCGCTTACCAGCAGCAGCAGGGGGCTCATACTCAGGCGCCTTCCCCTTCCCCTTCTTATTCTTGCGCCCACCACGACCGCCATCTGTCTCCGACGCAGGCGTACTCCGTCCTGGTGTCTCAGATTCCTTGAGCAACCTATTAGCAACCCGCCGCTCCTTTTTGCCCCGCGTGCGATCAGCCAACTCCTGCAAATCCTCGCCATCCTCAACGGCCTGCATGGGGGTAAACAACATTCCTGTCAAACCATAAGTGGACCCACCATAATCCACTGCTCGTCGCTCAACCCATCATTATAACTAACCACGTTCCTCCGGCGCTGCCCACGTCCCTCAATCGCATCCTCCATGTCCTTCGCCTCAAATGGTTCATCCGTCCGGTAACATTCCGGAAGCTCCTCGAGCTGCATAAGCGACGGTGGAGGCCGTCCGCGATTCCCTGCCGCACGCCATTTATCGACGCCTTCCCGCTCTCGCTCGATATCCATTTGGCGGAAAATTTCGAGCTCCTTGTCGTCGCGTGCAATGATCTCATTAAGCTCTTCATCATTCATATCACCCGCCTCTTCATTTTCCTCTTCCTGGTCCGCTTCGAGGATAGAGCGCTGAGGACGAGATGCATTTTTCAGCATATACCACTACAAACTACACAAGATACACTTACCAAAAACTCCTCCTGTTCCTCTTGCGTAGACTTGTTGTCGAAACGACCGGCCTGGATGACCTTGTCATCGATATCGAGCTTGAACCGGGCACGTGCATACATCGCCTCCTCCACACTCTTCTCCGTGATGAAACGCAAGATTCGGACAGCTTTGGTCTGACCGATACGATGCGCACGATCCTGAGCTTGCAAATCCGCGTGAGGGTTCCTGGAAGATAAATATGAGCTCAACGGCACCCGTAACTGATACCCGCCAGCATTCAAACTCACCAGTCACTATCGAAGCTGTACAATCAAACAGACATGTTCAGTGAAAACGGTTCACCACTGGAAATGAAGGGACGATGATGACATACATAACAACTGTATCTGCAGTCTGCAAATTCAGACCTAGACCACCAGCCCTCGTGGACAAAATGAACACATGGACATCCGAATTCTCTGCGTTGAACTGCTGCACGAACACAGCACGCTCCTCCGTCTTCGTGCTTCCATCAAGCCGGAAATATTTCCAGTTCATCATCTTGAGGAAATCCTCCATGATATCCATCACCTTGGTCATCTGGAAGAAGATAAGGACTCTATGCCCCGTGGCGAAAAACTTGGGGAGGACGCGCGAGAGGAGTTCCAGCTTCCCGGATGTACGGACGAGCTTCTCGTCGACTATGCTGCCAGGATTGATTTTGTCCTCGACGCTCTCAAACAGGAATGGATGTTGGCAAATCTTGCGGAGCTGCATGAGCTCATTGCTAAGACCTTTCACCCCCCCAGTTTTGCTGATGAGAAAATTGTTAGAAAACGAAAACTGCACTTAATGCACGCATACATACCCTTTCTGGTCCTTGCCATCTGCGATCATCTTGTACTTCTTGACATGCTTGTACAGCTGCGACTGGAGAGCACTCATACGGACTTTAATAACCTTCTCCACCTTATCCGGCAACTCGCTCTCCACGTCTTTCTTCAACCGCCTCAACAAAAACGGCCGCAGAACCTTGTGCAACCGGCGAATAATCAGCAATGCCTCTTCTTCGTTCAACTCGATCTTATCACCCGTCCCAGAATTGGCGAACGGCGTGTTAAACCATTCGTCGAAGGATTTTACCGAGTTGAAGATCTTCGGGAGGACGAAATTGAGCAGTGACCACAGCTCCGGGAGGTTATTTTGTAGTGGGGTACCTGTGAGGATGAGACGGAATCGGGAGTGGTAGTATTGGGAAAGGGTCTGCGACAGTTTACTCTGAGTGTTCTTCATTCGGTGTCCCTCGTCTGTGTGCACGCGTCACGATTAAGTCACTACACGCGGAAGACTGGCCACTCACCAATAATCATATGCACCCATTTTATCTTGCTCAAAAATGGTCGGTCCTTGATAATGTATTCGTAGGTAGTGAGCAAGACCTGGAATTGTCCTTGCCGTAGCTGCATCTGCAGGTTGCGACGTTGTGTCGGATTACCCTTGTACGACACGGCGATCACGTCAGGCGCCCACTTCTGGAACTCTCCAGACCAGTTGGTCATCGTGCTCAGCGGGACGATGACGAGGTACGGTCCCCATTGTTTCTTAGATTCGATGAGGAACGCCACCAGCGAGATGGTTTGGATGGTTTTTCCGAGACCCTGGACGTCATACGATGTGGGCGACCTGTACACAGATAGACGATGATACGTGACTTACCATCTCGTCTGCCAAGATGCCGTTCAGCTTATTGTTGTACAAGCTGACCATCCACTGCAGACCCTTGAGTTGATAGTCCTTGAGAGTTCCACCGCGTAGCAGCGTCGGCTGCCTCGTAATTCTCTCCGATACCCGGTGGGCTACAGCGTAGTAATCTACCTTGCCTTTCTCGTCCGCGAGGTCCTTGTTCACCTGGGCGCCGAACGTCGCTTCGCTGGTCGGGCCTTCCTCACTCTCAATGGGAACGCCCGCCTCGTTTTGTTGTGCAATGACAGCCTGAGCCAACGAATCCAGGTAGGCATCCGTCTGGCGAAGGAGGTGAGTAATACGCGTGTCTTTGGCGGTATCAATCAGCTTCATGTACGCCTCCTCATCGTCTGCCTTGAGAGCCTTCAAACGCTCCTTCGAAATTCGTTCGATGCGTTTCTGCTCTTCCTTCTCCGTATACGCGTGGAAATTGGCAACGGCTTTGCCCAACCTCAGGATGCGGTCTTGCGCTTGTCGACCCACCTGCAGCACCTCCCTGCCATGTGCACAAATGACGCCGAGCTGTTCGACATGTTTGTGCTTCGCGCGACGCTCACGATCGACCCGCTGTCTTCTCTCAGCTTGCTCAGTCATGCGTGCATCGCGAAGCGTCGGCTTGCGCACGCGCCTAAAGTCTGCTCGATTGAGTGGGAGAAGCGTACCCTGGATGAGTCTCTCTGCGACGAGCGCGCGCATGGTCCGCTGCTTCTCCAGCAGACGGAGGGACTTGAGTTCGATCGTGGCACGGAGTTTGCCATGTGCGTTTGGTGCTGGATGTTTGATGGTGTCCAATGCGGACGCGGACGACGACATGTGGATATCTTCCTCGTTTGGATTGTTATTGTTAACATGTTGTTCTCCGAGGATGTCGTTTGCGACGCTGTCAAATCCGCCATCGGCGATGGTGGCCTCTAAGTTTTCGAGTTCCCGAATGCGCTGAGCGACTCGCGCCTCTATGAATCTATCTCGTTCGTTGATGACCTGATGGACGTCTAGACCGGGGGGCATGATAGAAGGTATCAGCAGCCTTTGGAGCCGAGTGGCGAACAGGGAAGGATCCATGTCGGTGGGACGGGTGAGGTGTGTAAATGGCATGCGGAATGCGTTGTATGGATAGATGCCCGAACGGGGATCATCGTCGGAGAACGGACCCTTGGGTAGCTCGGAAGGGGATACGTTTGAGTGAGAAGTGGATTGTATATCCTCATCCTTGACTTGAGGGTCTGTCTGGGATGGCTTTGAAACATCGACGGGGACAACACCCTTCTGTGTCTTGACGGCAGCATCGACGATGCGGGTTGCAACATCGGTTGGAGCGACGATTTTTTCGAGTTCGAATACGACGTTGCTGTTGGGTCGAATGGCCTGTTGGAGCTGTTCTGGGATGGGCTGGCCTCTGGAGATGAGTTTGAATGCCTGTATTTGAGCACGGAGGGCGTTGATCTGGTCGGGGGTGAAAGACACGGGGCTGGTTGGGGGCAATATTGGGACAGAGGGCACTGGACCCGACACGATGGACTGGGGCGCGGAGCCATTAATGAGCATTGTTTGCTCAGTGGAATGGGCGCCATTGAGAATGGGCTGATGTGAGTCTGCGAAGCGTGTATAAGACAAGCGCCGTGCGGAGAGAAACAAACGGACTGACTGGTTAGTTGTTGTTGTTGTTGTTGTTGGTTGAGTGCAGCGACACAGCTGAGTAGAGTCCGCAATTCATTCGAGGATTCTGGTGTATGGCCAGCCTGTTTGAGGTCTCGCACCCGCTTGTTTCCTGTATTTAGTTCCCGGTTGTGTATTTGCGTTGAGGACCTACCATGAGGAGTGCCTGTAGTCTGTCCTTTGGCGCGGAGACATTCTGACGTGCACTGACACTGCCGCCGCCAACTGGGAACGGCATTTGACTCGCAGCAGCCATCGCAAACAACTCTCCCGTCTGTTTTCTCTCTTCTCTCTCTTTCAGTCAGGCGGGACAGGCTGAGGTCTTCGCCAACAACAAACACACCCAAACATCCTATTCATCTGTCACGTGATACAGCGTATTAGGTCATCATCACTTCCGTCCCCACCATCCTCCCAGCAGTCCACTCAGTCCAGCCCGGGTCTGCGCAGAAGGCTCAGGCGTCTCTGCTCTGACCACTTCCTCCCGTCTGGATTTGACAGGCTGAGGTACCTCCTCTTTGTTTTGCTTGACCGGCATCTTCCCAGCACGCTCCAGTAGCCTGTCCATATCCAGTTGCACGTAGTTGAGCGCAATGTCGAAGAACAAGGGCTTTTGATACGCTTTCGGGTCTCCGTTTACCGTACCCCCGTTGTACGCAAACCACTCCTTGACATTCGGGGAGGCTTGAGAAATCGATGTGTCCGGTCCATCGACTGTACAACGGTAGATAACGTAGATCGCGTCTCGCGAAGGTGAAGGCGTAGTATGTTGAACGAGCATTATCGCCTCTGCATACAATATAGCACTGCGCTAGATAAAAGCACCTATTCTTATCTCCATCAGCCACCGCGGGTACCTCCTTTCCAAAGCAAACGACCTACCGATGAGCTTTCGTGAATGTCAATTTCGCCTCGACAGCAGAGGCAACTTCAGGACTCTCATCCACAATACTCAGACTTGGCATTTGAGTCAAACCCTACACGACTGTCGCCAGCAGCTTCACTACCACTGGGTATAACCTACCATCCACATGCTCCATCTTCACCTCGACGGCGTGGGTTTGAACAGCAGCAGGTTGGCGTGAACTGAGCACTGCAGAAACCAGCAGCAGAGCCCGCTGGATATGACGAGACAGTAGCTGGAAAACGATGGAAGCATGCATCAACTGAACGTTGCGGGTGCCAACTGCAGACGTCCCCGCATTGTGAGCGTTCTGTTAAAGTCAGTCGACCGCTGAGCAGGTAGAACCGTTCCACACCTGCTGGGCTTCCACGAGCTTTCTTGCCATCTCCTCTGCATCATTCAGGGCAGAAGCTATTACTGTGTAGTATGGCTACCGAATAACACTGCGACCGAGTCTGAAGTTCCACACGTGTCTTTCCTTAAAACCTGCGGTTATTTCAAGCGCTCCGTTTGCTCTTCGCCCGGCCCATAAAGCTCACTATCTGAACGACCACTTGAAACACCTAGGCAGTACGTGTGTGATGACCTATAATTGTTGACCTGGCGTCAACTGCTCAAGCTTTTGTGTTCACCTTTTAGGAAAATGTGGCTGTTAAATGTAAGAGCCGTTCTCGATCGAGAAAGGGACATCCAGCTTGCCGAACCCAAAACCAAGGTCTTGGAGCAACATGATGACAAGACTGCAAAATATGCAATACTATCACATCGCTGGGGAAAGGAGATTGATTACGATGAGATGACTGGACTCCTGAAGATGGACAAGCAAGATAGGGACGCGGTGAGGCGGCGCGATGGCTACCAGAAGATCCTCAAGAGTTGTAAACAAGCCGATGACGACGGTTACGAGTGGTTGTGGATCGATACATGTTGCATCGACAAGCGGAGCAGTGCGGAACTCTCGGAAGCGATCAACTCGATGTATCGGTGGTACCGCAACTCGCAAATATGCTACGTGTACCTTAACGATGTCAGCGAGCCCGCCTTTCCTGCTGTACAAGACTTCATGAGGTTTCCCGAGTCTAATGGCTGGCCGGAGTGGTTTTCACGAGGCTGGACACTCCAGGAGCTCATCGCTCCGACAAAACTCAAGTTCTTCAACAAGTCCTGGGAGCTTATAGGGACGAAAGAGGGCCTGACATCCACGTTACAGGATATTACTCGAATTCCAGAGGAGGTTTTAAAGGACGCACAGGTTTTGAGGAGCATCGACTCCTCGGAGCGTCCACGCACCGCTCAGATCATGGCTTGGGCCGCTGACCGGACGACGACACGAGTGGAAGATCGGGCGTATTCACTGTTAGGCTTGTTCGGTGTGAACATGCCGATGCTGTACGGAGAGGGCTCGAAAGCATTTCAGCGCCTGCAGCTGGAAATAATCCGGATATCCAGCGATCACAGCATATTTGCATGGAATCCCAAGAGAGAGTTTCGGCAGTCGGGAAGTGTCCTGGCAGCTGGTCCGAGCTCTTTTCAGGGCTGTCACAACATCGAAAACGTGCATCGCAAGGAGTTCGTCAATGGGGTGAAGGCGTACATGGGCAAGAGTGGATTCCACGTGAACTCAAATTATTACACACCAATGGAGGCCCATGTGAACTCCCCTCAATTTTCTATATTCAATGTCACGAATGTGGGCATCCAAGTGTCGTTGCCCGTCATACCCCATCGCGGTGCCTCTGATGGGCACTTCAAGGCCATCCTGCCGTGTCGCGACCGCCTCGGAAACCTGATCACCATCGACCTTGAACCCCACGGACTCAACTCTTGCAGGTCTTTTTGGGCTATTCGTATTGCGGATGACACGTGGCCTGGGTTTACATCATTTTATCTCAATTTTTCTCGTGAAGGCGATGCTGATGAGAGCTACCACGACCTTAGGCTCGACGACTGGCACACCTCGTGGCATGGATTTACTCGTCGCGGCACCTTTCCCAGCGAGGTCTCAGACAATACAGTCACACTCTCACCGGGAAACAATCTGATTGTTTTAGTCTATGTCAACAATGATGCCAGATCTCGCTTTGCAGTTGGAATTGGATACTGCCTTGGTCGAGTATGGACACACGTTAGCAGTGATGAATCCCGTGCAAAGGAAGGAGTTTTGTCGTCGTGGACAGACTTTGCCATGCAAACATACGATGTCCTGTGGAATACACCTATCCACGAGTTCTATCGCAACATCCGCAACACTGTTAGGGACGCTCACATTCCCCGATCCATATGGGATGCAAGGATTGCCTGTCGCAGCAGCGATCAGGGCTATACCGACGTGATGATCGGCGTCAAGTGGTGCCCCGGTTGTTGTACTGGGCCACGGGAGTTCACACATACGTCTGTCGGTACTTCACCCCTATACGCATTCGCATCTAACCATCCGTGTCAGCTAAGCGATCATGGCCATCCTTTCGATGGCAGTTTCAACTCTCGCAGTAACATATCCCGAGACATGCGGGAAGTTCGTATCAATGATTGGCATAGAGGACTGGCTTGTGAACAGAGAAGGAAACGATACCAAAACATAAGGTGGTTCCTCAGCAGGTCATGTTGTGTAATGTTACTGAATCATACTATCCTCGGGGTCCAGAGGACACTTCGACGCCTTGGCGGAACTGGTACCTGCTCTTATTAGCCGCACTGCGAATGTTAGGTTTATCTGACTAATCTTATTAGTTGCCGTATCGCTTTGTCGGAACCAAAGCTTGTGACGAGTCTGTGGTGCGTTGGAAAACTGCTTGGGACCCGTAAGCACGCCCTTATGAGTCAGGAGAACCTACGGCGGATGAATAAAGAGATCAACATCTCGGCCATGTTTGGTTTGGAGTACCTGAGAAACTGGGTGCGTATTCATTGTTTCGGTACTTTAGCCCGTCACTTATACGGTCGAAATGCAGGTTGGCGAGATACAGTTCTTCGGACACTTCCCTCCGGAGATGGAAACCTCGCGAGCAGCCCCTTTGCTCAAGAGGTGCACAGATGTTGGCAAAGGGCTCCTTCACGAGAAGCGAAAGACGCAGAGTGAGGTAATCTCCATGTCACAAACTCTTAGTGTTGGGGTAAGCGTCACTACCAGCTAGGAGGGGCCGAGACTATTTTAGTTGCAAACAGGTACCTAAATACATTCGTACTACGCTCCTTGATGCGTCCGAAGGCAATCAGTGAGTACTTATTTCTCGTATTATTATTATTGCATTCTACTGTTCTTTGTGTCCTGGTTCTAGGCGAACGGGTCAAGCAGACTACACTGATTACAATCAGGTTGGTACCACCTTCTGATGTTCCGTAGCCTCTTCGAGTCTTGACACTGCAAAAAGGCTAATTTTCGTTCTGTGGTAAAAGAGATAGAGGCACTCCAAGCGATACTCCAAGCAACAGAGGACGAAGCTGAACAGCTATCGCTGGAGGAGGATATAACGGGAAAGGAACGGATATTTCAAGTTACAAAATCTTGAGTCTGATTGTTCGTTGATTATATAGATCCTGTGGTTCTATTGGTGTGGAATCTGTTCAGAGGTAGACCAACTTTTAGCAAAGGTGAGCCTGGCACGCTTGTGTCCATACGTGTTGTTTGAATTGTGCAGGTCATGAATTCCGAAGCGATATCGGATGTTCCAACTCGCCGGGGTTTGCGCGAAATTGCGGAGATTGTTAAGAAAACCCAACATATAATAGGACTGGATGATGATATGGCCCACATGCAGCGGTAAGCAGACGTCATTTGGCTTACTGCATCACATGAATTGCTAAAGTATACATTGCTCCAGGATCATGCTTGACGCGCGTGCAGGTATATCGAGACATGAATTATGGCTTGCGGCCCAGGACGGAGAGAGCCAGGTTATCAAGGAGCAACCTACCCTTGGCACCTAAGAGGGTGCTTCAGAGCTTATACTCGAAGCAGTCTCTAGTTACCGAGAGTCTAGATGTGAAATCTGTAGATAACAACTCTGTACACCTCCTCTTGAAACATTTCCAAGCAAGTTTTTACTGCCGCCGTGTGGCACCTCCTGAGTGATGTGATAAGGTGATAAGGGGCCATGTGTACCAAACTGAGTACTGCCCACAGCATGTCCGTAATAGGCGCCCAGCTCCTCTTCTTTCGTCCACTTCAGCTAAATTTCACGACATCCTCATCTCAACAGCCCGCCAGCATCCAAAGAAATACCGTCTCTTCGATTTTGGGAAACCCCGTTCCACATCTAACCTTTTTTCGGTACGCTAGTTCATTCCTTCCGGTTGATGGTGTTTATCAACAGCGAAAAATCGGTTCCAGGCACCTCCATGACTGAAACATCGGGCAATGCTTTTCGGGGGACACTTTCCAGAATGAGGCACTCCCTCCGTTACCGCCACAGTCAACCAAGTTCCGTCGCTTCAGCGGAGGTCGGTACAAGTGCGGGTGGGGGAACACAGGAACAGCAGGGGCAACCCCTGGTAGTTCCATCTGAGGACGTGTGTGATCTGCTACCCCCGACCGAAAGGATGCTCACCACTGGTCCCATTGGACAGAATAAAGTAGTAACTGACAGTGCAGAACTAGAACACGTCTCAGCTGTGGTAGGAAAGGACGTCGATGATGCAGCACAAGCATTCGACAGTATGGTTCCCATGCCACGTCTTGGCGAACGCAATGTCAATTTCGTCATCAACGATGCCAACACGGCATTAACCGATATCCCAAACTCGTCCGATCCATATTTCCAACCTTTCCAAGATTTCAATCAGGTTGTCACGACTCTTTCCAAGGTAATTATTCTAATTTTCCGTTCATTCAATTCAACGATCATGCCCTAGGACCACCCCTCTGCTCAGGTAGCGCTAGGAAACTTGAAAGATGCTTCTCAGGTGAGTTTCCAGTCATGTATCCATTTGCCATCTCACGCGGTGGCTCGTAGTTGCTCATGAAACAAGAAAATCTAAAGCCAGGCGAGCCAAGCGACCCAGTGTCTGATCTCTTGGGAACGATCAGGAGTGTCTACAAATTCCTTGCGGGGGAAGATAACATCAACAAAATCGATGTGATTGTTACCCTTGCGAAGATTGCTAAGGTGATAAATAAAGCTGTGCGGTTCATTATAAACTATCATGAAACAAAGAGCTTCGGTGAGTCTTAATGTACCCCTCTTGGCACTACAAATTGATGCGATTCGTTCCCAGGGAAAAGGCCGGGGAAGAACATTGCCTCTGAAACACGGGCCACTGTTAATGGCTATATCACGATGCTGAGTGATCTGATGTGGCCGCACTTCAACTCCGGGAAACTCGGGCAACGCGCTCCGGCCTTTTACCTATTGAAGGCTCTCTGTGATGAACTGCAATTCAACATTTGCCAATTGGACAGCTCCTACTTCAGCAATTCTGACGTACCTGATTTACAAGAGAGAATCAGCAAGTACATTACACCCCGTCTATCCTATTCTTGCCAATTCTGGGCCCAACATCTGCAGGAGACCACTGTTGACCCAGATCTTGCAGAGTTATTAAAAACCTTTGTGGGGAGTGAAAAAATCCTTTTCTGGCTGGAGACTTTGAGCATTATTGGTGAATTTGGAAGAGCTATAGATGCTCTTGTCTACACTGCATCATGGCTACTGGTGAGTACTCTATAGTTGGATTCACACAACATCTCCTAACACAATATTACAAGAACTGGGTGGGCTTTGAGGATACTTTAGAAATGGTACAAGATGGGATCAAGTTCATTCAGAACTTTGGCAGTCCAGTCTCTCACAGTGCTCCACACCTTTACATATCTGCATTGCCACTTGCTCCTTCAAACACAAGGCTGTCAAGAGTGCTCATACCAAAATTCTCTTGTGTTGTTGGAGTTCCTGTAGGAGGGCTTAAGGAGTGGATGGCTGCCCAGCTAGCCTTAGAGGGGCATACCAGATCAGTCAATTCAGTTGCATTCTCCCCTGATGGCAAGAGGATTGTCTCAGGGTCAAGTGACAATACTGTGAGGGTTTGGGATGCCTGGAGAGGTGTGCAGATTGGTGGCTTCCTTCAGGGGCATATTGATCGAGTCCATTCAGTTGCATTCTCCCCAGATGGCATGAAGATTGCCTCAGGGTCAATTGACAACACTGTGAGGGTCTGGGATGCTTGGGGGGGTGGGCTGATTGGCAGCCCTCTTCAGGGGCATACTGATTGGGTCAAGTCAGTTGCATTCTCCCCTGATGGCAATAGGATTGTCTCAGGGTCATATGACAGGACCGTGAGGGTTTGGGATGCACAGAGAGGTGTACAGATTTACAGCTCTCTTCAGGGGCACACTGATTGGGTGCATTCAGTTGCATTCTCCCCAAATGGCAAGAGGATTGTCTCAGGGTCAAATGACAACACTCTGAGAGTCTGGGATGCTGGGAGTGGTGAGCAGGTTGGCAGCCCTCTTGAGGGTCATACTGATTGGGTCAAGTCAGTTGCATTCTCCCCTGATGGCAATAGGATTGTCTCAGGGTCATATGACAGGACTGTGAGGGTTTGGGATGCTGAGAGAGGCATACAGATTGGCAGCTCTCTCCAGGGGCATGATGATTGGGTCTGGTCTGTTGCATTCTCCCCTGATGGCAAGAGGATTGTTTCAGGGTCACGTGACAAGAGTGTGAGGGTTTGGGATGCCAAGAGAGGTGTACAGCTCTACAGCCTTCCCCAGGGGCATATTGGTTCAGTGACCACAGTTGCATTTTCCCCTGATGGCAAGAGGATCATCTCAGGCTCTTATGACCACACCATTAGGATATGGGATACTCAGCCATTTGAGGACAATATCACCAACCAGCAAAATTTGAATTTATCAGCATATGATACAAATGGTGAGGACTTTCCAGTTTTTATGTGTTGTGACTTTTACTGGAGTAATTTCTAGCCTGTAAAACTCATCAAATCTGCTTTTCTTCAGTTCCTTCACATGCACTTTATGACAGTGAACAACTCCTTGATGGGGTCCAGCCACAGGACATTGAGGAACCATTTGAACAAGTGAAACTTCATCCTGATGGTTGGATCAGAGGTCCAAAGGGAAGGTTGCTGCTTTGGTTACCTCCAACATTCTGGAGGCCCTTTCACACAGGTTGCAGCATAGCTGTGATTCCCAATGGTTGTTGTATAGAACTGGACATGAGCCACATGGTTCATGGGGATAAATGGCATAAGTGTTTGAAGACAGTTGACTGATGTTGACATGGACACATTGTACTTTTGACAGATGTATTACAATGATTTGAAATTCTTGCAATGAAGTTTGCATATTCATTGTTTCAGTGGTCTGTTCACTTCATAAGCAGTTGCTGATCTGGATATCATTTGATGCAAGGAAAATGGATTTTTAAGGAACTCAGTAGTATATTGTTTGAGTATTATTTTATGGATGCTAAGGCTGGAACAGTGTGCCATGAGCTGGTTGGGCGTCTGCACACAAGTATCAATGATACATGGATAATAAAACCAGCTGATATGACATGGGTAATTCATATACAAAACGTGCGTATTCATGCCAACCAACTGCATGGATAGGGGAGAGCCATATAAACTTATTTTCTCTCCAAACCATTTCAAGAAAACAGTTGCACGCATGTGTAAATGGTACAGGGGCATGGGACTGACTGCTTAGTTGATGTTGTTGATGTTGGTCGAGTGCGGAGACGCAGCTGAGTAGAGTCCGCAATTCATTCGAAGATTCTGGCGTATGGCCAGCCTGTTTGAGGTCTCGCACCCGCTTGTTTCCTGTATTTAGTTCCCGGTTGTGTATTTGCGTTGAGGACCTACCATGAGGAGTGCCTGTAGTCTGTCCTTTGGCGCGGAGACATTCTGACGTGCACTGACACTGCCGCCGCCAACTGGGAACGGCATTTGACTCGCAGCAGCCATCGCAAACAACTCTCCCGTCTGTTTTCTCTCTTCTCTCTCTTTCAGTCAGGCGGGACAGGCTGAGGTCTTCGCCAACAACAAACACACCCAAACATCCTATTCATCTGTCACGTGATACAGCGTATTAGGTCATCATCACTTCCGTCCCCACCATCCTCCCAGCAGTCCACTCAGTCCAGCCCGGGTCTGCGCAGAAGGCTCAGGCGTCTCTGCTCTGACCACTTCCTCCCGTCTGGATTTGACAGGCTGAGGTACCTCCTCTTTGTTTTGCTTGACCGGCATCTTCCCAGCACGCTCCAGTAGCCTGTCCATATCCAGTTGCACGTAGTTGAGCGCAATGTCGAAGAACAGGGGCTTTTGATGCGCTTTCGGGTCTCCGTTTACCGTACCCCCGTTGTACGCAAACCACTCTTTCTTGACATTCGGCGAGGCCTCGGATATCGATGCATCTAGAGCATCGACCACACCCAAGGGCAGGAGGTAAGACACGTCCACCGCAGTGGTGACACCAGCAACAGTAGATAACGTAGACCGCGTCTCGCGAAGGTGAAGCGTAGCATGCTGAATGAGCGTCATCGCCTCCGCATACCTTTTCACAGCAATATAGCACTGCGCTAAGTAAAAACATCTATTCATACCTGCATGAGTACCCTGGGTCTCTCCCTTCCACAGAAAACAACCTACCGTCGGGCTTTTGTGAATGTCAATCTCGCTTCGACAGCAGAGGCAAGTTCGGGGCTCTCATCCACGATACTCAGACTTCGCATTTGAGTCAAACTCTGAATCACTGTCTCCAGCAATTTCACTACCGCTGGGTACAACCTCCCATCCACCTGCTCCTTCTTTGCCTTCGACGTATTTTGAGCGGCAGCGGGCTGGTGTGAACTGAGCAATGCGGAAACCAGCAACAGGTCTCGTTGGATACGACGAGAAAGCAGCTGGAAAACGATATAAGCATGCACGAACTGCACGTCACGCGTGCCAGCTGCAGACGTCCCCGCATTGTTAGTACTCTGTCAAAGTCAGTCGATCGCTGAGCACGTAGAAAACAGTCCCATACCTGCTGGGCTTCCACGAGCTTTCTTGCCACTTCCTCTGCATCGCTGAGGGCAGAAAGGACTCCATCATAAGCCGCAACACCTTTCTTCGATCCAGTGCCTTTTCTACCCTTGCCCCTTTGTTTTTTCTTATCACCCTGCTTCTCCGTCGCATCGCGGGAGGTATCAGAAATTTTCGCCTCCGCCTCTTGCACCTTCAACAGCACATCCACGAGCTCCGGGTTGCGCACCGGAATCGGTTGGCCCTCCCACATCAAAACCTGAAGCTTCTTCTTCGCCTCACCACGACCCGATATATCGCCCTCCTGTTTCAGCTTCTGCAGTAAAGATTCGCACCCCTCTACAATATCATTCCCGTGTTTTCCGGCCAACTCGGTGACGATCGCATCGACATCGTAAGCTTTTTCCCTACCCAATTCGTGAGCACAATACCTAATCTCAGGACCGATCTCATCCGCAAACAGCGTAGCAAGTGCCTGATCTCTGCTCGTCTCCGCCCGATCAGCCAACTCATCCAAAAGATACCTCGCAACGCTCAGTTGAACGAGCGCATCCTCAAAATCGTCCCGATAGCGCAAGAACCGGCCATTCAGAATCAGCGTGTACACGGTCGCCTGGATGAGGTTTTCCGCCGAGAGACGTGAGGATGCATACAGGGCCTGACAGTGCGAGAGGAGCTGTGTGGCCCAGTGGACGGATCTCCGGAACCGACCGGTTGCGCTGTGACGCAGCGTTCCTGCATGGCCTTCATTAGCTGGCCGTGTTGACTGTGCGATAAGATCCTGTGCATACGCCCATGCACGTTCGGCTTCGAAGAGGAGCAGTTGAAGACTAAATAGGTCCCCGATATCGGAAGAGATTTTTAGAACGAGCATTAGCTTTAGCCATCCAGACTTACTGTCCATCTCTGACGATATCCGTCGTCAAAGGTGCCATCTTCTTAAACTCGCGTCCCTTTCCATGGGTCATTTTCAGCGTCGACCGGAGTCGGTGCGTTCGATTGGCACAGTGTTTTCTGTACCGCGTGACATCGTTGTACCTGAGACCGTACGCACTGCGGTGCTCGTTGGCGAGCTGGAGTGCTGAAAAGGCGTCATTTTAAAGCAACAGGAAGGGCGTGTCTGCATGGAAATCGCACCTTGGAAGGACACTTTGGTATCGGCCATGGTCGACGTGACCACTCCTGTAATACGTGATCAGCAGTCGGTGTGGCGCGGAGGGTACACGTCCCCCTCTTCCTACTTTGGACCCACCGACTGAACTGACCATTGGAAGACGATGAAAACTATAATTGATACGACTGACGACCAGCTGCTAGCACCGACGCTCCAGAACGTCCTCGACCAAAAATCTCTCAAGTGGATATTCTGCGGTACGTCCAGCTGACTGCATCTGTCCGACTCCGCTCACACAATCCCTTGTACGTGTACAGGCGGCAAGGGAGGCGTCGGTCAGTCCACTCTATAACACACACACCTCCAATCTGACCCATTAGATGATGAATGATAACAGGCAAAACCACCACTTCATGTTCACTTGCCATACAGCTGGCCCAATGCCGTGAATCCGTCCTTCTCATCGTACGTCTGATCATAAACGTATTATTAGCCTACCTCCCTCTCACACGAACATATCGAACGTAGTCGACGGATCCCGCGCATAACCTCTCGGACGCCTTCGGTCAAAAGTTCTCCAAAGACGCAACAAAAGTCAACGGATTCAAGAACTTGTATGCGATGGAGATCGACCCTACCAGTGCGATCCAGGAGATGATCGAACAGTGTAGGTATTCCTTACTCTCTGCATGACGCGTGTGTATTGGATGCTAATTGCATTTCTTCTGGAAGCCGACCAGAATGGTATGATGGGTTCAATGATCCAAGATCTCGCATTTGCTATTCCTGGCGTCGACGAAGCCATGAGTTTCGCCGAAATCATGAAGTCAGTAACATCCCTTCATCTGTAGTTGTTACACGTATAGATAAACTCATCTGCGACTAACCCCCTTCCGCCCTGTACAGACACGTGAAATCCATGCAATACTCCGTTATCGTCTTCGACACCGCACCAACCGGGCATACCCTCCGCTTCCTCTCGTTCCCAACTGTCTTGGAAAAGGCTCTCGGAAAACTCAGCAGTCTCAGCGGTCAATTCGGTCCGATGTTCAGACAGATGTCATCGATGATGGGCGGTCAGCAGGATTCACAGGAGGACATGTTTGCGAAGCTCGAGTCGATGCGGGCTGTTATTAATGAAGTCAACGCGCAGTTCAAGGATCCGGTCTGTGCTGCTCCATCTTCCTCGTTCTTTTGTTGTGGGTATACTGAAATTTTCGCCTTTGGATACAGGAAAAGACGACCTTTGTCTGTGTTTGCATTTCCGAATTCTTGTCTCTGTATGAGACGGAACGTCTCGTGCAGGAGCTCACGACATACGAGATCGACACGCACAATATCGTCGTCAACCAATTATTATTCCCGAAGAAATGTCAGTTGGCGCTCCCCTCCTTCCGTCTTTGTTATACACTCAAACTAATCACTACCTACCCGAACCAGCTTCGAATTGCGAACACTGCATGGTCCGCCAAAAGATGCAGCAGAAGTACCTCGCAGAAGCACACGAACTCTACGACGAATTCTTCCACATCGTACAGCTTCCTCTTCTGACGGAAGAGGTTCGCGGCCCGGAGAAGCTGAAAGCTTTCAGCAAGATGTTGGTAGAACCTTATGCCCCTGCGGATGACCAACGTATGTAGAAGAAGAAAGGGAGACGATGCTTGTGAGGAAATACCGGTTGGATGGTCTTTTTTCCTTCCTCTTAGATAGTTCATTTATGGTGAAGTGTGCCCATAATACAATAGTAATTTGTGCAGACATCAACTACTACTGAATACCTCCCAGGGAGGAAATGGGTTTCTTTGGTGCATTAATCTGATTTATGTTATGGCAAGAAAGGAAAGTTTTAATAAGTTTTGGCTTTTATGATGATATTCTGAGCACTACTAGTGGTAGTCATGATCTTGAAATGTGATTTTTCTTCCTGAACTTTGCCATCAGTAACCATAACACTGTAGAGGGTGATTGCCTGTCATATCCATGACCCTTGGACTCAAGCCTGGTCCACTCCAGACCACTAGCCCCTATCTCTGGTTAAGTCCAGTCCTAGTCTGGCCTAGAAAACACAACTCTGGTCCTAAATAACCCAACTATGGCCTAAATAACTCAAGTCTGGTGTTTTACCTGTATCTCCAGTCCACTCTGGTCTCCTGGTGTGAGTCAAAGTGTGGAAAGCTGGTGAAAACCAAACAAATCCAACACCAAAGACAAGTGTGAGCAAGTGGTGGTTTGCCTCTGTGGAACCTGGAGTGCAGAAAAATCTAAAGTAGGGGAGTTTCAATGGCAGGTGCTCCTGGTGCAAGTTGCTGATGAGTTATGCAGGAGAAGATGAACAGATGCTGACTGAGAGGGGGATGCTGAATAGACTGATGAGCTTCAATGGGACATGCTCCTGGCACAAGTCAGCAATGAGTTACACAGGAGGGGATGGATGGATGATGACTGGGAGAGGGACACTGAGTAAAGTGATGAGCTTCAATAGGACATGCTCCTAGCACAAGTCATTGATGAGTCACACAGGAGAAGATGAATGACTAAGTGAAAGTTGCTGACTAAGCACTGATGATACTGATGAAGGCAGATAGCCCCTTTTGTGGAGCCTCAACTACCAATGATATGAATGAAGACAGATAGACTCTTCCAAATGAGCCTCAACTGTCAACAACAAGTTATGCCTGAGAGAGCTGAACTGACTGCTGAGTGACTTCTGATTCACTTGGGTTGTAGCTAAGTACATGGGGGTTTATATAGTGTGGGGGGAGTGCAGCCTATGACAAACAAGGCACAAATGCTTGGTAAGTAATGAGTAAGGACTGAGTAATCATGGTGAGTAAGTGAGACATGAAAAGTAAGCAAGCAAGGAGGATTGGTAAATATTGGCAATGAATGAGTCAAATAATGTCAGAAACTGAGTAAGTGCACTGATATCACATTAGGGGGTGGCAATGCAAGTCAGATCTTGGTGGAGACTTCTCTAGATCCAAAGATGGCATGACAGATGGATGGTGTTTCCAGATAGGGAAGTATTAATTCCAGAATTGAAGGGCATGAGTCAGGTGTCAAAGGGGCTAGGGCATTGGGGGTCTGTGGGGCAATGGGAGCATGAGTGATTGCATCTCCCACCCTTTCATCCTCTCAGTGAAGTTAACAAAAGCTTCATGAATGGGGCTCTGATGGAGGAGGAGAAGGGGGGATGTCTTCTGCTGGATCTTGCAGCAAGAAGGCAAGACACATGTCATACTTGTCATGAATGTGATCAGGGAGGGCAGAGAACATGCAGATCATGCTGTGGCTGTTGCAATATGGGGAGAGTGATGGATGAGATTGGAATAAAGATAGTGTAGGGAGCAGGGAGGAACAATCCATATGCTTCATCAAGAGGGGAGACCAAAACAACCACATAAGACCTTTCTAACCAAGTGACAGACCTGAGGTGACCAAAGAATGTCCTTCTGGAAGTCATACTGACAAGGAGAACATGCTGACCAAGCTGCATGGGATGGGATGGGGCTGACAATGATGGGATGAACCAGGGGGCTTCAGGACAGAAGCTGGTGGGAATGCCTGGCAGATATATGTAGCCACTGTCTCTGGCAAATGAGACAAGCAAGATGATTGATGATGAGGTGGCCATGATTGATGGACTTAGTGAAATGAGCATCTGATGGATGGAGTGCTGTAGAAATGTGTAGGGTGTGAGGATCCTCTCCAAATTTGGAGGGCAGAATTGCATGGCTGAGCACTTTAAGTGAGTGTGAGAATGGGGTTGATATCTTTGGAAATGGTGGAGATACAATGAAAACTACAATGCCATACATGGGCACTAAAAACTTTTAATGCATGCTTAACTTGCTTCCTCTTTTCTCTTTAGCACTGACAACTCATTCTTGTGCAAAGGATGACTGCTCATGTCCAGCAGTCTTTCTATGCATGAGGCCTTTAGTCCTCATCTGCATTCATGGGCATTGCACACAACTTGTTGATGAGTTAGGCAGAGTCAGCTGTGACCATGTCCACAACACCTTTGGTGTGTGACACCAGCCTTGTGCTGCTCCACCCTAGGTCCTCCCATGGTCCATGTCTGGGTGACCCAGACATAACTCCAGTCTGTTTTCCATTGTTTGTACTATATTTAGTCTAGTCCCCTTTGCTGATCTTTGCTTACTGTATGAAACCTGTGTCTGACTCCAGTTATGCTGGTCACCCAGACTTTAACTATTAGTCTTGGCACAGCCTCTGTGGCTATCCTCTCTTGCTAATCATCCTTTCTAATAGCTTATCAACAAGTCCAGCTTCATGTTCATTACCCTGGACTGACCTTGTGTATTTAACCCCTGTACATACTTCATAGCACCTCAGTCAGAATATCAACTAAGTATTACCCTCAGTCCTGTGTTACCCTCTGAAGTCTACTCTATAGCTAAGGCTGAGCCTTAAGCTATCCCTGGCCCCTGTCCTGGACCTCTCCCTGGCTTGCATAAGGGTACAGCACATAAGCTGAGACCAAGGGAGGTAGATCCAACCCCAGACCAGCTTCCCCCTGTGCATGCTCCAAGGCCAGTCAGTTTCCCATGCTACTGGCCTTATTCCCATGCTCCAGGTCTTAAGTCTGGTCCCCTGGACTTAACCCCTGACCTCCAGCCTTAACTCCAGTCCAACCAGACTTGGCCCCTGTCTCCTGGCCTTGACACTAGTCAGCCAGACTTAGCCCCTGTCACCCAGTCTTGAAGCCTGATCACCTGAGGGTAAAACCATACTTCACATTACCTTGCAACAAGGACTGCATCAGGAGGGTATTAATGTTACAATTAACATACAGAGACCCTGCTGGAAGTACAGTTACAGTCAATGAGGAAAAGTTAAGGCAGATCCCATTTTACCCTTTGCAGCAGTTTTTTTGGAGAGATGGTGGTCTGTTAGACACATATTTTGTGACAGCAACAATGCATCTGACAGACCCCACCCCCAGCAGTGGCTCCCAGATATGTCTAAGTATGGTTATGCTTCTTAAAGTGATCCACCCCTCCCCAGCCAAATTTGGATATGTCTGCTGCAACAATAAGTCAAAAGGGTATTTTACCCCTATTTCCTGTGCTTCTGATGGGCAGTGTTACTGGCATATTGCTGATGATCTCTCTGTTGACCCTCATCCTATGATGTTGAATTTACACAAATATTACTTTATGTTGTACATGTTTGTAATATGTCTGAGTAATGAATACAACATGTCTGAAACATAAATTACAAGTTGCCTGAACAAAAACAATACATGCCCAAACAAAGATAATGATATGTCTGAACAAAATAGCATTATATCTGCCCACTGCAGCCAGTCAAGTGAGGATGAAATCTGCAGTATAGTCAATAATTTAGAGAAGTAATCCCTGAGGTGGAAAGTAACAGCATGGAAAATTTATAGTACCATAATTAGTCAGTGCAGTGACATCAGAATTTAATTCCAAAGGTTGGGGAAAAACTCCAAGCACTCTGGGTGAAACTCCAAAACATTACCATAATTCCAGAATGCATACTCAACAACTTCTTTACTAGTATATAAACATGTCTTACTCCCTCTGGTGGGAGATGGACTTTCCCCTCACTAGACCTTGACGAGGTCCAGAGGCTTGGTGTGGAGGCTGCCCCACTGCCTAAGAAGTGAGTTATATGGGTGAAATTCCCATCAGGTGTTCAAAGTGAAACTAGTCCACCCCCTCCATCCAAAGGATGGGTGTCAAGCTTCCCTGAGCTGACACTAAAAACAATCAGTGAAAACCTAGAGGTATGCACAGCCAGGAGTACAACCCCGGGGCACTGAAGGGAGCTGTTTGGTCTAGGCCCTGCTGCAGGAGGTTTCCGTTGGCATAGATATTCGGCCAGACACCTTGCTTAATCCTGACACCTTTGTATACAAATCAGAGGTAATCCCCCAAAGAGGGTGGCAAAGGCGCACCAGGACATGTGGCGTACGACCGTTTTGACCCCTCTGGATTGGCTCCCTGTGCGGTCAGCAGTCCCCTTGTCAGGGTCTGTGTTATTGACCGGGAGGTTTTTAGTCAGTCAGGCCCCTTCGATGCCTTGAGCGCAATGCTGTTCCTAGCACGGTTACCCCAACCTGACATCACCGGAGCTGACAACCGGTACTCACTTATGAGTTTTCCTCCTACCTAACCAAAAAAAAAAAACATGTCTTACTCAGCCTCTACCCTCAGTCTGAAATCAACTAAGTCTCATCTGAAATCCTGTCTCAGCCTCAGACTCAGACTGTAGCCCACAACAGGGAATAGCACTGCACTCTCAGTTGCTAAGTCCAACCAGTCCACCCTCTGTCTTCTGTTTCCCCCTGTTTCCCATCTGTTTCCCAGTCTCTCAGTCTCATGCTACTACTGGACTCCAGACCAGTCTTGTCCCCAGAATCTCAGACTTGACAATATGCAACATAGCCACAAGCAAGATAGGTCTTGGGAGGGGCATGCTTTGCCCATCTAATAAAATCTGAAACCCAGAGCCTATAAATACAGTGTAAACAGATGTGATACATCAGCAACTTGTACAAATTTTCTGAAACACTAATTTTGTTTCTAGAGCTCTGATTTTCACTTCTGACATTCTGATGATCTGACAAACCTGATATCTGAAATTCTAATGTTCTGAATTTGTGGTCTGATGGTCTGACAAAATCTGAGAACTTCTGATAATTTCTGATATCAGATTTTCTCAGGTCATAAGAATATCAGATGTGAAATCAGAACTTCAGTTTCTCAGATCCTCAGCATGTCAGAAGGAAATCAGGCTTTCAGAAATTTTGTCAAGTTGCTGATATAAGATCTTAACTGATTGGTACTCACCTGCCTTAACATCCCTTGTTGCAATGGTTGGAAGAAATGTATCCACCAAGCACCTCATCACATGCTCAGTAATCTCAAGTGGCACCACAGACTGAATAAGGCTCCACATTAGACTCATAGCACCAATTACCTCATGGTCTTGGATGATGATTCTCTCTGCATGATCTAGTTTTTTAGTGTAGCTTCTTGCCCATCCACAAACCCATGCATGGCAAGGACTCATATTGGGTCCAGCCTGGATCATCTCTCTGTGGTAGCCTACAGATGTTTCTACAGCCTGGCAGGAGTAACCAAGTGATTAAGTTGTATGACACAGGTTACAATGTATCAAAATATGAATGAACTGCTTCAACTGCAATATTGATAATATTTTCTTCAACAGTCAACCCACCACTTTCCACAACCTGCCCAATTATTTCCTGCTTACACAACATATTCAAACCCACTGGATGAATATGGGTAGCAACATACTCCACCACTCCACAAAGCGGTGGGTTGAAAGGATGAAGCAGTTGGTGAGCCACCTTTTGCCACCAAAATCTAGTCCAAGCATCTTTTCACATGAGATTTTGTGTATCATTACACCCAGAGGAAGGAAGTGAGAGTGAGACCAGGGGGCACAGTTGTGACTGTCTTGCTCTCTGTTGCCATCACCTCATGTGCTTTGGCAATAATTGGGTATGCCCAAAGCCCAAGTCAATGTGGGGGAGTTCTTTTGTTTTGTTGATTTTCTTAGTTCTCACTCTACAACCATTTTGGAAATTCTTGTCTGAGTGGCACAAACATGCATTAAAAATGAAAAAAATCGAAAAAATCAGAAAAATCATCTTGTGGGATTCAGCCTCTCTATGATGTCTCACACTCATTTCCAGTCCTTCCTTTTGCTTGATAATTATGTCTGATAACAGCTTTGATGGCTTCAAGGGGGATTTCAGTGCCATTACCAACTTTTCTCAAGGAGATGAGAGTAACCATGTTAGCCAGAGTTCAGAGTTTGAGATCATCAACAATGGTGCTGTAGACTCCAGTAATGATGGCCCTGGCAAGCTTGATGAGCTTGATGAGTTGACAGATGAGGAAATTTGCCAGATGTGAGGTAAGTCTGGTGAGCAGTGGTGCATTGTGGGCATCCCCATTGATGCTGCAGCCTGCTTGCTTTGGTTTCTCACTGCTTGGTTGAAACTTCTCCCACAGAGGTTATTGCTTCCAAGCATAAGCCCAGCTTGAAGATCTGTACTCCTGCAAAAGCATTGAAATGGGCATGCTCACCATCAGATAAGTTCTCCCATCCTGCTTGGAAGAAGCTTGCAAGACTCAGTGCAAGTCCTGGCATCTCCTTGCCAGAATTACTCTCCCCTTGTCCCAAACCTGTCCAGAAGAAGGTTTGGGGTCACCCCAGAAAGGTTCAGGTACCTGCTGAAGTGCCTCCACCCCCCTTGACACACTGTCCACTTTTTGTTGAGGTTCAGGTTGACCCTGTGATTGTGAAGGGTCATGGTGGGACTATCAAGTACCAGGAGCAAGCTCCTGTTGTCCTTGGGCCCTGCATGTTCTTGTTTGATCTTTCATGGGATGATTTCCTCACACTCTTAGCAAAGCAGGTCTATGCCAAATCACCTGTGTGTTTAGTGGTTGACAGAATGGTGTGGCAGTTCTCTGTGAGCTGGACTGTGAAGGTGGACTCATTGCCCCTCACAAGTGAGGAAGGCTTTGAGTACATGATATCTCATTTGAAAGCTTCATCATTGAGAGCAGCAGGAAATCTGTTTATTAAGATGGCAAAGCCAACAGATGGTGAAGCACAGCTTCCAGTAAGAGCCTAAGTTGGAAAACTGTCATGGTTCTAACTCAGTTCATGTCTCTAGCCCTGGGCTGTGAAGTCTGTCACCACATCTGAAGCCCTGTTGGGCAAGGACAAGCCATCCTCCTCAAAATGTACTGTAAGTCTGAAGCACACTGAACAATACCTACCTCAGCTGTTGTTAGGTCTCACTTGATAAGAAACTGGCTCCAATTGTACAGCAACTCCAGGACACTTACCCCATAGGTCTTTGTGATTGCCACCCAAATCTGTGCTGCTTTCACCATGGTCCCACTGATAGACATTATGAACTTATCCCTACTCTTGAGAAAGTGTGGGCACATGCAATTGTATGTCTTCCACTAGTAATTTGATAAATTCAACATACAGTTCTGATGTACATAGCTCAAGAAAGCAACAGACTCTTGAGTTCCCCCCCTTAACTCAAGGTTTTTTGGTCCAGACCAGGTCATCAAGGATGCTTCCACCCCTACAGTTGCCACACAGCCACCAGCTACCCCAACAAATCCATTTGGTTCTCTTTTAGGAGCCCCAGGGCAGCATCAACCCATTTACATGATGCCTCCCTTTCCATCTCCATGGCTTGGAGAAATTGGGATACCAGGTGAGTGACAGGTTGCAAGATGTTGAGAAAGAGGACATCAAAGTTGCTGGGTTTTGTCCTTGTGAGTGGAATTGAGTTGTCTGAGCTGAGAAGAAGTACAGAGCCTTGGTGAAGGCAGGATACCTCTAAGTGCTTGTTTTCAGATCCTCCCCTCCCCCATATGGATACCCCACCATTGTCATTCATTTTGCTTACCATATCACTCTGAGCCTTTAATGTCCTTTCAGCCTCTCACATACTTGCCATTAACACTTTCATTTTTTGTTTACCCTACTTTCAGCAATATATTTGTGGTATGTGGGAACTTGTGTGATGATCAGAAATATCCTGAATCTTGATACCACCCTTGAGCTTTCTCAGGTGTCACTGCTTCCATACAGAGTGCAATAAGGTTATCCAGTGGTGTTGTACTGCTTTCCAATCTTTGGCAACACCTGTGAAGGAATGCTTTGACTACACAAATGATCAGTGTATTTGTCCATGATGGAAGTAGCCCCAGACACTTACCAACATTAAAACTCTTTTCAATGGGGTTGTAGTTCTTGAAGGTAGGTGTCATAGTCATGCCTTGACCCCAGCCAGGACTCAGTCTCACACTTGTTCAGTCTGGCCTTGGCCTCACCAGAATCCTTATCCCCAGATGTCCTAGCACAATGAACACTGCTTTGCAGTGTGTGTCACTTTGGTTGATCTCTGCCTGGTCTTGTCCCCAGTCTGCCCTGTCCCAGTCTCCACTACCTTAGTCATACCTTACTAATACCATTCTTACCAATCATCTTAGCAATCTTTGTGAGACTGGCATTACTGGTCTCCATACTATAGCTACTTCTAGTATATAAAGTCTTAGATACTCAGCCTGTACTCCCACAGTCTGAAATCAACAAAGTTACTCTGATAACCTCACCTCAGACTCAGACTCAGACTGAGACCCATGCAAGGGAATAGCACTGTAACCTCAGTTGCTAAGTCCAATCAGTCCACCCCTCTGTATCTTCATCTTTCCTTCTGATCCAAACCCCTTGGTCTCCAGTCTGGTCTCAACCTGGACAACCCAAACTTGACATGCCTGTGTACAGCATTCTGGTTTTTGTCATATCTCCACCATTTCCAAAGATATTGATTCCATTCTCACACTTGCTTAAAGTGCTCAGCCATGCAGTTCTGCCTTCCAAATTTGGAGAGGATCCTCACACCCTACACATTTCTACAGCACTCCATCCATCAGATGCTCATTTCACTAAGTCCATCAATCATGGCCACCTCATCATCAATCATCTTACTTGTCTCATTTGCCAGAGACAGTGGCTATGTATATCTGCCAGCATCCCCAGCTTCTGTCCTGAAGCCCCCTGGTTCATCCCATCATTGTCAGCCCTGTCACATCCCATGCAGCTTGGTCAGTGTGTTCTCCTTGTCAGTATGACTTCCAGAAGGACATTCTTTGGTCACCTCAGGTCTGTCACTTGGTTAGAAAGGTCTTATGTGGTTGTTTTGGTCTCCCCAGTTGATGAAGCATATGGATCGTTCCTCCCTGCTCCCTGCACCATCTTTATTCCAATCTTGTCCATCATTCTTCCTGCATTGCAACAGTTGCAGCATAGTCTACTGTTCTCCAGCCTCCCTGATCACATTCATGATGAGTATGACATGCATCTTGCCTTCTTACTGCAAGATCCAGCAGAAGACATCCCCCCTTCTCCTCCTCCTCCATCAGAGCCCTGTTCATGAAGCTTTTGTTAACTTTGCTGAGAGGATGAAAGGGTGGGAGACATGATAACTTATGCTCCCATTGCCCCACAGACCCCCAATGCCCTAGCCCCTTTGATGCCTGACTCATGCCCTTCAATTCTGGAATTAATACTTCCCTATCTGGAAACACTATCCATCTGTCATGCCATCTTTGGATCTAGAGAAGTCTCTGCCACGATCTGACTTGCATTGCCACCCCCTAATGTGATATCAGTGTGCTTACTCAGTTTCTGACTTTATTTGACTCATTCTGTGATATTTTGACTGTCCTTGACTCATTTATTGCCAATACTTACCAATCTTCTTTGCTTGCTTACTCCTCATTTCTTGCTTACTCATCATGATTACTCAGTCCTTACTCATTACTTACCAAGCATTTGTGCCTTGTTTGTCACAAGCTGTGCTCCTCCCACAGTATATAAACCCCCATGTACTTACAAGCAATCTGCAAGCAATCCAGAAGTCAGTTCAGTGACCACAACAAGGCAGAGTTTTGGTCCACCTTAGATGCCACAACTGATGGCTTCAATGACTGGGATGTGTTTTCCAAAAAACTCCTGAACTACTATCCAGGTGCCTCAGTGAAAGATCATTGCTATACTAAAGCCAACCTCAAAACCTTACTCTACCATCAAGTTCAAAAACCAATGGGATCACTGGAAGATCTTGGGAAATATGTCTGAGAATTCTGATGCATTCTAGGCCTTGTCCAGAAGAAGAAGAAACTCCCTGAGGACTACATCAACAAGAAATTCCTTGAGGGGTTTCCCCCAAGGTTTCAGAATTCCTTGTTCATGTGATTGCAACTCTCTGACCTAGATCATGACATCAATGAACCCTGGGAGTTTGATACAGTCTATACACATGCCAACTACCTGCTCAGTGGGGCCAAACAAAACCTCCCTCAGCCAGATTCATCAGCACCTGTTTCCCCAGAATTCTGCTCCATCTTCCTTGCACCAACTGTTCCTACTATCTTGAAATGAGAGTATGTTCATGTCACTCAGCAACCTGTTCCTGCCCTGCCTCCTCAACAAGGTCAAGAAGGCCAATTCCATCATTCCTTTGATCCACAGTGTTTCTTCTGCAGAGGAACAGATGGCCACAGAACTGCAGAGTGTATGCTGTGTCATGAATATGTACAAGCTGGGAAATGCTCCCTGATTGGGGGAAGAGTTTTCATGCCAGATGGCTCTGACATTCCCAGGACAGCTGCAGGTTGTAATTTCAAGGAAAAGATCAATAACTTCCTCACCATGTGCGACTTGATCATTGCCTCAGCAAACCTCATCTCAGTTCAGCGACCCAGTCAGCAGTCATCCTTGTCCCATGGGCACAATACACCTCCCCACCTTGTCAGCACAATGTTCTTCAGCAATGGAGATGTGTTGGAATACCAAGTTGACTTACACCCCTCCTCCTATCTAGTTGATGAAGACCTAGAGGAGGATGCTGATGAAGAGGACCAATGAGCCTTAGCAAGGGCTTATGCACAAGTAGAAGAGTTGAAGAATGCTATATAAAAAAAGAAGACAGCTCACTTCAACAGTGTAGAAGTCCTGGTTTGTGATCAAAGGCTGGCACTAGCAGTCCCTAGCATCTGTTGACATCCCAGTGGCCCCTACCCCAGTCAGTAATCCCACTCCAGCTAACCCTGACCTCATCTTTGGAAGCCTCAGCAGCTGGAAAAACTCCAGTTGCTCCTAATCTTACAGATCTCTGGAAGCTTGAGCTGCCTACAAATTCCACACCTCAATTCCATTACCAAAGCAGCTTTGATGAGGCTGCAGTGACCAAGCAGATCAGTAAACCAGGTCTTAGACACAAAGATGGAAATCTCCACTAAAGACCTACTAGCTGTCAGCCTAGAGATTCACAAGCAGGTCAGAGAACTGGTTGCAACAAAGAAGATAATGACCAGGAGTTTAGAAACCACATCAGATGCAACACCCTCAGCTTGCCTGGGTGTCCTATGAGCAGTACTGGGTCAGAGACACAGAAGGGAAGTGCATAGGCCTCACTATGGCTCCCTTACATGCTGTTGACAGAATCTTGATGGACAAACTTCATGTCAAATGTATCCTGGACAGCAGATGTCAGGTAGTGGCCTTGCAATGGGAGTTGTGGGAAGCCTTAGAGGCCCCCCTCTGTACTGACATGACTATGACTCTGGAGGCCACTAACCAATCCAAAGAAAGCACCCTTGGGGTCATAGAGAATGCCACCTTGTGCATAGGAAATGTTGAGGCCCATCTACAAATCCAAGTTGTTGATTGCACACCTTTTGACTTACTGCTTGGTTGACCCTTCTTCTGCCTACTCTCCAGCATCCTTCATGATTTCCCTGATGGAGAACAGTCTCTAGAAATCCACAACCCCAATTCCAGGAAACAAGTTTTAATTCTGACATGACCTCACAACAGACTGCAACCTCTTCCATGTTTCATAAATTCTGAAGATGAAGAAGACTTCTTCGTGCAAAAACAAATGTGTTTCCACATGAATCCACCTGAACAGGGTTTTTAATATTGGTTGAGGACTCATACAATCTGTGAGGAGACCAGGATTGTGCTTTCTCTGTGTGTTCACTTTATGTTTCTGATCCACCTTTATACCCTTTGAAGTCTACCATGTTTTTGCCCACAGATGTTGCTATATATCCTGCTGCAGCATTTATCTATGATTTACGAGGCAACAGTACACCCCCAATCAATCCCTTTGATACTAGTTCCATTTCTCCGACTGACCCTTTCTTATTTTTGACTGCTACTACCATTTCTCCACTGACAATCTCTGCCTTACACTCTACTTATCAGTTCAATCCCATTTATTGTGTCTTAAAGTACAAACCTGTAGTGAGGAAGGTGAGGCCAGTACTGACATCAATGCCTGCAGAATTCTGGGTAGAGCATCAGGAGGCCAAAGACCCACTGGCAGATCTGCCTGTTTTACCTACTCATCCCCCACCGTTCATGCCAGGTTCCAGGTTTACTCAGGAAAGAGCTGATGAGCTCAATCTGGACCTGGCAAGGTTCCTTTGGCCTACAGAATTAGACCTTGTACAATGGTTGGTCAGGGAGCAAGAGGCTTCCTTTGCTTTGGATGCTTTGGAAAGAGGGACCTTTCAAGAGGACATGTTCCCACCCCTGAAGATACCTATGCTAGCTCACAAGCCTTGGATCAAGTGAAATATTCCCATTCCTCCTGCTATTTTCCATGAAGTCATTAACATCATCAAAGAAAAGATTTCCACAGGGGTTTATGAATGATCTACTTTGTCCAATTGCTCAAAATGGTTCTGCATAGTCAAGAAGGACAGAAAATCTCTGTGCCTCATCCATGACTTACAACCTCTAAATGCTGTTTCTATCCAGGACTTAGCCATTCCCTCCTTTGTTGATTTGATCACTGAAGCCTTTGCTTGCCATTTGGTCTATGGAATTTCAGATCTTATGGTCAGATATGATCATTGCACCATACATGATGATTACCACAACCTCACTACCTTCCAAACTCCTATCAGTACCCTTTGACTCACCAAACTTCCTATGGGCTACACAAATGCTGTCCAGATTTTCCATGGGGACATCTGTTGGATTTTGAAGGATGAAATTCTGGAAGTCACCATTCCCTTTATCAATGACTGTCCTATCAAAGGCCCCAAATCCTGCTACCAAAATCCAGATGGGACCTATGAAACGATTCCACAGAATTCTGGGATTAGACACTTCATCTGGGAGCACCTGCAGAATGTCAACCAAGTCTTACACCATCTGCATCATGCTGGAGCCACCATGTCAGCAAAGAAATGTGTCATTGCCACACCTGTTATGTTTCACCCTTGTTTACTCTTTTTCTCCTCATGTTTACCTTGTGTTTGATCCATTGGACTGTCCTTCCTTTTCAAGCCATCTTCTCGTTGATCTGACAGCTCCTTATTTCCACCACTGGCATTATCCTCTTGTTATATGTGTAGAACATGTGTCGCCATTTCTCAACCAATGGCATAGTTACCTCATTACATGCAGATGCCTCATGATCCGCTTCTTGTACAGTATTTAGTCTGCTGGTGTCACACACCAAAGGTGTTTGGTGAGGTGGACATGGATACAACTGATGAGTGGAGGTGAAGACCATAGCCCTCATGTGAAGAAGGGCAGCCAGAAATGTTGGCAGTCATCCCTCACACAAGAATGAGTCATCAGTGCAAAGAAAAAGACAGGGAGTGAGTTAAGCACTGGTTAAAATTCTTAAGCACCTGTGTACAGCATTCTGGTTTTCAACATATCTCTGCCATTTCTGCAGATACTGAGACCATTCCCACACTCGCTTGTAGTGCTCAGCCACACAATCTTACCTTCCAAAATTGGAAAGGATTTGCACACTACACACATTTCTACAGCACTCCCTCCAAAAGACACTTATTTCACTAAATTCTTCTGATATGGCCACTGCCACATCAGTCATTTTGCTTGTCCCCTTTGCTAGGGACCATGGCTACATATATCTGCCAGGAATTCCTACCAGATTCCATCCTGAAGCATCCTGGTACATCCCACCCTTGTCTGTGCCCTCTCAGCCCATCCAGCTTGGGCAGTGTGTTCTTTTTGTCAGTAGTGACCTCTAGGAGGATGTTCTTTGGTTGCCTCAGGTCTGTCATTTGCTTGGAAAGGTCTTATGTGGTTGTTTCAGGTCTCTCCAGTCCAAGAAGCATATGGATCCTTCCTCCCTGCTCCCTGCAATGTCTTCATACCAGTCTCATCCATCATTCTTCCAAGATTGTGACAGCTACAGTATAATCTACTGTTCTCCACTCTCCCTGATTGCATCCATGACAAGTATGATGCACATCTTGCCTCCTTGTTGCAAGATACAGCAGAAGACACTCCCCCTTCATCCTCTCTTCCAACAGAGCCTTGTTCATGAAGTTTTTATTTGCTTCACTGAGAGGATGGTTTGGGGGGGAAAGTTGCGATCCCCTATGCTCCTGTCACCCCACAGACCCCCAAAGCTTGACCCCTGTTGACATCTGACTCACCCTGTCCACTTTTGGATGTACTATATTGGCATCAGATCAGTGCTGCCTCTCTGTCATCCCACCTTGGCCTAGAAGTGATCTCTTTGAGATGTGACATGCACAGCCTCCCCCTAATGTGATTCCAGTGCGCTTTCCCAGTTCCTGACATTACTTGACTCATACTTTGACATTCTGACTGTCTCTGACTCACCTATTGCCAATACTTACCAATCTTTTGACTTTGCTTACTGATTCTTTGCCTTTTGGCTTTCTAATCCTTACCAATGCTTTCCAAGATGATTACCCATTGCTTACATTCCTTACTCATCAGTTACCAATCACTTACCAAGTGTTTGCACCTTGTTTTCCAAGGGAAACACCCCTGTACTGTATATAAATCACTGTACTTAGATAGCAAAAAAAAAAAAAGAAGATGTCAGAGAGCCCCTCTTGCTTGCATTTTATCATCACTCAGTAATTCATTCAGCAGCTTTGATAGTTGAGACTTTATTAAGGGTCTAACTATTGTCTACTTCTTATCCTTGTATATCATCAATATACTTCACTCCAGGCCCTCCCTGAGCTCAGTGCAGCTTAGAACATCAAATTAAGTTGCCATCCATCCTTCTGTAGGCTGAAAGCAGTCTACCCTATTGCTTTCTATTGCATTCTTGCTCCCTCTTCATCAGGAGCACCCCCAACCCTCAGCACTTGTCCTTGAGTGTTGTAGCTTGCAAAAACCCACCCAGGTCAAAGGTTCTACCATCTAGGTACTGCATAGGCACACCACCACTTGCTCTTTTTGTCTTTTGTGTTGGTCTTGGTTGGTTTTCACCACTGAACCACACTTTGACTCACACTGGCTCAAGTCCTGGAAACCCAGACTTGAGCTGCTCAATCATATGCAGCATTCTCAGAACTTTGCCCTCAGTGTCCCTAACCAGGACCACTCTTACTGGTGTTGTCCCAAATCCTCTGTTGTTTACAGAGGTTACTGCAGCCATTTGCTCAGTAGAAACCATAGTCTGCATTTGAGCTCTCCCTACATCTTGACTTTGGTCAAGCATAACAAAAGCTCAAGTCTACCAGCCTTTGGCCAAATTGGTCACTGTTTAGTGCACCACCACAAACCCCTGAAACAATCAATGTTGGGCACTGTTGCAACCCACTTGTGAAGAATCATCATCTGATGAGGAACAGGAGAGCACTGTCACTGACACCTCCTCCAATGAACCTGAACAACCAGATAGAGCATTCACCTCTGGAATCCTCTTGAACCTCTTCACCCAGTCCCTTGCTACACTCGGTACTCCCATCCCACCAGTACCTGCCACCACTTTTCCTACACCCCCACCTCTACCACTGAATATGATGTCCAGGTTCATTGTCAAAGGCAATGGTTGGTGCTGTCACCACCAAAGCCACAGGATTGAAGATTGGTGCCCCATCTGATTTTGATGGTGACCAGAAGAATGCCATGAGTTGGCTGTATTCTGTACAGACCTATCTCCTGGTAAATGAAGAAATTTATGGCAGTGACACCAAAAAGGTTGTCTATGCCCTGTCATATATGAAGAAAGGTGTTGCCCATTCCTGGGCAGCCACCTTCCAGAAAACTTCTCTGGAAAAGAACCCCCTGAGCTTCAGCACCTTTGCTGATTTTATGAAAGACTTTAAAAGTTCTTTCACCTCCTCTGACACCGCCAGTGCTGCTATTACCAAGTTATGCACCATGAAACAGAAAGAATCAGTGGAGCAATACATCACTGATTTCAGAACCACTGCTGCCAACTCAACCATCATGGAAGACATTGCATTGATCGATTTCTTCTCACAAGGACTCAAACCCTTCATCACAAACTGAATCCACATGATGGAAACCACTCCCACCAAGATCACTGAGTGGTACACCCAAGCACAAAAATTCAATGCAAAGTGGAGGAAGGTAAACGAACTTTCCAGAAAGAAAGAAAAGAGGATGTTCTACCCCAAGAACAACCCCACCAAAGAAAAAGATCCAAATGCTATGGACATGGATGGAGTGAGACTCTCCAAAGAAGAAAGAGACTGTCACATCAAGGAAGGAAGGTGTTTTGGCTGTGAAAACAAAGGGCATCTCTCTCGAGAATGTCCTGAAAAAGGGAAGATTCCCCAGAAAAGAGTGAAGAAAATCCACAAAATTGTGGAGGTTGAAGAAAGTGACAATGAATAAAAAGTCGCTGGTCCATCTATCGCTCTAGTAAACATTGCTAGAGCATTAGGACAGGGTTTTTAAAAGGGAACTCTGTGTTGATGCCAGAAGTTCCCAAAACTAAGGACAGTTCCATTTCTGTTATGCCTGTACTGGTATCTTCCACTCCAGAATGTACTATGCAAATTCCCATCACCCTTTACACATCAGAAGGAACTGAAAAAGTCATCAAAACTGCCACACTGGTTGATTCTGGTGCAGGAATTTCCTGTATTGACTGGGGATTTGTGTGAAAGCATTGAATCACTACTCAATGACTTGCTGAACCCATCCTTGCAAAAAATGTGGATGGAACCCAAAACTCCAAGGGAAAAATCCTGTCCTCCACCACTCTCTACTTTAAGGTTGAAGGAGTCATCCATCAAACCTTCTTCCATGTCATCAATTGTGGAACAGAAAACATCATCCTGGGCCTCCCTTGGCTGCAAGAAAACAACCCCATCATTGACTGGAGAATGGGAACCCTCTCCATTGATGAAAAGACCAACAGGTCTAAAGAACAAAAGCACAACTTCTCTTCTGTTGTGGTCAGAGAACCTGTCATAAATTTTGTGTCCCCGATTGAAAAGAAGGGGAAAGAAGGGGATTAACAAGTTTATGGATTATGAAGAACCTGAAGATGAAACCATCTGTGCACACTTTGTAATGTTGGTTGGAAAACTCATAGAGGAAGCAAGGAAGCAAAGAAGATCAATCTGAACAATAGTCTTCTTTGAAAGATCACCACAGCCACTGAGTTGGCCCAAGAGGAGCACAAAAAGAAACTGAAGGCTGTCCTTCCAGAGGACTACAAAGAGTTTGCCTCAGTTTTCAAGAAACCCTCTGATGGAGTTCTTCCTCCATCACAACCTTACAATCATGCTATCAACCTTGCTGAGGACTTCGTCCACAAGGTGGCTAAAGCATACCTGCTCTTTCCCTTTGAAAGAGAGTCCACTGAAAAGTTCATTGAAGAAAATCCTCGAGAAGGGAAGATCTGCCCCTCAAAGTCCCCTCAAGCTGCACCCTTCTTCTTTGTAGGAAAGAAAGATGGCTCCCTCCGTCCCTGCCAGGACTATCAATATCTGAACAAGAACACAGTGAAGGATGCCTATCCCCTTCCCCTCATTTCAGATCTCATCAATAAACTCAAGGGAGCATCCATCTTTACAAAGATGGACATATGATTGGGCTATAACAATGTCTGTATCAAAGAAGGAGACCAATGGAAAGCTGCATTCATCATGCACAAGGGGCTTTTTGAACTGACTGTCATGTTCTTCGGGCTGTGCAACTCCCCCACCACCTTCCAATGCTTCATGAACAACTCATTCTGTGACATGATCACTGAAGGATGGTTGATTGTCTATATGGATGATCTCCTCATCTTTTCTACCAATCCCAAAGAACACAAACAAAGAACTCACCAAGTTCTTGAATGAATGAAAGAGTTGTCACTTCCTCTCAAATTAGAAAAGTGTCACTTTGATCTGACCAAGGTTGAATACCTTGGGATGATCATCAAGGAAAATATCATTGCCATGGACCCTGTTAAGGTCCAAGGTATCACTGAATGGCCCGTCCCAAAAAAGGTCAAAGATGTGTGATCCTTTTTAGGATTTGCAAACTTCTACAGAAGATTTGTTCTGTGCTACTTGGACATTGCTCACCCCCTGACAGACCTTACCAAGAAAATGGTCACTTGGGATTGGTCAAAAAGGTGTCAAACCACCTTTGACATTCTGAAACGAGTCTTCATGGCACAACCAACTCTTTGGATGCCTGACATGTATCAGCTGTTTGCCATAACTACCAATGCATCCAAGTACACAACTGGAGGCATTCTCCTTCAAGACGACTCAAATGGCCAGTGGCAACCCTGTGCCTTCCTCTCCCAGTCATTTAACCCTGCTGAATGGAACTGCAACATCTATGATAGAGATTTACTAGGGGTTATTTGAGGTCTGAAGGCTTGGAGACATTATCTCCATGGATCACCATTCCTGGTCAAGGTATTCACTGACCACAAAAGCTTGACCTACTTCAAAACCCTGATGTGTTGTCATGCTGACCTGACCATATTCCTGACGATGATGAAGACAACAAAGGAGTTACCCTCCTTCCTTAGACACTGCTTGTCAACCTCATCAACATGAACCTCACTGAAAAGGTGGCAACTTCTTCCATGAAAGACCCTGTGGTACAAACAGCACTTCATGCCACAGAAAATATCGATATTCCACTCCCATTTAAGTCCCATCTCTCTGATTGGTGTTTTGATAATGGAGTGTTACTCTATAAAAACCAGGTTTATATCACAGACGACCCCTCTCTTTGCTGAACTGTGGTGTCCAATCACCATGACCACCCTTCTGCTGGACACCCTGGTGTCCTGAAAACCTGCCAGCTTGTCTCATCTGAGTTCTGGTGGGCAGACTTCCTTCCTTTGTCCACAAGTATGTTGAAGGTTGTGCAGTGTGCCAGCAAAATAAAGTTAACATGCACCTGATGACACCACCCCTTACACCCATCCCCTTGACCTTGACATGCCCCTTCCAACAGATCTCTTGTGATCTGATCACTGACTTTCCTCTTTTGAAAACCTATGACTCCCTTTTGGTCATGGTAGACCATGGGCTTACAAAGGGGGTGATTTTAATACCCATGAGGAAGACTGCCTCTGCTGCTGACATCATGGCCCTGTTTTTCAAGAAAGTCTACTCCCATTTCAGGTTGTATGACAAAATTATATCTGATAGAGGACCCCAGTTCACCTCTGCATTTGCAAAAGAACTTGCCTCCCTCCTTGGGTATTCCCTTGCCTTGTCAATGGCATATCATCCTCAAACTGATGGAGAAATGGAGCATGTTAACCAGGAGGTAGAAACCTATCTCCAAATCTTTTGCCAGAATGATCCCACTTTGTGGGTGGACAACCTTCCCATGGCAGAATTTGCACATAACCACTGTCCTCATTCCATCACAAATCAATCCCTGTTCTACCTCATGTATGGATATGAACTGAAACCACTTCTGTCCCTTATCATGGAAACCCACCTTCCCACCACCAAGTCCAGACTCAATGAACTCTGAAAAGCTAGAGAAGAGGCCTTAGTGGCACATGATCTAGCCAGAAATGTAATGAAGAACCACTCGTCACAACCCTTCTCCCCATTCCAGAAAGGAGATAAGGTCTGGCTTGAGGCTTGGAACTTAAAGTGTTCCTACAAAAACAGAAAGATTTCTCCCAAAAGAGAAGGACCCTTTGTTGTTTCTGAGGTCTTATCTCTGATCACCTACTGCCTTGCAGTTCCCACATGATGGAAGATACATAATGTCTTCCATGCTTCCCTCTTATTGCCCTATCGCAAAAACAATGTCCACAGACTGAACTTTCCAGCTCCACCCCCTGATTTGATTGATGAAGAAGAAGAATATGAGGTAGAGGCGATAGTTGGCCATAAAAGATCCAGCTGTGGACATGCCTTCTTAATCAAATGGAAAGGTTACCCTTCTTCCGAAAACTCATCGCAGAAAGAGACACACCTGGCACACATGGACAATACACTCTCCACATATAAAAAATGGCTCCCTAAGGACTTCCCCCTTCAGAAACAACCCACTTGACAAACTACTTGTACTGTCAGAAAACTCTCTGTTGAAATGCCTCCTCATCATTACACTTACCCTCATGAACCCTCTTGTCACCACACTCTGTTTGCTCGTTGCCAACAACAACCCACTGGAGATCAAATGACCACTTCCTACTGGCTTTTCATTGCTGATCCTGCTGTCATCAGCACTGTCTATCATGAGGTTGATGAGAACTCTCCTCTTGACCTTGTCTACCATGCCACCATTCAAGCCCTTCAGCTTGAAGAACTGTCTAGATACATGAACTGCCAAAACCCTCTTCTGTCCCCCACCTGCACCATCCTTAATGAAATCACTTATGAACAAGTTCCCCTGCTCCTTTGACTTTTTGATGTTTTAGGAGGAGCAGATCTTATTTACAATGTTCAACAGCATCCCACATTGATTGCCCCTCCCCCTCCTGGGTCTAGAAGACCTTTGACTGCAACCTCTCCCCTGGTTTCATCCATGTCATCCTCTCCTCCAGTGTCATCACTGTTGTCCTCCTGTTCCTCCTGCTCATCTCACTCTCTTAGAAGAGCTGATCGACCTCATGCCTGTTGTCTGTCAGGCACTAACCCACAACCTTGCAAGTCTCATGACTCTCTGTCTGAGGTAGACCCTGAGACCGCTTTTGGCATCTCCAGAGCTGAGCTCAGCTACACTCTGAATATTGTCAAGACTCTTGCCCAACTACCTCCATCCCCTGTTTTGAATGCTATGACTGAGGCTGATCATCCTCTCACCCCTTCTGATCCATGTTATCATCAAACGTGTTATGTCTGTTGTCAACTTGGGCACATCCACATCAACTGTGGGCTCTATGAATGCCCCCTTTGTCATGCCACTTGCCCTGGTCATACTCGGGCCCAATGCCCATCGCTATGCCCCCATCACACCTTACAAGAAAGACTCTCTACCCCTGGAGTGGTAGATGATCGTACCCTCATCAGGAGCGAGGATGACAATTTATATGATAACAACTTTGACTTTGACAACTCCACCATCAGTAATATGACTGGAGAACCTTACAGAGAGTAAATTGAAGTCAGAGACTTCAAGGCTTAACAGGGGTGTAATGTTACATTTCACCCTTGTTTACTCTTTTTCTCCTCATGTTTACCTTGTGTTTGATCTGTTGGACTGTCCTTCCTTTTCAAGCCATCTTCTCATTTATCTGACAGGCTCCTTATTTCCACCACTGGTGTTATCCTCTCATTACATGTGTAGAACATGTGTTGCCATTGCTCAACCAATGGCATAGTTACCTTGTTACATGCAGATGCCTCATGATCCACTTCTTGTACAGTATTTAGTCTGCCAGCTCAAGTCCTGGAAACCCAGACTTGAGCTGCTCAATCATATGCAGCATTCTCAGAACTTCACCCTCAGTGTCCCTGACCAGGACCACTCTTACCAGTGTTGTCCCAAATCCTCTGTCATTTACAGAAGTTACTGCAGCTGTTTGTTCAGTAGAAACCATAGTCTGCATTTGAGCTCTCCCTACATCTTGACTTCGGTTGAGCATAACAACACTGTCCATTATAGTGGTTGGGCACAAGGCTCATTCAAGGGTAGAATTCTGGATGAAACTAAAGTCCAGAAGATTAAAGATTGGCCTTACTGCACAAACATTAGTGGCACTCAAGGTGGCTTTGGAAGTGCTCTGGAAGTGGCAAATTCAAGAGCAATGCCATGACAGAGTTTGAAGATTATGCCTCCCTATTGACAACACCCTCAACAGTCTGCTCGCCTGCAGTCACTCTTATCAAAACCCATGGCTTCATTGAGTGGACAAGCTTGTTGAGGAAGGCCTTCTGTAACTGTGACTACTGGTGGTGGATTGTCCTCACAAGTACCTGGGAGTGGGAGTAAAGGGAAGGGCCCAGCATCCAACAAGCAGCTGGCAGCTGACTCCTTGATGGAAAGTACCCAGCCAAAAAACATCAATTGGGATACTCCTTGTACTGAAATACTTGTCCAGTGGCTTCTTAGCCATCCTGCTAACTGCAGGATTCTTTTCAGTGACAAAAGCTCAGGTGACTTACCCCCATCATTATCATCTACTTTGACTGAGAGACTAGTGGGCCACAACAAGAAGGAGGTCCAAGTGATGATTGCCCAAGCCATTTTTGAGGATGACAGTGTCTACAAGGACATGTACACAGCAAGTGCTGCCAAGTTTCAAGTCAGTGTGGGCAACTGCCTCAATATGTGAGTCTCTGATCATCTGATAAACCCAGGATTCACTAATGATCATCTAGGCTGAAAGCAAGCTATTGAAAGTGCCATGTGTGATTCAAACAGTCAGGGGAAGGCATCATACCTGGCCATCCAAAATTTGCCAACCTTCATGGTATGTTACATGACCAATGTACAAGAATGCAGGGGCTTATGTGTACATACAGATGTCATTCTCAACAGTTTTCCTTGGTATGACAACTTACATTCCATTTGGCAGGGGAACCCATCATTCAATCCTGAGCCCTTCAACTCTGAGCTGAACAAAAACCATGCAGAGGGCTTCTTAGCAGTTATCCAAAACAAGATGCTTGGTATGAAGAACATTTCAGGTTCCAGGGCTGAGATTGCAGGTGATTGCATGGGTGTGGGGGGGACAGTGGGGGAACTTGAGGAAGCTGAGGAGGACATGTCATCTCAAGCTGGTGGTGAAGTCACTAATGAGGGTGAAGAAGATGGTGGAGCTGGGTTTGATGAGGAAATGCCAGGGTTTGGGGATGAGCAGACTGGTGGTGATGAGTACCCCAACATCAACATGGACTCTGCATCTGTGCAGGGTGATGAGGTATGTTCATGTTCATTCAGAGCAACATTAATGGAATTTTACTGATAAGTTATTGCTAGTTACAATGGCCTTCAATGCCAAGTGACACTCATTTCCCCTCTAGGTTCTCCCTCCTGTGAAGGGGTCATATGCCTTCATCAGATAGCTGAATTGCCTTCTCTCAGTCTTTGCCATATCTTCACCCTCCTCCTTCATCTGCAAGTATTGCCTCTATGACAACATCTGACTCCTCCAGTAGCTCTTCCCAAAAACCTAGCCAGTCCCTCTGGGACTCATCATCAAAGACAAGTTCAACAAAGCCAAGTTCAATGCTAACCAAACATGGCAAGTCTCAGCTTCAAGACCAGGTCATTGACTTGAGTCATGAAGCTGAGTTGCTAGTGGCTTCTTCTTCTTCTGGGAAGACTAAATGCTATATGATCAAGATGGAATATCTTTGTAGGAAGGAGGAATTGATGAAAGAGTAGGTGAAAATGGTGACTAAGATGGAATTGGAGTTGGAGGTGAAGAAACTTGACATCCAGCTGATGAAGGCCCAGGAAATCACCTTCAACAGCAAGGCAGAGATGCTTTGCCTCAAAATTGAGCTTGTGAAACTCATGAAGGATGATTCAGACACAACCCCTCCCACTGCATAGGTTTATCTTGTTGTGGCCAAGCTTTTACCCACACTTCCCCACTGTATCCATCTCCAGTGCATTCCCACTATGTACTCACATCATATTCATGTTTCCACTATTCTCACAAGATGTACATATGGTGAATGTATTTTTTTCATCTTGCTAATACTACTGTCTCCTACAACTGCCATTAATGGGTTTGTTCCTGTCCAAGATGTTGAAACAACAGATCCAATAGCTTTGCTCGAAATCACTGACCAATAGTCTCCACAGCCTCCACTGCAGCAATTCCATCCCCATCATCAAGGCTGCTTCCTTCATTGACTGCCCAGTCAGTTGAATTCTCAATCATATTGTCCATTTCCTCCTCAAACCAGATGATCATGTTGTGTAGGATGATGCAAAAAAGCACCCAGTAAATCATGACTTTCATATCTTTCTCTGTCTGGATTTTCAGGTGCACTTCACAGAGGCTTTGAAAGCGCCCTTTCAAGGCAGCAAATGCATGTTCAACTCATATGCAGATCTTCCAAAGCTGTCTGCCCATGTACTGCAGCAAAACTAGGTGTGTACCTTTGAAAGGTACTTGTTACACACATTCTGATCTTGAGATAATCTCCCACCTTTAGGTTTTTTGAAGGGGACAACACACCACATATCCAATGGGTATGCACTGTCCACCCATGTCCAATGATGGTGTGGAATCAACTGCATAGGGTTTGAAGCGATGTGAGTCCCCTGGAAGGCCCATGCATCATGGATGCTTCCTGGATGTCCAAGTCCATAGTCCACAACAAGAAGATTGTGTGGCAAAACAATAAGCTATCATGGTAAGTTTCTTCTGCTGTTCACACTCAGTGTTTGAGTACGCACCTGGCAGTTCAATGAGTACCTAGATTTTCTATCATAGATCATTTCCCTGAAGATATGTGGTTTCTCAAAGAGGGGAATACTTGAACCATCAGTGGTGAACATGCTATTCCTCCATGCTGAACAGGTGTGTGACTCAGTGAAAACCCACACCCTTTCCATCTCCTGCAAGTCTTCAGATGGAATATTGATGAATCTATTGTGCTCATCCAGTATAGCTACCATCACATGGTTCATACAATTGACAACTGAGCCAATGCTAACACTGGCCCACTGTGCTACATCCTCAGGTGATGCCACATTTCCATAATGCCCTGCACAGAAAAGGAAGATTGCCAACTGGACTGCAACTGCCAGCTGACAGTTTTCGGAATTGCTTTGGAATATCATGTGTCCACTAATCTGATCCAGAATGTGATCAAAAATTGGTGGGTCTACATGAAGGTGCTTTCAAAACAGGTGGGGCCAATGATCTGTGAAATGTTTGAAGAGGCACAGCTGAGATGCCTGCATCATTGGCATCTCAGGTCTCTCAAGGATACATGCATGCTCTACTTCATCTCTGAGAGCCATGATTGCATTTAGCAGCTGAGCATAATGCCCATCATGCTCAGCTGTGGAGTCTGTGTCATTGGAGGTGCTGGATTCGAAATCTGACAGGATCAGAGTGACTGGCAATGGTGGAGTGATGAAGAAGAGAGTTGTGGGGAGCTGGAGCCTGAACTCAGTGATGTTGACATAGATTCCAAGCTGCTACCATCAACTCCACATTGTGCATTTTCAAGCCTTGCTATTGCAACATGAAGGCTAGTCTTGTCCAGCTGTTTGAGCAGATCTTGGAAGACAGATTTCCGGGGCATCTGGTAGCTCTTGGATGATGGGTAGATGTTTATTGATCATGTACAATGCATTAATATGAGTTTGATATGTTATTTGACATGTATCTTCCAGGATAAGTAACTACCATGTATTGCTAGTCAAGCAGTGCCACAGGGCATGGTACATTGGAGTCAAATTTTATAGCAGCAGTGGCCTGTCAGAGTGCGATTCCAGAGCACTTCCAAAGCCACCTTGAGCACCACTATTACTGAAGTACATGGATTTTTAGGTCTCTGCTCATACTGCAGGATCTTCATCAAAGACTTTGCCAAACATGCCCATCCCCTTGTCAAGCTGACCAAGAAGGATGTCCCCTTCGAATTCCATGATGAACATAGGGACACCATGGAGTACCTCCACTGGGCGATTGTCTTGTCCCCTGCATTGCAAACTATTGACTATAATTCTGAAAGGAAAGTCATCTTAGCAGTTGACACTTCTAACATTGCTGTTGGGTACCTCCTCATGCAGGAGGGGGAAGATGGCAAATGCTACCCTGCTAGGTTTGGCTTGATAACTCACAATGATTGCAAATGCCACTACAGCCAAGCTAAGCTAGAACTATTTGGGCTTTTCTGCACCTTGCATGATGTCTGACTTCATATTTTCAGCATGCAGAATTTAGTTGTTGAGGTGGATGCATGGTACATCAAAGGGATGATTAACAATCCTGACCTACAGCCTAACACAACCATAAATCATTGGATCACCAGAGTTCTTCTGTTCAACCTTGAGCTCATACATGTTCCAGCACACAAGCACACAGCACCAGACAGCCTTTTGAGGAGGCTGAGAGCAGAAGAGGATGAGGAGGGAGATGAAGACTATGAGGATTGGATAGATGAGTGTGGGGCTTTCACAGTCAAGCTCTTGAATCATAGAGAAGCATGTTTCAAGTCTCAACCTTACCCCTTGGAAATTCTGAGTGTTGTGTCAGACTCATCTCTCCCCCTGTTACAGAGTCTAGGTATCTTTACCACCAAAGAATTGATGCCCAGAATTCTTGAGACTGAAATTCTGAGGTCAGAGAAAGCAAGGCAGAGAGAGGAGAGGATAAGAGTGGTGAAGGAGTTGTTGGAGACAAAGAAATTGCCAGAAGGGTTGGAAGAGGTGGAATTGGAAAGCCTAGTGCATCTTGCAACTCAGTATTTCATGAAAGGAGGGGAACTGTGGAGGAAGGATCCCCAGGGACAGCATCAGCTAGTCGTTCCCCCACACAAACACCTTGGAATTCTCTGCAAGGCCCATGATGACCTAGGGCACAAGGGTATCTTCTTGACTCACATGCATTTGCTGACTTGCTTTTGGTGGCCCATGCTAGAGCAGGACATCTGTTAGTATGTTAAATCATGCCATGAGTGCTGGATCCACCAATTGGATCACATACATATTCCACCAGTCATTGCCATTCCCAAACCCCTATTCTACAAGGCATATATGGACATGTTCTTAATGCTGAAGTCAAACAGTTTTCACTATGTCACCCAAGCCCACTGTTTACTCACCAGTTACCCCAAATGGGCTATGTTTCATGCCAAGACAGGCAAGTCCATTGGAAAGTTCATCTTTGAACAGATTTTGTGCTGTTGGGGTGCCATTGCAGAGATTGTCACAGATAATGGGGCAACAATGTCCTTGCTTTTGACTGGCTCTTCAAGACCTTCAGAATTCATCACATATGCATCTCCCCTTATAACTCACAGGCTAATGGAGTTGTCAAATGGTGGCATTTTGATGTAAGGGAGGCAATGGTAAAAGGTTGCAGTGGGGAAGCATCAAGGTGGTCAGAGGTTCCCCCTGCAGTATTTTGGGCAGAAAGGGTTATGGTCCACAAGGCAACTGGGTTTTCTCCATTCTATATGGCTCATGACATTGAACCCAGACTCCCTTTTGATCTAGTTGAAGCAACATTTTTAGTCCCTTTCAAAGCAGAATTTTACTCAACCACAGATCTCATCACACACTGTGCTCACCAACTCCAGAAACATCCAGAGGACCTTGCTTACATCCATGATCTGGTCCTAAAATCCTGCTTTGTGTCAGCCAAGGAATTTGTCAATCATTTCACATGTTCTATCAAAGACTTTAACTTTGAACCAGGGTCACTCATCCTCATATGAAATTCACACATCAAGCTAGAACTTGACCAGAAAACCAAACCATGTTACATAAAACCTATGATTGTCATCAGACACACTAAAGGCAGCTCATACATACTTGTGGAATTAGATGGCACAGTCTTGAATTTCTGCTTTGCTGCCTTTCGTCTATACCCCTATTTCCCACAGAATAACACTCATATTAAAGTCACCCAGCTGACTGGCACTTCCAGGCAAGACCTGGATTGCCTTGAAGATGATTCATTCCCAGACCCTACACTCACTGGCATCCATTTGGACAATCAGATGAGTAGTCTGTCTTTTTTTACCTGCTTTCTTTCCTTTCTCCATTCTTTCTTTTATCAATACCCATTTTGTTTCATATATAAAATCCCCACTGTTCACAAGAAGAGCCAAAAAAAAATAATTCAGCAACACTTTTACCTTCAGAAGTCTTACTTTTCCTTCCCTTATTGTAGTACTAATACTGACACATGAAAGACTCTTATGATTTCAGAACATATGAGTACAAAAAAAATAATCTGCAGACACTAGTATGCTATTTACAGGTCCCAGAGTTTGTCCTTCAACCTTCACAACTCCTCCTGTCTAGCCTGTGCAGTCTCGATCTGATGTGTTACCTGCCTTGCCAACATCTCCAGCAGCCAGTAGACCTGCTCCAGCTCGAATTCCTTGTCCTCAGCTCTCACCTTGAGCACTTGCAGATGTTCAATGAAGCTCACTGTTGACTGCTCACATGGGTTTTTGACCTCCGGAATTTCAGTGACTGAAGGAGTGGTGCTCTGGACTGGCTCTTTGACACCTCCTGGTTCATTTGACAAGCCAGTCGCAGTCGTGGAAAATGGCTTGAACTTGAATTGTGGTTTGTTGAAAGGGAGTGTCAGGGGGGGGGGGGTTCATTGACAGGGGCTGGTGAGAATGAAGGTCCAGGTGTTGGAGTAGCCCCACAGAAAAAGAGACAAGGGGTTGGCAAAGGATCACAAGGGGAGGAACTTGGTTCTGGGGTAGGCAAATGTGTGGGTGTCAGATCAGGTTGTCATTTTCAAGGCAGAATTTTCAGAGTGAGTTTCTTGGTGGGTCCAGTTGCAGGTTCTGCTGGGGCTGTCATATCCATGACTCTCGGGCTCAATCCTGGTCCAGTCCAGACCCCCTAGCCCCTATCTCCAGTCAAGCCTGGTCCTAGTCTGGCCTAGAAAACCCAACTCTGGCCCTATATAACCTAACTCTGGCCTAGATAACTCAAGTCCAGTGTTTTACCCCTATCTCTGGTCCCCTTGGGCCTCTCGGCCTCATGCTGCTCCATCCCAGTCCTCCCAGGTCCATGTCCAGGTCACTTGGACATAACTCCAGTCTGTTCTCCAAAGTTTGTGCTATATTTAGTTTAGTCCTCTTGCCTGATCTCTGCTTACTGTACAAATCCTGTGTCTGACTCCAGTCATGCCAGTCACCTGGACTTTGGCTATTATCCTTGGCACAGCTTCTGTGGCTATCTGCCCCTTGGTAATCATCTTCCTAATAGCTTACTAACATGTCCAGCTTCATGTTCATTACTCCAGACCAGCCTCATGTATTTAACCCCTGTACATACTTCATAGCACCTCAGTCAGAATATCAATTTAGTATTACCCTCAACTCTGTATTACCCCTTGAATCTACTCTATAGCTAAGGCTGAGCCTTAAGCTGTCCCTGGCCCCTGTCCCAGACCTCTCCCTGGTTTGCATAAGGGTACAGCACATAAGCTGAGACCAAGGGAGGTAGATCCAACCCCAGACTGGCTTTCCCCTGTGTGCACTCCAAGACCAGTCGGTTTCCCATGCTACCAGCCTTGTTCCCACACTTCCTGCCTTAACTCTGGTCCTCCAGAGTTAGCCCCTGACCTCCAGCCTTAACTCTGGTCCAACTGGACTTGGCCCATGTCTCCTGGCCTTGACTCTGGCCACCCAGACTAGCCCCTGTCACCTGGTCTTGAAACCTGGTCACCTGAGGGCAAACCCATACTTGACAGGGGCTGCCTTCAAGGTCATAATTGATTTGACTTGTTTGTGGGACAGCCCTGCCTCCCCAACAGTACTGGAGTTCTTTTGCTGAAGGTGGTGTCAACTTGTTCCCTTGTGGAATTTCACCTGTACAGCACTCACCTTTCTTCCTACTCCATGAGAGCACATGCACTTGTGCTTTGCCTTCCTGCACTGTTTTCAGGATGACTCTGGCTACCCAATGCACATGAGGTTTGCCTGGGCACATGTCTCACAGGGCTCATTGTCTCCAGCCATGTGAGGTCCCTTTGCAGAAGGCCCTGGCTTGCCTTCACCATCACCCTCATCATCATTGACATTGTCAGCCAGCTCATCCTCCTCACTGGTGGCCTGCAGAATTTTCATTCAAGTCAGCATTCACACTTGGGGTTGTCAAGGATGTAGAATGCACCTTCTGTTTCCCTTTTCCCTTGCTTGTGCTACCAGAGCCCCCCCCTGTTGAATGTGCAGCTCTGTTTGATGGGTATCCTTCAGTGTCTTCTGGCATGTGGTTTTGACCCTCACCTCTTGCTGCTTGGCCCTGGGTGTGCATGGATGGTGCCTTGGCCAACATCTTGGCCTCCAACCATGCTCTCTCCTCTACCTGCTCCTGGTAGTCCTCAACAAGGTTGTTGATGTTGAATCTATGCTGCCCTTCTGGCCACCAAAGATCTGCTATTGCTATAGCTGCTGGGATCACCTCATTCTGCTGTATCATGGATTCTTCAGTCATGTCATGTAGGTTGGCATTGCACACCTTTGGGATGGAGATCTTGTTCTTGTCAATGTACTTCCACCATGAGTAGATGCCAGCCAGGGGAATGGTCAGCATGTCATGTTGCATGGGTCTCTGGTGCACTCACCCAAGTCTGGTCCCAGTCCTCCACCCATTCATATATCACCTCTAAGCTCTCTTCAGGCCATGGCACTGTGTTGATTAGCACCCTAATGTGTCTTAGAGCTGCTGACAGCAAGGTGATTGCCTGGTCCCTCATGCTGCATACCAGTTGTGCATTGTGGATCAAGTAGGCTTGCATGTTGAAGGTTGGGTATGGGCTTGGGTAGTGGATATGGGTGTAGCTGGGGAGTGAAAGTTTGATGAGTGGTGAGCCACTTTCTGGGAGAGTTTAAATTCCACAGGGCCATCTTGTACAATGTGGAATTCCACTCTGTGCATGAGGCAGAATTCTGGCCACATGCCATCATTATTATGTAAAGCCTGCCAATATTCTGTGCTCATCTCTGTCATGTCTCAGTTCAGTCTGACTGAGGATGGTCAGCTTTCAAAGTCCCTGGGAGGTGTAGGGAGTCATATACTTCCTAAGGCTGGAACATGAATCAGTCACTAAATTCTGCAAGCCTCTGCAACAAATGCATTGGATGAGAGGGGACTGGTTTTTCCATCATGTTCTGAAGTGCCAGATTGACCTCCAAAACATTCTCAGCCTTCCAAGTACTGATTAGTCCAGAACACATCAGGCATGGGGGGGAAACAGTCCAGGGAATGACTGACAGCAGGTTTTTTGAGGGACTGATGGTTCTGAGAGGATGCTATACTGATGGCACTGTGGTGGCCACCAGTATTTGATAAGAATTCCTTGAGAAAATGACCATGTGGGCTAGAGAGATGATTTCATGAGTTGTGGTAAAAGAGGGAGGGTTAATGGTACAAGTCCAATATTTGTCATTGTTTAAATGCTGACAAATCATCTGGAAGATCATGTGGTCTATTATGTAATCATATTTTCCCATCCTTCATGCCCTTAATCCCATCAAAAGGTCACTTTTCACCAGTCAGGGACAAAAGCATTGCAATGCACTTTTCAGAAAGAATAGGGTGTATCTTGGCATGTATTGCTTTGTTTTGACTGAAACTTAGTGCTCTGGAAAGCTTAGAGTCACCTCTTTCCAATGGTATAGTTATCATGATTATCTGTGCAGAATAGCCTGAGCTACATCAGCAGCAAGTCACACCTCACAAACATTGCAACACTTTTGTCCCTCACTGTAACTAGCATTGGTGAAATATGAACCCTAGCCAATACACCCTTCAATGGCTCCCACTGACACTTAGGATCATGCATCTGCAAAACTTGCAATGTCCTCCATGATACCACCAAGTGCCTAAAACCTTTCAAATGTGTGGAAACAGCCCTGAATGTCATTAAGTGCATCCCCCAGAAATGGATGCCATCTCCTGTTCCTAACCAGAAGAATCCTGATTTATCACTGGACAAAATTGCTCACAACTGAAGATCCCTGGAAGAAAAAAGTGCCCTGACTTTCAACCTGGCACTCACTGAGGCTGGCCCCATTGAAAACTCCTTCCACATACTACACCCCCCAGTCCCACAAATGAGCTCCCACATGGCCCAACTGCAGGCACCAGATGACATAGCCCACCCAACAGTCAAAATCTCATACAGTTCAATCCACAAGATTAATGAGGATGGGGAAAGAGTCTCCTGTGATAGTGCCTTCCTTGCACCTAATGACCCCCAAAACATTGCTTTCCACACAATTAGTGACCATGCAACAAGTGAAACCAGTATCCTGTGCACTATACTAGAATCAGTCAGGAAAATAGCTCACTTTGTACCCATACTGGCCCACATCAACTTGGAATCAATTGTTAAAAACCTCACCATTAACCTACCTAGAAATGAAGATAATGATGGGTACCACTGTGATGACATCCACCTATACTGCTTCCTTGTAGCAACCCTGTGCCATTGCAGCACCCACACCCACCTCCAAGCCTGGAGCACAAACACCCCCCACTTAATATGATCAGTGGCATCCATTCTGGCTAAAGAAGCCCTCACCTACCCATCCCTGACATCTTGTGATGTGTCCATAAACCTGCACTTCTCCATCTGAGGGTTACAACTGTCCACTGGGTTGCAGCATATGTTCCACCACACCCTAATTATGCACTACTCCATGAATGACCTAGGAGCAAATAGGCAAATGAAAATAAACCTAGCTGTAACCCAACATGCTGTGTGGAAACTACAAGGCACCACCCCATCTGAAGCAGAGATCTGGAAAAGCATAAGAAGCAAGGACATACCCAAAAACATCTGTAATTTCCTACAGAAGTGCCTCCAAGGATGCTACAAAATTGGCAAGTACTGGCTCAGGATTCCATCCTATGAAGCAAGAGGTGCCTGCATCTTCTGCAGTGAACCTGAATCAATGCCACACATACAAATAGAATGTACACACTCACCTTTCCTGGCCATAATCATAATTTGGCCTTTAGCAAAATGCTTGTGGTCAATGCATGGAGCCAAATGGCCTGAAATAGCCTTTGGCACCATTCTCAGCACTGGCCTTGCAGTCTTCTGCAATTGTGGGAGAAGATTGATTGGTGACTCCTGACTGTTCATGACCCTAACCCTGGAATCTGCACACCTTATATGGAAACTGCGGTGTGATTGGGTCATTAATAAAGGCACCTATGAGAATACACTATCACCATATGAAATCCATAATAAATGGGTGCACACTATTAACCTAAGACTGAAATTTAACTGCCTCCAAACAGACATCAAGTGATATGGTAGCAAAGGCTTAAAGCAAGATACCATTGTCAAAACCTGGAGCAGCACTTTACTTAACAAAGAGAATCTTCCAGACAATTTGATTTGGAAGTCAGGGGTTTTAGTGGGTATTTCACCTCAGCATCCTCTGGGGCATGGTAGGTAAAGCTACCAACAAGGTGGAGAGTCCCACACTACCATAGCCAGGGTGCATAAAGCATTTCCCCTGGGTGATATTATGGGCTTTATATGATTATATGATTATGTTTTTTCTTCCTTTCTACAACCCCTAGGTGCAAACCCCAACTCCCTACATGCTACTAAGGGGCTGACTTAGTCAGTTGCCTTTCTAGTGTTCACATCCATTAAAATTTTTTAAAAAAAGTACTAGCACCAAAACCCAATAGTAGGGAGATCTCTCTCCTTACAACACAGGAACGGTAAAAGTGGACAGGGGGCTTTTTGAGATGTAATATCACTGTATAAAGTCATCTGATGCATTACCTGTGACAAAAACTAAGTAGGAAATAACTAACATACAATTAGTAAAGTGTAAAACAAATACAAGGGATAACTATACCTCAGCCACTGCCTGAGTATGGGCAAGACAACTGAGGGTTTTGTAAGTGAGAGAGGTGAAGTATATATATATGTGAAAACAAGCTTGTAAGAACAAGGAACAAGGGGTAAGAGAAGATACTAGTAGTGATACATAACCTGTCAAAAATAGAAGTGTGGGAAAAAAGGCCAGTTCATCTAAGGTTCACCTAAGGTTCATCAGAGGTTCATCCACTGGCCACTTATGTAACCTTGTCACTTGTTGACACTCCCACTTCAGTGAAGTTGAAGTCCCATAGCCTTGATGAACTTCCAATGTTGTTTGTGAGTAAGAGCCTTGGTCATGAATGTCAGCTACCATGTCTCCAGTTGGGACATACTGGACAGCAGCTTCCTTATTTGCTACAAGATCATCCCATACATGATGGTATTTCTGTCAACAAGTGACAAGGTTACATAAGTGGCCAGCAGATGAACCTCTGATGAACCTTAGATGAACCTTAGACAAACTGGCCTTTTTCCTGTGCCTCTATTTTTGACAGGTTATGTATCACCACTAGTATCCATTTTTTACCCCTTGTCCCTTGTTCTTACAAGCTCATTTTCACATATATATACTTCACTTCTCTCACTTACAAAACCATCAGTCATCTTGCCCATACTCAGGCAGTGGCTGAGGTATGGTTATCCCTTGTATTCATTTTACACCTTACTAATTGTATGTTAGCTATTTTCTATTTAGGTGGACAATCTAGTTGTCTTGCCCATACTCAGGCAGTGGTTGAGCTATTTTCTATTTAGTTCTTGTCAATTTCCACTGTATATGCTTAGTCCAGGCCTGGAACTGTGGGTCCTAGCACAAGATGATGGCAGCCTGGTTGTCACAAAGGAGTTCAGTGGGTTGTGGTTGCTGATGTCCAATTTCATAGAAACCTCACAACCACTGGAGGTGCTGGCCAGCAATGCTGAGTCCAATGTACTCTGACTCTGTACTTAACAGAGCAACCATTGACTGCTGCTTGCTAGCCCTGGAAATGGCTCCATTGTTTGAGATGAACACATAGCCAGATGTGGACTGGGAGGTGTCTGGGTCTCCAGACCACTTGGCATCAGTGTAGCCATGCAAGTCCATGTCCATGGAGATGTCTGAGCCATCATAGACTAACTCTAAGTCCTTTGTGGTTTGCATGTAGTATAGGACCCTCTTTGCCATCTCCCAGTGTGTCTCAGTGGGTGCTGCTGTGGGGAGCAGGAATCTGCTACCTAGTATGGGGTTGTGGGCTCCAGCCTAGGGATAGGCAATCTGAAGGGGTGAGTTCAACCCAAGGGGAGTTGATCTAGCAGTAGGAGGGGGATAGGGAATGACTGTGACCAAGTCACACACATTGCTCAACCTGTAAATGAAAAGCACGATGGATTAAGGACTGTGCAAGCCTCAAGCCCCCTAGAAATCTGTTGGAAATATGCCTACAACTCAGGACTGGGCAGCGGAAAGGAAAGGGGTCATCTCAATGTCATTATTCTGCTCACTCTCTCTGTCTCTAACCTGGGGGCTTCAAGATTGTTATTTTCCTGTCAATGCAGACAGGTATAAGTGTAGCTACATGCAGAGTATGCAACTATGAACTCAGTGACATCAAAAGTGAAAAGAGCAACAGGAAATGATGGGAATTAGGTGAGATCAATGTAATAATGGCCATGAGGCCAGTATGACATCAGCAATCAAAAGAGTGACTAAAATAAAGAAAGTGCAAGGAAGTGCAAGTGGTCCAAAGGGAAGTGAACAATAAGATGGTGAGAGTGACAGAAATGCACTTACATAACTGATAGTGCAGGTCTGAAGAGCACAAGTGAGCAAGTGCAGGTGGCCTGAAAGTGGTCACAAGTGTCAGAACCTCATCACAACGGCCAAGGGGAGTGTCTAGAGGTCACACAATGGCAGGGGAAGTGGCACAACTGAAGAGGGTAGAGTATTGGGCAACCTGCAGCATGGAGGGTGTCAAAGATGCTTGGGAGCAGTTGCATTTGCATTGCTTTTATCACAGAGTCTATAGACACTTAGTAGACCTCCAATTGACACTATACACACATTCCTAGTGTAGGAAGATTGTTCTCCCCACACTGCACTGAAATGGCTGAGTACTCCAACTGGGAATGCAAGGTCTGGCTGCATTCTGAGCATGGCATACATCAGTGAGCCTATGACAGTTAGGTAGGACATGCACTGGCCTTCAATGGTTACCTCTGGGACCAGTGGTCCATCCTCTGGTTTTGCCACAGTCAGTTTTAGGTTGTGTGGCAGTGGGGTGTGCACCAGTTTGCAGTTTTTCATGCCAGTGCATTCTAACACAGTCCAGATGTACTGTGACTGGGATAGTGTGATGGTCTGGTTTTGCCAGTCATGTTGGAGTTTGATCCTAGGATGTACTTTGCCTCTCCAAGGTCCCACATCTTGAAAGATGATGCTAGTGTGGATTTTACCTCATCCATGAATTTCTGGGAACTTGCAGCCAAGAGTGCATCATCCACATAGACCACCAAGAAACAAACCTGTTGGCCCTTTTGGAGAACATACAGGCAGGTCTCAGCATCCAGCCAGGTGAAGCCAATTTCACTAAGTTTATGGTCAAGGGTTTTGTTCCAAGTCCAGCCAGCCTGCTTAAGTCCATAGAGGGAGCACTTGAGCCACCAACAGTAACCTGGTTGTATTGGGACTCCAGATGGTGGGGACATGTATAATTCCTCCTCCAACTTGCCATTTAGGTAGGCAGTGGAAACATCCATTTGGACCAACTCCAGGTTATGCTTTGCTGCCAGTGCAATGATGATCCTCACAGACTCTAGGTTTGCTACTGCTGCAAAAACCTCCTGATAGTCTACACCCTCTCATTGGGTGAAGCCACAGGGAACTATTTGGAGTTTGTACCACTCTATCATGCCTGCTTGATCATGCCTGATCTGGAAAACTGGCTTTGAGGTGATTGGGGTAACTCCAGCTGGGACTGGGACTGTCTCATACACATGGTTGGAATTCAGGGAAAGTAGTTCCTCTTCAAGGCTGATCTCCAGAGGTGGCCATCCAGTCAAGAGAAGGCTTCATCGAGAGTCTGGGGAAGATCATTTGATGGACCAGTACCTGCAACTCCAGCAAAGAAAGTGTCATTGTCTAGTAGTTCAGACAGGAAGGCACCTGGGATTTCAGGCTCAGCTGGGGATGGTGCTTCTTGATGATTTTGGTGTAGGGATCAAGTTTGAGTTCCCTATGAGAAGTTGTTTTGGTCAGGGGTTGAGGGGTTGAGGGTTTCTTTTTGTTTTCTTTCTTTCTTTTGTTTGTGTGTTTGTATCACTGGACTTAGTGGTGAGCAGCTGTGTTGCTGACTAAGCACATGCGCTGTGTTCATGTGAGTTCAGTTTGCCATTAAAAAAAATACATGTCAGAGGCCCTCAGCAGCAGGGTGTTATAGTCTTGTAATTCAGCAAGTTTTTGATGTCAGATTTATTACTTTGGGGAGTACCCAAAGGGCCAGGAGGACTGGAAAGAGGTAGAGGACAGCTACAGTTAAGTATTCTTTCTAGTTCGCATTTTTTACACTTTTACTAGACTCCATCACTCTGAAACAGAATCTTATGGCATAAAATCTGCACATTTATTTTTCACAGCTGCACTGCCACACTACCATGCCCATTCAACCATGTCATTACCTTTTGCAACCGCACTGCCACACCACCATGCCCATTTGACCATGTTATTACCTTTTGCAGCCACACTGCCACACCACCATGCACATTCAACCATGTTTTTATGTGTTGCAGCCATGCAACTGCACTGCCACACCCACTTGATTGCATCACTGTTACCTTGCACAGCTACACTACCATGTTATTGTATAATATATAGATGATATTTCCTTTGTAAACTCAACTACTACACCATGTCCAATTACATTACCAGTGCCACAAAGCACAGAAAAATATTTCCAGGGTGTAACACAGGGAGGAGGCAATTGTGCCACTACACTTGGAGCACCCCATCCCAGCCTATGAACTTTTGATATGTTGTTGGCACACATGGCCCCTTTAAAGGGACATAATAACTAGATAGATGTGTCCAATATATCAAAAAGGTGTCAACTTTGTCAGTTTTCCCCCCATCACACTTTCCAACCATTTATGCCCATTAGGATGGGCAGAAAAGCATTTATTTATGGTCTAATACAATTATAGTACATTTAACTATCATATGCAATGCCCACAGGGCAGGGATAGCGCCCAGGAAGGAAGGGGAGGCTAAGGGCAATGAGGGCAGTGTGTGGGAATGTTGGATATCAGGCACATGCAAAATGAGGACATGTTTTGGGAATAGTGGCTGTGCATTGTGTGACACAACTTCTGGGAAGCATGTGACTAAGGGGAAAGCTGAAGGGAATCCTCTAGGCTTGTCCCAAGGGGTGCTGAGTGGGAAAGGGAGTAGAATATGACTGTAGAGGCAAGTAGGTAGTCAGGTGTAAGTTGCAGAATTTAATTCTGGGGGGCAGTAAGTGCATGAGACACAGAGAAGCTGGGTATATGAAATTCCAAACAGTGTTCTTGACTTTTTGGCAGTATTTCTGAGATGAGGGTTATGCAAGTAGGGACTTGTGAATGCAGAGGATGCAGGAGGCACTGAGGATGCTGTAGACACTGTAGAGGAAATAGACTCTTTAGACTCTGGGAACTCTTAGACTCACAAATATTCCAACATCAAGATGGAATTATATAGTACATGGGGTATAGGTATCAGGTATTAGTCAGAATAAAGTGGGTTGGGTAAACTAAAATCCCAGAAAATAAAGGTGGACATGTCAGACATCAATGAAGTACAGGAACATATGAAATTGGACTGGTAAGTAGTAAACAAGGGAGGCAAAGGGAAGGATGGGCATCTTCCACAGGATGAGGGTATTGCATACATCAGTAGACCACTTTGTGAGCTGGTAGTCCTAAGGAATCTGTCCAGTGCTGGACAGCTCTGGACAGCTCTGGCCAGCAAAAGTGATATACTGATGTACTACAGTGTGAGATGCAAAAGGCAAAGTTTGTAGGGAGAGGCAGTGGTGCTGAAGGGAAGAGCATATGAATGTGAAGTAAGGTTTATAGAATTTGGGGCAACAGGGGTAACCAGAGTTTTTTACTGACATCTGACAAGACTGACTGGTAACATGGTGGGGCAGTGGCTAGGGTGACACAATTGCAGAATTGCAGATCAATGTTCTGATGGCTCTGGATGGCATGTTGATGGCCAGGGGAAATTCTGAAGCTGACAGGGGATAGGAGAATACATGTGGTGACAAGCAGAGAGAGTTCCAAAGGCAACAAACTGGGTAACACTGATAGGGGCTTGCCTTAGAGGTGGTGGAATTAACTGATGGTATCCTGCTTCAGCCTCAGGGAGTATACAACTCCCTACAGTGTTTTTATGCTTATGTAATCACATAAAATGCAGAGGAGTAATGAAAATTACCTGTGGGGATTTGTGGAAAAGAAACTCCTAAGGGGGGGGGAGATCTCAGATCTGCATTACTATTACATTGATGCATCACTACTGGTAGGAGGGAGTTAGGCAGTCTTGCATCACAGTTATGCTGCAATTATCATAATTGATGCACCAGGAGGACAGGGAATGGTGACTCAAGTAGTTAAATTATGTTGCTATATGTAGTATGAAGTCATACCTGATGTCATAGCCATGTCTTGACCCTGGCCAGACTCAGCCTCACATTCACCCAGTCTGGCCTCAGCCTTGCCAAACCTCTACCCCCAGTTGGTCTAGTGTGGTGTAAGGAAAATCCAAGTAGCTGTATAACATGAGCTAGTTGGTTTAGATAACAACAATAAAATGAAGGGAATGAATTGCTTGTCTCAAAGGATTTTGGACTGTTGAAACTAGAAGGCAGGATTCAGCACTTTGAAGTGGTAGTGTTTTGTGGCATTTGCACTGTGTTCCACAGTGTAGTACTGGCAATGCAAGCAGTATACATAGTTCATGCACAGTGGTTTGCAAGGCAGGCAGCATAGACACAGACCATGGTAAAAGAAAGAGTCTGAAGGAAAGGAAATGACCAGAACAAAGTAACCACAGGTATAGCAGTGTGTGAGGGTGAAAGGGTGTGGAAAGGTAGCATGTGAACAGTGGTGGGTGAAAGCAGTATGGAGACATAATGATAGCCACAGAATGGTTGATAATAGGGGCTTACACATCTAGGGAATGCAGATTCCTCACAGTGGGTGGCACTACAATGCAGTGTTACTATGAAGTGTCATTTTGGTTGAGCCTGACCCAGCCTCATCCCTGGCCCACCCTCATCTCTCTCCCAGTCTCTGGTCACCTTTGTCATGCCTTACTAATACTGTTCTTACCAATCATATTATCAATCATTGTGAGACCAGCATTACCAATCTCTGAACTATAGCTACCTCTAGTATATAAGCTCATAGATACTTGGCCTGTACTTCTTCAGTCCTGGACTCTCATCTTAGCCTCAGACTCAGACTGCAACCCCTGCAAGGGAATAGCACTGTGTCTCCAGTCACTATGTCCAATCAGTCCACCATCCAACTGCTGCCCCCTCTCTGTTCCCAACTCCTTGGCCTTGCACTCTCACCAGTCTCCAGTCCAGTCTTGAACCTGGCCACCCTGGACTTGACACCTGATGTGAAAATCTTGAGTCTACCTTCCACTGAGTGGTGCAGTGTACTATTACATGTTTTTGATATGTTTTGAGAATCTGCACAATTTTTTGTGCCTTTTCACATGCTTCCTGAGTGACTATTTCACTTTCCCAGTATTCCCCCCTGCAGGTATGGACTTGGGGATGTTGTAGGGGACTCTTCTGAGTATTCCAAACCTTTCTAGATAGTTACATTGACAATAAATACCCTGGAACTTGACAAAGCTCCTAAATACCAGAAGGAGGAGATTATGGCATAACACCTCAAGGAATCCACCTGATGTACTGAGGTATTGGTATGTTATAGGTACAGAGGCCCCCTCCAAGGGGGTGCCTTTTTTGAGTGCCCACATCAGGTGTATCAGAAATGCAGACACTTCTTTGTTTAAGCCTGACATCCTTTCCAGCTATTGTGGAACCCTTGGATACTTGATAGCAGGTCTAATTATGCGCCAATATACTCAGTGGAACTACTATACCATGTACAATTACAGTCTTAGCACCAGAATGCCTAGGAAATGATTTTCCAGCTGAGATTGTGTCACTGTACCTGAAGTACCCCACCACAGCTTATGAGTTTTGAATATGTTGTAGGCACATATGGCACCTTAAAGAGGACACAGTGGCCAGATAGAAACATCAAAAAGTTGTCTGCTTTTTATTTTATTTTTCCCCTATCACACCTGCCATTATCAGAAGTGATGCATAGGGAAGTGGGTGTTGGAACATAAAGTGCCCCTGTGGTACTTAACCACTGTGCGATGTTTTGGCTGCTTTCATAACCTGAAATAGTGCACATACTTGTAGTATTTTCTACTAGTATTCCCTCAGTAGTTTGTTCACTACTGAGGGTAAGTCTGTTTATATTACAAGCATTCTACTATACTGACATCCTGTAGTAGCCTACAGGTACAGTAATACACTCAGCAGTTTGTTCACTACTGAGGTAGGCTACAGATATTTCTACAGTGGGAAGGGCAGCAGAGAGTAGACATATTGTGTAGGGTTTGTACTGAGTTTACACAGGAAATATCATCTATGTATTATACAATAACATAGTTGTGTAGCTGCACAAGGTAACAACAATGTGGTCGAGTGGGTGTGGCGATGCAGTTGCACAGCCACAACACATAAAAACGCAGTTGAATGAGCACAGTGGTGTGGCTGTGTGGCTGCAAAAGGTAATGATGTGGTCAAATGGGTGTGGTGGTGTGGCAGTGCAGCCACGAGAAATAAATATGCATATTTTACACCATAGAATCTCCCTTTTGGGTTGACCAATATTCTTGCCCACTGATTAATTACTATTTCTAGGTTAAGCTATTTACCTATTCCTACATCAGCATGCTGCTTCATCATCTAAGGTCCACTAGTAATCTCAGTTTCTGTCTGCTGGCCTTTTCTCCCTTGCACTCCAACATGTGCTAGCCACCATCCTAGTTGGGCAAGGTGGTGGTGATCTGGGTGGTCAGGGTATTTGCTGTGGTGGAGTCTGGGGTTCTGGTAACTGGACTTGCAGTTCCAGTGTATGAGGGTGGCCACCTGAACCAGGGTCTGGATTCATTTCCTCTGGGACTGGTGGGTTGATATGTGGGGGTGGTGGATCTCCTCCCACTGCTCCCACTGGCTCTGGTAATTGTGGAGGCAGGTTGATGTCATCCTCCTCTTCTTCAGGAGAACCAGGGTCTGGTCAGTGGAGTTGTGGTGGGAGAAGGCCCTCCCACTGTTCACCAGTGGGGTCTGGTGTCCATGGCCTTAACTCCAGAAGGCTGAGGGAACCAGACTCATTAACCTCACATGCCAGCTAGAGAACACAGTGTGTTTCTGTAGGTCCAGGAGTTTGTAGGCTTGTTGTCCATGGGTGTAACCAATCATGATGACCTTTTGGGCATGTGGGTAGAACTTTCCTGGCCACTGGTCCCTTGGAATTAGTGCATATGCTGGGCATCCAAAACTCCAGAAGATGGTTGGATCCACTTGTCAGTTGAAGACCACTTCATACAGTGTTTGTCCTTTGATGCCTTCAGCTGGACTTTGTGCAGTAATATAGGCTGCTGTGGCGATGGTGTCAGCCCAGAAAGACTTTGGCAGCTTTGACTCCTCAAGCATGGTGTTTGCCAGGGTTGACAAAGTCTGGTTCATGTGCTCTGCAAGTCCATTTTGCACTGGGGTGTCTGGTGCTGAGGTCTCATGCTGGACACCATCAGACTGGAGCTGTTCCCAGGACTTTGCACCAGTGAACTCTCCACCATTGTCACTCCAGAGGTACTCAAAAGTCTCAGTGGTGAATGACTCCTCTCCTAACTCCTGCTGGAAGTAAGTTTTGATGTTTGACCTCCACTGCTGGTAGACCTTTGTGGCTTTGCTTTTGTGGTATACCCAAGGGAAATGTGTGAAGTCATCAACTATCACCACCCAATACTGGTAGCCCTCCCTGGAGGCTGGTGTGATGGGGCCTCCAACATCAGTGTGTACCATTTAGAAAGGTCAGGTGGTGTGAGGACCTTTGGTGGGCTTGAACAGCAGTTTCTTCATTTTTGCTGTTGTACAAGGCTCATGGAACTCTGGTTCTCCAGTCAAAGTGTCAATGCCTGGGAGTTGGCCCTCTCTTGTCATGTGCTGGAGCCAGTTGGTGGAAATGTGTCCCATTCACTGGTGCAGCAAGTTTATGTCAACTGTGGCATGTGCACTCTCAGCTGGTATGACTGGGGTCATGTTTGCATGGTAGAGGTTTTGCCAGTGAGTGCCAGTCATGACTGGTTGCCTTCCCTGGTATATGGAGCAGGTATTTGAGTCCCCTGGGAAGTATGCAGATAGACCAGACTTTGCAAACTTGTTTACAGAGATGAGAGTTACCTTGAAGTCAGGTACATATACAGTGGCTCAAAAAACTGACCCCATGTTTGTATGTTTTACATTAGTTATGACTCAATGCAATAACCCCTAACCCCAGCCCTAAACCATGAGTGTATGAAATAGGGTACTTACTCTTGGCTTTCTATTGGTCCATGAATCAAGTAATTTGGATAGGAATTGATAGAATAGCAGCCATTTAAAAATGACATGTCCTGCAGTCAGTTTTTTGACTTTAAGTTTTGATTACATAGTTTTGAGTTTAACAAAGTTTAAAATGCTGTGAGGTGCTTACTAATGCCTACATGGTATATCACATGGTCTATTTGATGATTTGTCATCATACAAACAATGCCAAACAATGAATTGGGACCATCAAGGCTCTCTCTTCTACCCCAACTCATGAAACCATCCTCCTGGTCCATCTGGGCCATTTTCTCAGAGTAATCCCCATAAATATTGGTACCCACTACAGTAATGTCATCAGGGTATATGTCCAACACAATCAAACCCTTCTGCTTTCAGTCATCCCTGTGCTGTTTCCCCCACCCATACCTGATATGTTCTGCACCTAATCAGTACTGAGACAGCTGGAAATGTCATGGAGGTCAATCTGGCACATCAGAAAATGATGAACAAACAAAACACCTTTTAACCAGTACATTTTCACCACAGTACAATTAGTTTCAATGCTGGGGTGAGACAAAACATTCCTGTGCACTTCAGGTGGCATGGGAAGCATGGCTAGACTGCACTCTCAGCTGACTGTGGATGACTGGGAATGGGTGATTTGGTTATATAAGACCACAGGTAATACCCAGGCCCAGATGGATTGATGGAATCTCCTTCCTAGCAGTTCAGTGGACTATCCCCCCCAGGGCACCTGGACTGTAATGAAGGTCTTCAGCTCACCCTAGCCCTCAACCCAGCACCCTTGAGGTGGAAACCCACCAGATAAGAGGTGATTGGATTGTTGGTCATGTTTTAGAGTGCCAGATTAACCATCATGGCTTTTTCAGCATTCTCAGTACTGATTAGTTGCAGAACATGTCAGGTATGGGTGGGGGAAACAGCACAGGGATGACTGAAAGCAGATTTTTTAAGGGTTTGATTGTGTTGTACATATACCCTGATGACATTACTGTAGTGGGCACCAATATTTATGGGGATTACTCTGAGAAAATGGCCCAAATGGACCAGGAGGATGGTTTCATGAGTTGGGGTAGAAGAGGGAGCCTTGATGGTCCCAATTCATTGTTTGGCATTGTTTGTATGATGACAAATCATCAAATAGACCATGTGATATACCATGTAAGCATTAGTAAGCACCTCACAGCATTTTAAACTTTGTTAAACTCAAAACTATGTAATCAAAACTTAAAGTCAAAAAACTGACATCTGAGAGGATAAAATCATTTGTTGTGCCAGAAACCTTGGTTTGCAGTGTTACTGTACCAATGACAGTGGCCTCAACAGCAGAGCTATCACCAAGGGTTTAGTTTCCTGAATGAAGTGAACCATTTCCAGTGATGGGCCATGTGCAATGTGGCTCCAGATTTGATAATGATGTTTGGGGTTTTTCCAGGAGCCAGCTCAGTCAATATGTAAGCACAAATGTGGTAGCTACATGAGCAGAGTCCAGTGGATTGGTGTCTGGTGGCATCTCAGCCATATTTGACTTTTTGCCCTTCTTAGCTTGTCCTCCACCTGACCTTCCCTTCTGCAGCTCCTTTACCCACTTTTGGTAGGACCAACAGTTGTCAGTGCTGTGGCAAGAGCTTTGATGGTGCTCACACCATTTGTCTCCAGTTGACCCCTTTATTTGAGCCTTAAGGCCAGTTTCCATTGCCCCAGAGAGTGTCAGTTGGCCAGCCTCAGACATGATGCAAGTTTCTACCATGTCAAAGGTCAATTTGTCTGGTTCAACAGTGTTGATAATGGCAGAGGTGAACATGCTCCATTCTGGGGTTTTTGGTAGTGAATTGAGTAAAGTGAATGCAAGTAGTTTGGTGTCAATAGCAAACTTCATGCTGGCAAGCTGGGATTCTGTGGTCCTCATACCAGCAATGTGGTCAGATATGCTGGTTGTGCCATCCCAGGTGGAGTCTAGTAATTGCCAGTACAGATAGTAGGCACTGGCAAGGTTTGAGTCTTCATGTAGCACTAACAGCACATCATATAGGGACTTTGCTGTGGTGTGTTTTTGGGTTTTGATGAGGAGGTCATCTGATAGTTGATCTTGTATGATGACATGTGCCATTTCATTGCATTCAGTCCATTTCCAGAGTTCCTCTGGGTCCAGGGTGGAAGTGGGGATGCTGTTGTTTGTGCCAGACTTGGATGCAGATGTGCCAGTGCTGGTACTGGTGACTGGGCTTGAGCCAGGCTTGAGGTCTGTGCCTAGTACAACCCCTAAGACCTTTTCATGGCAAAGTTGGACAATGATTCAGAGTTTCCAAATCTCATAATTGTTTGGCCCTGTTAGTATGGGCAAGTCAGTGCAGTGGTGCTAGTAGTAGCTGACATCTCAAGTAGTGAAGCTTGGGTGCCTGTTATGCTGGTAGGTTGGCAAGCCAAAGGATTTTCAGGGTGGGGAAAATTATGGGGGGTGTGAGTCATCTGGTGTTGTGTGAGGAGCTAGGATGTGCCCTTGGGGCTCATAACCTGACAAAAACTAAGTAGGAAATAACTCATCCACTGCCTGAGTATGGGCAAGATGACTGAGGGTTTTGTAAGTGAGAGAGGTGAAGTATATATATGTGAAAACAAGCTCATAAGAACAAGGAACAAGGGGTAAGAAAAGATACTAATGGTGATACATAACCTGTCATAAACAGAAGTGCAGGAAAAAAGGCCAGTTCATCTAAGGTTCATCTAAGGTTCATCAGAGGTTTGTCTGCTGGCCTCTTATGTAACCTTGTCACTTGTTGACAACCTGTATTGCCAGGTCTGCTAAGTTGCCCATTACCACTGCTATACAGAGCCAGTTTGGTGATGCATTTCGACATACACTTTACAATGGCCAGCTCACACTGAAGACATTGCATGACATATGCTTGCCTGCCAGTGAGCATATAGATCCTTGGAAGATCTGGGAATTCCAAGTTGTGGCCAAGAAGTGTCACCTTGCTGGTGTTCAGCTTCCCTTTTGGTGAGGCAGGCACTTTTCAAATCCTGCAAATTTCCTTGCCAGTGAAATCCTTCATTCCTGTCACAAGTGGTTCTTCAACCATGTTCTTAAATGGTGCAAGTGGGTACTGGGAGATGATGAACTAGATGCACATTATCACTGTCATCACAAGTGTGTTGGCATTCATCATTTCACTGCAAGAGGCAATGCCCTCCTCTCTGACCTTTCTTACCCACTGCTCCATGTCCAGTGTATTTCCTTTGTGGCAACACCTGTAGAATATATACTACAGGACTATTAGCAGAGTGTAAGGACAGAATGTGGAAAGTGCCCACCTCAGTTGGGTTAAGTAGCCAACTGAGGTGTGACTATGCTACTTGAGTACAAAAACAAACATGATTATGTAATATGGCTAAATGTGTACCATAATACTATGTGGATGAAAGCATAATGTGAAAGGCAGAATATACAACAACACCATCTGACCAGCCTGAGATTGGAATGTACACTGTCTGTTGTATGTTCAACATTGATCCTAATGGTAATTGGTCCAGAGTTAGTATGATTATTCCAATATTGGATGTTATACAGGCAGTTGAACTCATACCAAAATATGGAGAAATGGTCAATCAGGGTGTCACATCAGAGACTTCATGGGAACTTTATGATGACTTCTACCTTAATGCCTTCTTGTCAAGTATGGGTTTACCCTCAAGTGACCAGGCTTCAAGTCTGGGTGACAGGGGCCAAGTCCAGTGGTCCAGAGTCAAGACCAGGAGTGCAGAAACAAGTCTGGTAGCATAGCATGGGAAACTGACCAGTCTAAGAGCACACACAGGGGGAAGCTGGTCTGGGGTTGGATATACATAGATACTGTCATAAATAGCTGTAAAGCCTACATGATGATTGACACCAGAAGCACTGGAATTTTGTGAGCCCAGCATTTGCCAAGGTCATGAAGATGAAAGTGTTTCCACTTGATCAGCAGCTTACACTGCAATTGGGCTGCATAGGTAGCTGATCAAAAATTACACATGGAGGACCCTCCATGATAAAGATGGGCCACTATCAGACTGACTGTTATTTCAATGTGGCTAATATCAATTGCTACCACTGTATTCTAGGAATCCCATTCCTTAGGCAGCATAAAGTAGTGCTCAACTTTGCTGAAAAGTCAATGATGATTGCAGGTGAGAAGGTTTTCATGCTCACAGAGCCTGAGGTCGCCAGAGAGGGGCACCCATGTCCCCCTAACACCACTACCTCCTTGAGCAAATGACTGACATGCCCTGCAAGGCTGTCACAGCCTTGTGAGGGCTTGCAGGGGGGAGGGTGGTTAGAGTTGAAAAGTGAGCCTACACTCACAGTAATAAAACCAATACAAAAAAGAGTGTTGGGGGATAAAGATATACCTCACCTAAGGGAGTGATGGTTCAAAAAGTTTAGATGAAGGTTTGAAGGTGTCAAACCAAAATTACCTCCCTTGTGGGGGGTAAACCACAGGATTCCAATGATCAATAAGGACAAGCGGTACTCATACCACTTGCCTCATTGTGTTGATGTGCTGAAGCAACAGCTGTCAGATAAAATCTGTCAGTACACAGATGCAGAGTGGTGGGTGCTGAAAAGCATCCCACAAGCCACACCTATGCTGTGTATACCAAAGAATGGCAAACTACAAACAGTCATTGACTGTCATAAAAGAAATGAAAACACAATAAGGGATGTAACCCCTTCCCTGATCAGGACCAGATCAGGATGGACATTGCAAGAGCAAAGCATCACTCAAAGATTGACTTGTCAAATGCATACAAACAGGTATGTGTTGAGCCTGAAGATGTCTGGAAGACAGCCTTCTCAACAATTTACAGCACTTTTATAAGCCAAGTCATGCAGCAGGGGGATTGTAATGCCCCTGTGATATTTCAATGCCTTATGACTGTGATCTTCAGAGATCACATAGGACATTTTGTATACATCTACCTTGACAATATATTCATCTACAGCAATACACTGGAGGAGCATGAGCAGCACCTCCAGTGTTTGAAACACTATGTCAGGCCAACTTCTTTCTTGAAAGGGAGAAGTGTGACTTATATGCCAAGAAACTCGACTGCCTTGGGCACATAATCAACACCAAGGGCATGCATGCAGATAGAGACAAGATGTCTTGAATTAGGAACTGGAGAGTACCTAAGTCACTCAACAAGGTTCAACAGTTCATTGGTCTCATAGAATACCTGGCACAGTTTATGCCAGATATCTCACCATACACAATGCCACTAACTGGGATACAAAGGAATGGACATCCATTCCTGTGGAGGGAAATCCACAACTGATGCTTCATTAAGGACCTGGCTTGCAAGTACCCAGTACTGTGGCCAATAGACCCAAGGAAGGAAGAGCCAATATGGCTCATCTGTGATGCATCACTCTACAGAGTAGGTGCACTGTACAGGCAAGGACTGTTAAGTGCAGGTTTATGCTCAGGTGACTGGGCTTCAAGATCAGGTGACAGGGGCTAAGTTTGGGTGACCAAAGTTAGGGCTGGGAGACAGGGGCCCAGTCTGGTTGGACTGGAGTTAGGGCTGGAGGTCAGGGGTTAAGTCTGGAGGACTGGACTTAAGACTGGGAGCACAGGAACAAGGCTGGTAGTGTGGGAGACAGACTGGTCTTGGAGTGCACACAGGGGGAAGCCAGTCCAGGGTTGGATCTACCTCCCTTGGTCTCAGCTTATGTGATGTACCCTTATGCAAGCTGGGGAGAGGTCCAGGACAGGGGCCAGGGATAGCTTAAGGCTTGGCCTTAGCTATAGAGTAGACTTGGAGTGTAGTACAGAGTTGAGGGTAATACTGGAGTGCTATGAAGTATGTACATGGGTTAAATACACAAGGCCAGTCTGGGATAATGAACATGAAGCCAGACTTGTGAATAAGCTATTAGCAAGATGATTAGCAAGAGTGTGGACAGCCATAGGGGCTGTGCCAAGGCTAATAGTCAAAGTCCAGGTGACCAGCATAACTGGGTTTGGACACAGGTTTGTACAGTAAGCAAAGTTCAGACAAGCAGGCTAGATCAAATATAGTACAAACATCGGAAAACAGACCAGAGCTATGTCCAGATGACCCAGACATGGACCTGGGAGGACTGGGGTGGAGCAGTGCAAGGCCAGGAGGCTGGAATGGACCGGAGATAGGGGTAAAACACTGGACTCAAGTTATTTAGGCCAGAGTTGGGTTTCCTAGGGCCAGAGTTGGGTTTTCTGGGCCAGACTAGGACCTGACCTGACCGGAGTTAGGGGCTAGGGGTCTGGACTGGACCAGGATTGAGTCTGAGAGTCATGGATATGACAAGGACCCAAATGGAAAACCTGCCAACCAGCAGGCTTCATGTCAAAAAAGCTGAGCAATGCTCAATAAAACTATAGGACCTTTGAGTGAGAGACCCTTGCAATAATTGAAGCTTTACTGAAATGGGAGGATAAACTCCTTGGGTTTAAATTCACAATAGTGACGGACCATGAGGCCCTGGGATACCTCAAAACCCAATGAAAACTGTCAAGCCAACAGGTCTGGTGGATAGATTATATGTTGCACTTTGAGGTGAACATAGTATATGCCAAAGGCTCAGAGAACTGAGTGGCAGATTGCCTATCCTGTTACTATGAGGGGGAAGGAGGAGACAATGTCTCTGATGAGAATATCAGCAATGGAAGAGCAGGGAGGAACTCTTTGTAAGAGTAACCAGCTGAAGGAAAAATGGGAGAACCACATCCTGGAGGCTCAGGAGATGGCCTTTGCTGCAGAAAGGAATGACAAGGAACCACCTCTCACAATTGCAGAGGAGGATCCATTGATATTTGAATCTGCTGAGGCCTCACAAACCTCACCAATAACCTATGGAGATGCAGCAGAATTCCTGGATGCCATCTGTAAGGGATACAAGAATGAGCCTATGCTCATGAAGATACTAGCACAACTGTCATATCACCCTCAATTTGAGGAGAGAGACAGTTTGCTTTACATGAAAAATCATGGTGGAGAGGAAATACTGTGCCTTCCACATGCAAAGTTCTGAAGGGGTGTTTCTGAGTAGTGACAGACTAATAAGAGAAGATACTCAGGCTTCTATTGGGAGAAGACTGAGGTACAACTAACCTAATAAGAGAGGATACTAAATAGCTTCAGTAAGATAGCTGTAACTCATAATAAAGGAACCTCACCTCAGGCTTCTATTGGGAGAAGACTGAGGTGCATGATGGAAAAACAATGTGCCAAAATGACTGTGCTTATGTAAGATATTACTGGTGTAAGAAATATACTTAATGTGCATCAACACAAAGTACAAGAGCAATGTCATAATTGCACAGGTCATAGACCAGGTGCACAGGATGCTGGGACATTTCAGATCCAAGAGAACAGTGGATTACATCCACAGGTGGTGCTGGTGGCCAAAACTCAGTTGAGAAGTGGACAGGTTCTGTAGAACCTGCCCCATATGTCAGACAACAAAGGCCAACAATCAGTGGCCTCCAGGATTACTGCACAATCTACCTGTGCCAAGACAACCATGGGGGTTGATAGCAATGGACTTTGTGGGACCATTCCCACTGAGCAAAGGGTATGACTACCTGTTGGTAGTCCCAGGTGCAAGCTCTGGAACTCACATGGATATTCATAAAAGAAGTAGCCTGCTTGTATGGGCTACCAGAGACACAAAATTTACATTGACATTCTGGTGTGAGATGCACAGAATGCTAGGAGCAAAGCTCCTAATGTCAACTGCATTTCACCTGCAGACAGACAGCATGTCCAAATGAGCCATATGCAATGTAGCACAGATGCTATGGTTGATGGTCCATCCAGACCAGAGGGACTGGGTGTTGAAGCTGCCAATGGTCAAGTTTGCAATAAACTCAAGCATCAACAGCTCTATGGGGTTTGCCCCATTCAAACTGAAATACAGATATATGCCCATAGTGATGCAACACATTAGTGGGCAAGAGACCATATGGCTGGGCCATACAATTTGAAGGAAGCATCCTGTGGCCCATTGCCCTCTTCAACACCATGGATGATATCCACCAGCTCTATGTGAGAGCATTAAAGGAGCCAGAAGATAAGGCTCCCTGTGTCTGAAAGGCACAGGACCTTATAACTTACCTCAACTTGTGGAAAAGATGCAAGTTGGGGTTGAATGAGGTCATAACCCTTGCACTGAGCAAATGGAAGCCCCCTGCATGGTCTTCCAAGAAATCTCACAAGAGGAGAGAGGCTCTCAAAGAAAAGGGGAAGGCAGTCTGACCCCAAGGGGAGGAGGGGCAAGCATCTGCTGTGGGGATACCCCCACCTATGTCTGGCCCCTCTGGAGGTGCTCCAGTGCTGCAGGAGTGGGTAGCAGATGCTCCTTTGGGCTTGACTCCAGCACCCAATGTAGGATCAACTCCTGCCCCTGCTCTCATCGACCACATAGCAGTTCAACCACATGAGACTCAACAGGTCTCTGAACAAAGGCCTGGGCTGAGTTCCCAAACTCAGTCCTCCATGAGGACACAACCTCCTTGCAAGGCAAAAGGGGCCAAGCCCTCTGCTGGGAAGTCTAGGGGTATCCCCAAGCTACCATCAAATGCCCCTCCCCTTGACAGCTCTGTTGAAGCTTGGAGGGAGTTCATTGACAAAGAACAGAGGTGCCCTTGCTGGGGCAAAGACAGTGAGTCCACACTTGTGGCCATGCTCCCAGGGGTACTGGGGACATCTAGCAGGCCAGATGACTCCAATTCAGAGGCTGATCCTCCATCTCTGCACAATGTACAAGGGTTCCTCCTCTATGAGCACCTGGCACCAGTTCCCTGGAGCCATAGGGCTCAAAATGTCTGGATGTGCAAGTTGGCTTGCCTACTTGTGGTAAGGGGACAATATCAGTCCCTCCTCAACTGGGCAGAAGTCAGCCCAGTCAAAGGCACTTCACATCCCTGGGACAGTGAGTTCACCACCTCAGCTGATAGGGCCTTGATTGCAGTGTATCTTGCTGCTAATGGGGTCAGCATATATGACACTGATGATGCACTGCAATGGGTTCAACAAGCAGGTCAAGAGTATGTCAATGGTATTGTTGCAAATGGAGGGGAGAATAACCCTCAGGTCATGGCAAAAATTGAGCCCCTGAAGAAGCTTTTGCCAAACCTTGCCCCCCAAGCAATGTCAGATTGAGGGAGTGGTACAAGCATCAGGCTCAAGCCATTGGTTGCACCATCAACCAGGTCCCTCCAGGTCACACGCCCTTATGGGCTGATGATCAGCAGATCATCTCCACATTCACCTCTGTGGCATTTATCTATGACTTCCCCACTGTCCTCATGGGGGAGCATCCACTGTCAGGGGAAATCCCCCTGCTAAAGACTCTGAGCCTGAGGAGGGCAAAATGACTGATGACCTGTTCAAGGATGAGGATAGGTCAAAAATGTGAGGGAGTGTTCCCTCTGGAGACTCAACTCTCTGATTGAAGGATTGGGTTCAACACCCTTTCTCTACATTTGGACTTTGAGGCCTAACCCTCAAAGTGTTAGTTCATGAAGCCTAACCTTTGCACAAATTGTCACCTTTCCCTTTTCTTCACATCTCTTTCTTTTCTCCTTTTTCTTTACTTTCTGAGCCTGGGTTGGGTCTGCAGGGCAGGGTGTTAGGGGTTATTCCCCAAAAATAGGAACTACTTAGTATGGGCATGTGATACCAAGGTATCACATGCCTCCTCATATATAAATATTGTCTCAAAAATTTTAGAGATACATCTTTTTGTCTCTGCATCTTACTGTGTGAATACCATACAGTACACTTCATGTGCATGAGCTTGAGACAACCCACATATAACCTTACAGTCTGGGACAGGGGAAGTGGATAGCTAAGGCTCAGCCTTTGCTATTGAAGACTCAGAAGATAATACATACAGAGTTGAGGGTAATACTTAGTTGATATTCTGACTGGGGTGTTATGAAGTAAGTGCAGGAGTTAAATACACAAGGCCAGTCTGGAGTAATGAACATAAAGTTGGATTGGTTGATAAGCTATTAGGAAGATGATTAGCAAGAGAGGACAGCCAGAATGGCTGTGGGAAGACTAATAGTCAAAGGCTGGGTGACTGACATAACTGAAGTTTGTCATATCCATGACTCTCAGACTCAAGCCCAGTCCAGTCCGGACCCCTAGCCCCTATCTCTGGTCAAGTCTGGTCCTAGTTCAGCCCAGACAACACAACTCTGGTCCTAGATAACCCAACTCTTGCCTAGATAACTCAAGTCTGGTGTTTTACACCTATCTCCAGTCCACTCCAGCCTCCTGGCCTTGCACTGCTCCACCCTGGTCCTCCCAGGTCCATGTCCAGGTCACCTGGACATAACTCCAGTCTGTTTTCCATTGCTTGTACTATATTTAGTCTAGTCCCCTTTGCTGATCTTGCTTATGGTATGAAACCTGTGTCTGACTCCAGTTATGCCAGTCACCCAGACTTTGACTATCAGTCTCAGCACAGCCTCTGTGGCTATCCTCTCTTGCTAATCATCTTCCTAATAGCTTATCAACAAGTCCAGCTTTATGTTTGTTACCCCAGACTGGCCTCATGTATTTAACCCATGTACATACTTCATAGCACTCCAGTCAGAATATCAACTCAGTATTACTGCCATGACCATGACACCAACATAATCCCCCTAACATCTACTTCACCCTCTTCCACACCCTGGGAACCTTTCTCTGCCCTCTTCCAATGCATTCCCATGCTCCTCTGACCCCCCCAACACATCTGCACACCTCTCTGGGGTCCCCTGTCCATGTTCTGACCAAATCCGCTCAACTCCACTCATGGAGGCCAGACCTTCATCTGTGCCTCCTCTGAGGCCTTGGTGGGCTCAGTGGGCTGTCAGACTTGCAGCCCTGCATTCCAGATAGGATTCTGCCCTTGTGTCAGTTTTTCTCCATTCTTTGACTCCTTTGGTATTTACCCTCTCTCCCTCATTGTAGTAGTTCCCTTTCAGTAAAGGTCCCCATCATCCCTATCCTCTATCCCTTGTGTCAGAGGTACTGCTAACCTGTTATATGTTTATTGGCTTGCATTCTACACTGCCTGCCCTTGACCTACATTGTATATAAGGCTGCATAGTACTCTGATGTAATCAGTATAAATATTGATAGTAAAGTTCCCACTTCTGACTCCCTCTGAGTTCCCTCCAGAGTTTCATCTCCACTCCTCTGAGTCCACTCTACCTCTGAAATACAAGGGCTGAGCTTGCACAAGGGGCAGTGCACTAGCTAAACCCAACACTCTCTCATCTAACCTCCAACCTCTGACTCCAACACCTGTCTCCAAAACTTTCCTCCATACTCCTCTGCTCCTTGTTCATCACATATCTCACCACCCAGTGGTCAGATTCACTTCAGACTTTGACCACTGTACTCTGCAGCCCAACCTGCTCCTACTCTGCCCTAAGAGGAAGTCAGGGGTGTTGTGCAACTTTGACAATTACCCTCAACTCCATATTACCCCTCAAGTCTACTCAATAGCAAAGGCCAAGCCTTAAGCTATCCCTGGCCCCTGTCCTGGACCTCTCCCCTGCTTGCATAAGGGTACAGCACATAAGCTGAGACCAAGGGAGGTAGATCCAACCCTGAACTGGCTTCCCCCTGTGTGCACTCCAAGACCAGTCACTTTGCCATGCTACTGGTCTTATTCCCACACTCCTGGTCTTAAGTCCAGACCTCTGGACTTAACCTCTGACCCCTGGCCTTAACTCCAGTCCAACTGGACTTGGCCCCTGTCTCCTGGCCTTGACTCTGGTCACCTGGACTTAGCCCCTGACACCCAGTCTTGAAGCCCAGTCACCCAAGGGTAAATCCATACTTCACAGAGTCAGACACAGGTTTAGTATTGTAAGCAATGGTGAGGAACACAAAAAGGGAACTAGACTAGATATAGAACAGACAAAGGAAAACAGACTGGAGTTATGTCCTTGTTTACCTGGACATAGACCTTGGAGGACCAGGGTGGAGCAGCACAAAGCTGAGAGGCCAGAGTGGACTGGAGATAGGGGTAAAGCATTGGATGTGAGTTATCTGGGCTGGAGTTGAGTTATTTAGGGCCAGAGTTGAGTTAGCCAGGCTGAAGTAGGTCCAGACTTGACTGGAGATAGGGGCTAGGGCCTGGACTGGTCCAGGCTTGAGTCCAAGAGTCAGGAATGTGACAGTATCCCCCTCTTAGGAACTGAACCCACTTGTGGTAATCAAATTGGCAGTAAATCATCAGCCAATTAGCCAATTTCCCTAATCAACTACACTTCCTTGGTAATTGAAAAGTGCACTCTAGGGCTGCACAATACCACCAATTTGTGTAATCAAATAAGTAGTAGATGAAGTAGCCCATGTAGCAATGAATGCCACCCCCTACAGTAGGAAAAGGCAATTGTTTAGTCAGCTTTGTACCCTAATGTGTGTTAAGTCTGGGTCTTTACTGGTCTAAAGCCAGTCTGGAGTCTGGTCAGGGGGTCAGAGGGTAATACAAGATACTAAAGGGTTGTGTCACAACTGTGTGTTCACTCTAAGTCCTGACTCACTCCACACCCTCTTCCACTGGTCATTCACTCACTCTGCACCAACTCCACCCAACTTCTGTCAGGTATGAGCCATCTCTGCTCCAATGGCTGTTGGACTTGTGTTGCTCTCCTGCCAGACCAAATGGACTGTTCTCTGAGGGGTCATGTGACTACCTTTGGACTCCTCCCTGACATCACACAGTCAGGTACTCTGCAGCATGCACACTGCATGGTCCAGCACCTGGACTGTTTCCTTTTCTGGATGTTCTATGTTACCTGTTCATATGTCCTCTGTCTACCCTTCATTTGTCATCTAGGAAGTTTTACTTGAAAATTTCTGGGTCTCTGTATGTCAGTTCTGATTCTGGTTACTGTACCTCCACAGTAGTATAAAAAAGCATGTATCATACTCTGCCATTCCTCAGTACAAATATCAACTGAGTTCCTACTCCCTCTGTCTCCATCTTCTGCCTGTCAGAGTTATCTCTGATTTTCAATCTATTTCTCTCCCCTGACATATGAGGGCTGAGATCATGCAAAGGGGGTAGCACACAAGCCAAACCCAATGCTCTCACTCTGCTCCACCTTTGTCTTGGTGGACTTCATTCCTGCCAACACTGTGCCAGTCAGAGTTCAGTTCTTTCTTTTGGACTTGCTTCCAAACCCCTCCCCAGCCCTTGCCAAGTGTTGGAGTTGGTCAGAGTAGGCCCAGACTTGACAGTATATTTGTACTCACACTTGTACAATCTTGTTTTCTGTCTTCCAAAAAACTTACACCATTATGAGAACTTGAGCTCAATCCCAGAGAGAGGTCACTGAGAACCTCACTGTTGCACTAGCTAATCTGCATCAACTCCCTTCCATCATCAAACAGTTCCAATCATTCTCCACTTGATGCCACTCTTGTGCTGAAGGTGAAAGTGCTTTGCAAGCTGGTTGCTCTGACCTCCACCCAACCACTTTCCATACTCCATCTCCTTGTAACTGAGACAATGGACCCAACCCCAACCCTGATGACCCTGATGGTGATCCTGATGGCAGGGGCAGCAGTGACAGGGATATCCCTGAAGACCTGGCTGAGCTGCCAGAGGATCCCCTCATAGCTCTTGCTAGAGCTGTCCATGCAATTGTGCAGTCTAGTTTGCACACTGGGGACTCCACTCTGACAACCAAAGTCTGTGAGCCTGACACTTTTGACAGCTCCAACCCTAAGAAACTCCACAAGTTCCTCATACAATGCGAGCTGAACTTCCAAGACCACCCCCACACATTCTGCTCCAACAGAGTGAAGGTTACCTTTGCTCAGTCTTATCTTAAGGGTATGGCTCTGGCTTGGTTTGAGCCAGACCTACTAAACCCCGACAATTATGACCACCTGCTCTGGATGGACAACTATCACAAGTTCTTACAAGAGCTCACAACTAATTTTGGTCCACATGATGCCATAGTGGATGCTGTCCAACAACTTGAAAACCTCACTATGAAAGATGGTTCTCAAACTACCAAATATGTCATGGAGTTCAATCACTGGGCTTCACAGGTCAAAGACTACAGTGTTGGTGCACTCCACCACCACTTTTATAGTGGACTTCCAGACTGCATCAAGGATGAGATCACCCATGTAGGAAAACCTTCTACCCTTTCACAACTCCATGAGCTCACTCAGACTGTCAATGCATGCTACTGGGAGCATAAAGTGGAGATCTTGCACACCACCAGGTCTGCCACTGACAAGTCACAGCCTTCCAGCTCTGACAACAAGTCTAAATCATCGTCCTCCACCTCCACTCCAAAGTCTGATGCCAAGGGCAAGGGCAAACAGAAAGATCTGCCCAAGTCTGATGTGTCCAAGTCTGATAATGCCCATCTTCTGGGCAAGGATGGCAAACTCACCTCTGCTGAATGCCAGCATAGGATGAAGAACAACCTCTGCTTCTTCTGTGGTGAGGCTGGCCACTCCACTAAGGACTGTCACAAGTCTACCTCTCATGCAGCCAAAGTGTGTGCAGCTATGGCTGGAACTCTGCCTCCTCTGCCTGCAGAGAAGGCAGAGCCAAAAAATTAGTCCACTCCTCCAGGGAGCTCATACAGCCTGGAGGAAGTGTTGATCCCAACTGTGTGCAACCAGACATCTGACTCAATATGTCTGCTCTCTCTAGTCCCAATTTGTTACTACTGCCTGTAACTCTTCTTGATTACTCTGTTGATACCTTTTCTGTGTTGATCAATTCTGGCTCTTCTCATTGTTTTGTAGACCCATCCATAATCAAAAAATATGCTATTCCTGTTTCCTCCATTTCTCTGCCAGTTCCACTCTGCTTGTTTGATGGTAGTACAAATGCTGTCATTTCCCAAGAAGTAGATCTTTCCCTCTGCTTTCCTTCCAGTGATGTCAACTCTGTTTTGTTTTTTGTTACTCCATTGGATTCTTCATGTTTGCTGGTATTAGGACACAACTGGCTCACCCACTTCAATTTGTCAATTGACTGGGTACTGGGGAGTATATCATTCAAACCATCGTTACAGGGAATGCCAACACCCCAGGTGCCTTCATCTCCTTCTGCTGCAACCTCTGCTCCAGATCTGACACCCCCTGCTCCATCTGCAGTTCTGTCTGCACCTCTGACAGACTTGCCACACTCCACTCTGCTCATCTCACTCATCAATGCTGCTGCATATGTCAGAGCCAGTGCTCTCCCTGGCTCTAGAAAGTTCCACTTACAGCTCTCCACTGATGATGTGAAGCTTCATGCATCCTCTGCTTCTTCTCCACCTCCTGACCTCTCCTCGGTCCCTCCTGAGCATCACAAGTTTGCCAATGTCTTTAGTAAAGACAAGGCTACTGAACTTCCACCACACTGCTCATTCAATCTCGAGATTGACCTTGAGGAAGGAGCTTCTCTGCCCATTGGCATGATCTACTCTCTGTCTCCACCAGAGCTTGAAGCTCTCCACACCTTCATTGATGAGCACCTTGGCTACAGCTTCATCAAGCAGTCCACCTCCACTCACAGTGCCCCTGTCCTCTTCATAAAGAAGAAGGATGGTTCACTCTGCCTCTGTGTAGACTATTGAGGACTCAGTAAAATCACAAAAAAAGATCACTATCTGCTGCTGCTCATCTCTGACATGCTAAAGTCTACACCAAGATTGACCTCTGCCATGCCTATCATCTAGTCCACATCACAGATGGAGATGAATGGAAAACAGCTTTCTGCACTCATTATGGTTCTTACAAGTGGTGGGTAATGCCATTCAGTCTGTCTAATGTGCCTGTGGCTTTCCAGTGATCCATTAATAGCATCTTTGCAGACATGCTCAATATCTGCATCATGTTGTACCTCAATGACATCCTAGTTTATTTGCAGGATGTGGAGTTGCACCATGAACATGTAAAAGAGGTACTCTGCCACCTTTGAAAGCATGGTCTTTATGCCAAGCTGGAGAAGTGCAAGTTTCACTCTGACTCTGTCAAGTACCTTGGTTATGTTCTTTCTCCCTCTGGTCTCACCATGTCTGCTGAGAAGGTTCAGGCAGTCTGCAACTGGCCTGAGCCACAGAAGGTGCAAGACATCCAATCTTTCCCTGGCTTCACAAACTTCTACAGATGATTCATTAATAACTACTCCAACATCATTGTTCCACTCACTTGCCTCATGCAAAAGGGTGCTCCCTGGAACTTTTCCAAGGAGTGTCACTCTGCCTTCCAGCCACCTGAAGGATGCCTTCAGCTCCACTCCTGTCCTCACACACTGGGTTCCTGATGCTCTGCTTACAGTTGAAACCAACACCTCTGTCTATGCCATTGCTGGCATTTTGTCAATCACCTGCTCCAATGGTGAACTCTGCCCAGCTGCTTTCTACTCCCACACCATGACTGTGCCAGAACTCAACTACAATACCCATGACAAGGAGCTGTTGGCTATCTTTGAGGCCTTCTGCCATTGGTGGCATTACCTAGAGGGTTCCACCTTACCTGTTGACATGGTGACAGACCACAAAAACCTTGAGTATTTCTCCACCTCTAAGGTCCTCACTCATCAACAGGCCCACTGGTCAGAGTACCTTTCACAGTTTAACCTTTCCATCCACTTCTGACCTGGCTGCCTGGGAGCCAAACCCAATGCACTTATGTGACATTGGGGCATCTACCCAAAAGGGGGGGATAGGGACTATGCACAGGTAAATCCTCACAATCTCCACCCAATGTTTACACAGGAACAACTTGCATCATCCCTCCATACCACCACCCTCATGGTGCCTGTACTCCATGCTGCCATGGTCTTCAATGTTGAATGCTTGCACTCTGACATCATCTCTGCCCTACCATCTGACCCTGTCTCCACCAGCCATCTCCCAACTCTGACTAAGCCTTGGTGGTCCCTGGACTCTGATGGTCTGCTCTGCCTTGACAGTTGCATCTTTGTCCCTGACATTGGTGACCTCCACCTTCAAGTGCTTTGGTTCAAACATGACCATCCTCTAGCAGGCCATTTTGGGCAAAACTGCAACCTAGAACTCATCTGCAGGGATTATGTGTGGCCTAACCTCCACTCCAACATGAAAGAATACATCAGGTCCTGCACTGCCTGTGGATGGAACAAAACTCTGTGGCACTGCCCCTATGGTCTACTGAAGCAACTCCCCATCCCAGGGAGACCTTGGAACTCCATCTCCATGGACTTCATTGAACACCTCCCCAACTCCAATGGCTACTCTGCCATCCTTGTGGTAGTGGACCACCTCTCAAAACAGGCAGTTTTCATCCCCACCCATGACTCCATCACCTCCACCAAACTTGCTAAGCTCTTCCTTACCCATGTCTTCTCCAAGCATGGAGTACTGGCTAATGTCACCTCTGACAAAGGTCCTGAGTTCATCTCACACTTCTTCCACTCTCTAAGAAAGGCCCTGGATATGTGTCTTCACTTCACTTCAGGTTACCACCCAGAAGGCAATGGCCAGACCAAGCAAATGAACCAGACCCTCAAGCAGTACCTTCATGTCTACTGTAACTACCAAAAGACAATTGGGCCAAGCTGTTACCTCTAGCAGAGTTCACTTTCAACAATGCACCAAGTGCAACAACTGGAGTTTCTCCCTTCTTCACTAACAAGGGATATCTTCCAAACCTGTCTGTGGTCCCTGACCAGAACTTCACCTCTCCAAGGGCTCACAACTATGTCATCAAGCTCTCCACCCTTCATGACTTCCTCTGCTCTGAAACGTCTGCTGCTCAGCAGTGCTACCAGGGTCCAGCAGATGCCAAATGCATACCTCCACCTGAGTTCAAGGTCAGAGAACAGGCCTACATCAAAGCCAAGTACTTCCACTCCACTTGTCCTTCAGAAAAACTCTCTGAAAAGTATTTAGGTCCATTCACCATCTTGGCCAGGCCAGGTATGCACTCCATCACCCTTAAGCTCCCTGACTCTATGTGCTCAGTACATCCAGTCTTCCATGTCTCACAACTGGAAGCTGCAGCAGCTAACCCTTTCCCAAGTTAACAACAACCTCTGCCTCTGCCAGTAGATGTCAATGGCAACCTTGAGTATGAAGTGTCAGAGATACTCAACTCTAAGGTGGACTGCCATCACCACCACTGTCAACTCTGGGCTGGTTACGAGAACACCAATGAAGAAACCTCTTGGTTGCTTGCAACTGAGCTGGACCACACTTCCAACATAGTCTCTGCTTTCCATGAATGCTGTCTGCACAAACCTGGCCCATATCAACCTCTGCCATAGTACTCTGCCCACATAACCTTCCTCCACAGGCCAACTCTGCCCCTTATCAAACTACCTTCTATTTTGTAGTAGTACAAAATATACAAACAAACAAACAAACAAACAAACAAACAAAAAAAAGAAAACTACCATACTCTTCCATCACTTGTTCTCTGCCACCCTCCTGTTCTTCTCCACCCTCCTGCTCTCCTCCAACTTCTTCCTCTTCCTCATTATCCCCCTCTGCACCCTCATCCACTTCCTTGTTCCTGTCCTCCACCACCTCTGACTGAGGCCTCTTCCATCCTCCTCCTTCACACTTGAACTCAGCCATCTTGGCCTTGCATGCATCCTCCCCTCCTCATCTCTGCCCATTCTGCCCACTCATTGTACAGCCCCCACTTTTTGGTGCAGTGAATCTAAGTCAACTGTGTAATCACAAGCCTGGTTGGATGTGAGATTGCATCAGGGAAGACTGAGATATTAGGGTGGTAACCCTTATTAGCAAAGAAGGGTGATACTCCAGTTGTAGTGCTGGGTGCATCATTGTAAGCAAATTCAGCCAATGATAGTAACTTGGCCCAGTTATCCTGTTGGTAGTTACAGTAGACCCTAGAGATATTGTTTGAGGGTCTGGTTGGTGCACTCTGTCTGACCATCCCCCTCTGGGTGATACCTGGAGGTGAAATGTAGACACATGTCTAGAGCTTTACCTAGAGACCAGAAGAAGTGAGATATGAACTCTGATCCCCAGTCTGAGGTTACATGGGCCAGTACACCATGCTTGGAGAATACATGCATCAAGAAGAGCTTGGCAAGCTCAGGGGCTGTGATGGTGTCATGAGTAGGTATGAAAATGGCTTGCTTTGAAAGCCAGTTGACTATGATGAAGATGGCAGTAAAGCCAGTTGAGGCTGGGAGTTGCTCTATGAAATCCATCAAGATGGAATTCCATGGCTTCTCTGGCACAGGGAGCTGCTTGAGTAGGCTGTAAGGCCAGTGGCAGGGTACCTTGGCCCAGGCACAGGTAGTACAAGACCAGACATAGTCTTTGACAAATGTCCTTAGGCCAGGCCAGGTGTATTCACACTGGATGAGTTCTAAAGTTCTGTTTTGGCCAAAGTGGCCAGAAAAGGGGTGATCATGTTTAAACCTTAAGACATGAAGGCAAAGGTTGTTAGAGTCCAGTACATAGATTCTTCCATCTAGGTGGAGGAAGCTGGTGTCATCAACTGACCACCAGGAATCTGATGTATCTGAGAACTGGACTTGGGCAACCAGGTCTGAGGGTAGGGATGAAAGGATATCATTGTATAACTTCTCCATGTCCATCAGTGCAACAGCATGTGGGACTGGGTATTCAAGGTAGGTGGCATGCAGGGAGGTGGCTAGCTGTTCCTGCATGAAGACTGGTCTGAGCTTCTGTGGGTTGACCCATGCACAGTTGCTATCCCCCTCTTTGGGGTAGATGTCCCATCATCTAGTTAGGGTGTCAGGCTTAGCACTGAGTTTACCAGGTCTGAACTGGATAACCATATTGACCTGTGACAAAAACTCAGACCAGCATGCCTGGCACCAGATTAAAACCTTCAAGGTGGAGAAGTACTCCAGGTTCTTGTGATCAGTGACAACATCAACCAGTACTGCAGACCCTTCTAAGTAGTGCCACCATGTCTGGAATGCCTCAAAGATTGCAAGCAATTCCTTATCATGAGTGTCATAATTTAACTCCAGGGCTGTTAAGGTGTGAGAGTAGAATGCAACCAGCCAGATTTGACCATCACCACCTGTGATGGACAGAATACCAGCTATGGCATAGTCAGATGCATCAGTCTTGACAGTAATAGGAGCATCCAGGGAGAAATGAGTTAGGACCAGGGCAGTGGTGAAGGCCTGCTTGAGTTTGTTGAAAGACTGGTGGCACTCCTCAGAAAAATTCCAGGGAGCACCTTTGTGTGTCAACCAGGTTAAAGGTACCACTATGTCTGAGTAGTTAAAGATGAATTGGCAATAGAAATTGGTGAAACCCAGGAAGGACTGAATGTCCTTTACCTTCCAGGGCTCAGGCCAGTCACAAATGGCTTTGACCTTTTCTGAAGACATGGTAAGGCTGGCTGGGGACAAGTGGTAATGTAAATATTCTGCAGAGTCCAAGTGAAATTTGCATTTCTCCAGTTTGGCATATAGGCCATGTAACTGGAGCCAGCAAAGAACCTCCCAGACATGCTGCTTGTGTGATGACTCATCTCCAGAGTAGATTAAGATGTCATCTAGGTAGACAATGATGCAGACATCTAGCATATCCACAAAGATTGAATTGATGAGCCACTGGAAGGTGGCTGGGGCATTGGTAAGATCAAAAGGCATCACCAACCACTCATAAGACCCATAGTGTGTTCTAAAGGCTGTTTTCCACTCATTGCCAGGTGCAATCTGGACAAGGTGGCACATGTGCATCAAGTTGATTTTAGTGTAAATTTTGGTGCAACTAGGGGAGTCTAGTAGGTCTGATATTAGTGGTAAAGGATACCAGTCTTTCTTGGTGAGCTTGTTAAGGCCCCAGAAGTCAACACATAACCAGAGTGAACTGTCCTTCTTCTTTACAAAGAGGACCAGTGCAGCATAGGGGGAAGAAGTGGGCCAGATGAGACCAGTAGTCAGGTTTTCATCGATGAAGGCCTGGAGAGCTTGCAGCTCAACCAGGGATAGCAAGTAGATGGTTCCAGTGGGTGGTGTAGTACCCTCTCCCAATTCAATCTTAAGGTTGTACTCCCAGTGTGGGGGAAGAGTAGATGCCTTGGCTTTGCTAAAGATGTCAGCAAAGCTGTGGTAGTCCTTTGGTACACTGGCCAGGTCCAGTGGAGGACTAGTAGAGGTAGACCAGGCCAGGACTGGGTCCAGTGGGCATAGATGAAGTTGGAATTGGGTAGATCCCTCTAGCTTGCAAGGGTGTACATATGCAGCTGCATTGATCAGGGCAATAGGGGGGGCTTTCAGGGGGGTGTGAACCAGTGAATCAACAGATGGTACAGATGGTGCAGGGCCAGGGTTGGGTTGGTCAGGTAGACTGGGTTTGGGAAGACTGGTTAAGACCAGTGTGGCAGGGGGTGTCAACAGGGTTGGCATTCCTCCTGTAGATGTCCAGAAAGTTAGACTGCTCAATACCCAATCAATCAACAGATTGTAGCAGGTGAGCCAGTCATGTCCAAGGACTATCTTACATTCAGAATCCAATTGGGCTAAAAACAGGGTTACTGGGGTGCCATTGCTGGTTGAAAACTGAACTGAAAGATCTACTGCTTGAGTGATGACAAAACTTGATGACCCATCAAAGAGCCAGAGTTGGATAGGGGACACAGGGTAAGGGGCAAAAGAGTGTTGATTAACAAAATCTTTATCTATGAAGCTATGTGTGGAACCAGAGTCCACTAGTGTATGAAACCAGGGCAAATTGTGACTGACAATGGAAACATGGGGAGTTAACAAATTTGGATTAGAAAGAGCAGATGCATTGAAACAAGCCTCTGTGGGCGCACAGCTGGAGTCAACACAGCTCTCAGTCTGTGCAGAGTCCTGAGAGCTGCTACCTATTTTTTTGCCTCAAGGGCAGAGCCTGAGGTTGAGGCCAGTGCTGCCTCAGAGGTGGCCACAGTGTGAGCTTTGGCTTTCCTGGCTTTCTTGGGACACTTATCTGCAAAATGTCCAGTGCCCCCATAGAACATGCAAAGATTGTTGTCTCTGCAATGCTTGTGCTCCTCTGGTGTCAGCTTGCTGTCTTTGCCCAACTTGCTTGAGTCCAGCTTGGGTGTGTTAGAGCTGGTCTGGCTGGTTGAGGTGGGTTTGGACAAGGGCTGGCTACTGGAGTTGCCATTTCTGGAACTGTTGCTGGCCTTGGACTTCTCTTGACTGGGCTTAGACTGGTTGTGGTGTCCAGGGTTGGGAGTTGACTTGTTACCAGAGGATGACCCCTGGTGCTTACTGGATCACTGAACCTCCTCTTTGCACTCCCAGTAATGTGCATCAATCTCCTGAGCTAGGTGGTGAAGCTCATGCAGGGTTCTTGGTTTGCCAACCTGGCAGACCTCATCTTTGATATGGTTGGGGAGACCAGTGTAGAAGAAGTGGTGCAGGGTGTCATCACTGTATCCCCAGACTTGTGAGGCAAGCTGGTTGAACTCAACCACATACTTGTTGACCTGGTGGTTATCTTTCATTTGGGGGTGATCTAGCTGGCTTTCAGCATTGGCCACTGGGTCATGAGATCCAAAGGTGGTTTGGAGTTCTATAATGAACTCCTTCCAAGAGTCCATCCAACAAGGCCAGTCCTCTGGGTCTTCAGTCCCAAGTAGGTCCAGTTCAAACCACTTGAGGGCCATCCCTTTCAGGAATGACTGCACGAAGGTGACCTTAGCCTGGTCACTTTGAAAGGCCCAGGGCCAGTCCTGGAAGTTGAGTTCACACTGGATAAGAAAAGTGCATAGCTTCTTTGGGTCTGTCCCATCAAAGGTGTCTGGTTCATGCAATTTGGTTCTAGAAGAGGACTCAGAGCCAGTGTGGGCATTGCATGTGAGAAGCTCAATGGCTTTGGCAAGATTATCAAGCATGGTTACACCAGGCTTGACATCATCTTCTGGGAGGGGATCTTCATCATCATTGTCCAGTTCATCTCCCAGCCCATTGTTGCCAGGACCATCATCACTGGGATCACCACCAGGATTGAAATCATCTGGTTCATCTGGGTCCAGTTCATCATCCAGATCATTAGTGGGTGCAGGAGGTCAATTAGAAGTGGGAGTAGTGGATTTATGGGCTGAGAAACCCCTGAAGTTGTTGACTTCACTGGGCAACCTTCTGGCTGTCCCTAAGGACACCAGGGTAGCAGCACAGCACAAGTTGACTGCTGAGGTGGAATCTGGGTTGGTGGTAGCACAGTGCCCATGCCACTTGAGTTCTGGTTTGGGTAGGCATGCTGAGAAAGTATTGCTGAGACTTGGACAGAAGGGTGGTGACCCACACAAGTGTGAGTCTGAAATACTGTTAAGTCCAGGTCTTTACCAGTCCAAAGCCAGTCCAGAGTCCAGTCAGGGGGTCAGAGGGTAATACAAGATACTAAAGGGTTGGACTGTTGGACTTAGTGACTGATGGTGCAGTGCTATCCCCTTGCATGGGCTGTAGTCCAGTTGAGAGACAGAAGACAGAGGACAGAGGGGACTGGGTTATGACAAGACTAAGTTGATTTCAGACTGAGGCTAAAACAGATTATCCTATGGCTTAAATACTAGAAGTAACCTAAGTGTAACATAGCACTGGAGACCAGTCTGTGCTGGTACAGCAATGATTGGTAAACAGATTGGTAAGTAGTGTTACAAAGAACATTATCAAGCAAGACTATGAACAAAGGATTACCAGGAACTGGGGCAGGACTAGTGGCTGGGCCAGGTATTACACCAGCCCAGTACCAACTGAGTGAACAACTTGATTGGGCACTGCCTAGCAGTGCCTCACAAGTTAACATGTTTCTGGGTTGAAGGGTTAAGGCTGGGACCAGGGCAAGGGTTGGATGAGACTGGTCAAGACTGGGGTAGAGCTGGTTTAGGGTGGTCTGGGCATGGTCATGACAATGTGAAAGGTGACTTTTGGTGTTCACAGTTTCATGTTTTTGGGCATTTTGTGGACTTGGAAACATTTCAAGGCTTAGTGACTGTGCCCCACCACACAAAATCCAACTCATCACCACACTTTTCTGCAAGTCAAACATTATGATGCATTTCCTAGTCACACTTTGCAACAAAACCTTACACATTTTGTAGTCAAAAAAGTGAGTACAAAGCAAGTGTAGTGTTTGTTGTGTAGTGTCCACTTTTTTGACTACCAAATAAGTGAGGTGTTGTGTACATATTTGACTAACAAAACTCTAGCGTTTTGTAATGTAGTGGTCATATTTTTTCACTAACAAATATGTACATATAGTGCAACTAGTAAGGGAAGAGTAAAGTTTGATTGGCAAAAAAGCATAGTGATGATTAGGAAATTGCATAATGTGGCACAGCCACTAAGCCTCCAAAACAATTTTAAGTCCACCAAATGCCCAAAAATGACATGCAATCGTGGACACTAAAACTCACACAAGGGTACAAAGCTGACCAAACAATTTCCTTTTCCTACTATAGGACTAATCTGACTACTGCCTATTTGATTACTATAAATTCATAGTATTGTGTGGGCCTAGAGTACACTTCTTTGATTACCTAAGAAGTGTAGTTGATTAGGATTGTTGGCTAATGGGCTAATAAACTGCTACCAATTTGATTACCACAAGTTGGTAGTAGTATGGAATAGCCCTATACTCCACACTTTGACTGGTTTGGTTAGCCAAAGTGTAGTATTGTCATAGTAGTAATTGTTTGAGCAATATAGCAGAAAGTCTACCCATCATTCCTTTGTGAATGTAAAGTGTGATTAGGAGATGATTAGTAGTATCCACTTTTGATGAGTAAATGCATAGTACTTGGTAGTGCACCATCCAGGAGCTTAGGAAAAGTGTCATATCCATGACACCAAACCACTTCTGGAACCCCTCTAGAGCCATTCTAACAGCACTACAGCCCTTCCAATCACCTTCTGACAGGCCTAGGGGCCTGCCTGATGCCCTTCCAACCTACATTATATCACGATACCCCTACTCATAGTGCACCTTGCCAATGTGACTCAAGCCTGCCAAAGGCAGCCAGGTGTCTCACCAACACATCCTGACCTTCTCTGATCATTCCTGAGTCACTCCAATTTCCCAGCAATCCTCTGACACTCCTGTCAGCCCAGAGTTACCACTGAGCTTCCCCAACTGAACCATACTGCACTGCCCCACACTGCTACACTGCCAGGTAACCTAGCTTCTGGCTTTACTCTGTTTACTATTCTGACTTATGAACTTACCTAATCCTGCAATTAATGGCATTTTGGATCATCAGGGTGTGTCCACACTCTGCTCTCAGTACCCCAACTTGCCAAGCATCACTCTGTACTTAGTATATAACCTTGTACTTAGCATTGTAGAGACCTCAGTTTGTATTTGACCTAAGACACTCCTCATACTAGCCTACCTTTGGTAGTGCCTCTTTTGATCAGCCTTGACTTCTGGCAGTTGGCCAAACCTCTAAATCATTGGCCTGCATCAGACACCCTTGGTGCAGCCCCTGTCTCATTGGCCTACATTGGCCACCCTTCAACAAAACCAATATGTGTCAGCCACCCCTTTTGGCCTTTGCTACACATCAGTTACTCCCTATATGATCCTTTGATCCCCCAGTAAGACTGAGGAGAACCAGCCTTGACAAGAGGGAACTTTCCAGAAAACTAGGAGTTTGGCAAGCTGGGACTGCTGGGGAATCTGACTGTCCAATCCTGGCTGGAGGGGTACCTTTCTGGAAGCTCTGGAAGTCTGGCTGGTTCATGCTGGTTCAGGCTGATTCAGGCTAGCTGATGGACAGATTGCTGATGAATATGATGTTGAATAAACAGCCCCACTTCTGCAGAACTCAGTCTGAAACCTTAGAGGAAAGCATTGACTTGTTATCCAGTTCATCTAGATAATGGTTCAGACCAGGGCAATGGAGGGTGTAGATTTGAGTTCTAGTGAGATAACCCTTATGCTGAGGCTCTCAGGAGATCCTACCATCACTCAAAAGGGAAAGTACAAAACTCAAGGCTTTAGAGCACAGTCCAAAAGAGAACTTGAATGGAATCTCTAGGCATTGTATTGTGTCCTTATATAATACAGACTACCCTATGCATGTAAGCAGCATGTAGCTGTGGCAGTGTTCATGATGTCACTGGTGACATCAAGGGTTACCATAAGGGAAGCGCATGTGTGCAAGTCCAGAAGAATCTAGAAGAAGGAGCAGATGAGAACTACTTAGTGCCAATCAGATGATGCTGTACAATAAGATAAGATAAGATAAGATAAGATAAGAAGAAGCATCCATTACACATGAAAAGCAAGAACAAAGTCATGACAATTCAATATGGAGTTTGATGGTGTGGACATCCACTGTAGCAAGTATGGTGGCATAACCATCCATATTGTGCACACAAGATGGGTCACATGATCAAATGTCAGCCAGAACAACAGACCACAGACAGGAAAGAGGTGCAAAAATAAAAGTATAAATATAAAGCCCTCTGGACACTCCTGGATGCAGGGACAGGGCACACATGATTTATATTACATAGTGTATGGAGTCAGAGTCCACAAAATCAGTGTTCAATTTTACAGATTTATGGTAAAGTTTATGCAGAATTGCTTGGGAACAGTGTTCTACAAGTTGACAAAGGCTACATTCACATTCCTCTCAAAGCTTTATGTTGGGTGGAAGATGACACATTTGTTCAAAGGCATCAGATATAGGCCCCATGATATGTTGAGAATGTGTTCCAGAGTTATGGTAGCCTCTCAGAGTTTCACCCAGAGGGCTCAGAATTTCTCCCCAACCCTCAGAATTAAATTCTGATGTCAATGTGCTTACTAATTACCATACTATAAATTTTCCACATTGTTGTTTTCCACCTCAGTGACTACTTCATACACTGAGGTGAGTACAGCTAGATTCCTGCTCATTTACTTGGTACTGACATAGTGTAGAAACTCATACCTTCATTAGGTACTAATACAGTGACTACTTCATACACTGAGATACTCATAACTTCATTAGGTTATGAGCCCCACTCTCATGCTCTAATTCTGAAAGAGTTATTACACAGCAAGAATACCCACTATGGCAAAAGACAATCATTCCTTACAAGTCCCAACCCTAAATGCAGACAGAAGCAACTGGCTATATTACAAGGCTCAGGTTGAATGGGCCATCAGTTCAAAAGGGCTGATTGGACACCTGACCAGCTTGGATGCAAAACTGGAGGACCCTTCAGTGGGAAAAGACTCCTCCTGGAAGCCCACAGCCACAGAGCAAAAACTTGTCAGTGAATACCCAGAAAAACTCTGGCAATGGGCAAAGGATGATGGATATGTCAAGCAAGTGATTGCTGTGTCACTCCTGGAATCCCTATTCCTTCAAGTTCTGAAGGAAGAGACTGTGAAGAGTGTGTGGGGTGTCCTCACTGACCTTTTCCAAAACTGCTCTCACATTGTCACACTCAATCTTCAGAGAAAACTCCAAGAATCCCACTGTGTGGAAAAAGGCAATGTCTGTGCTCACTTTGACAAGATGCATGCACTGTGTGAACAACTTGCTGCACTTGGACAGTCTATCACAGATGATGACTTCACAGCAATCATTCTCAGTTCACTTCCTGCTTTGTACAACTCCAACCTTGCAGCTATGACATCTTTGGCCCCAGTCATGCAAAAGGACCTATCTCCAGATTTTATAATCAAAGTAATTTCCAATGAATATGATAGGCACCAAATGCAGATGAAGAGAGGGAATTCTGGAAACTCTGGAAATTCTGAAGATACAGCCTATTCAGTGAAGGATGGAAAGAAGTCCACTTGTGAAAATTGTGGAAAGAAAGGTCATGTACAAGACCAATGCTGGGAAGAGGGTGGTGGAAAAGCTGGGCAAGTGCCCAAGTGGTTCCAGAACAAAGGCAAAGGGAAAAAGAAGGAAAAAGGCTCTGGAAAAGCAGGCCACTGTGGCCAGTGCAACAGCCAGCTCAAGTGCACAGACCAGTGCTGACTCCAAACCCAATGGAGTCTGGCTAGCACACCCTACAGGACGATGATTGGTTCACAGAAATTATGGAGGAAGAAATTCCAAACACCCAGGACATCATTATTGACAAAGAAGATGCATACACAAACACCTTCAATCATGCTCTGCTCACAGGTGAAAGCCTAAATTCTGCAGAGGAGACCATCCTGTTTGACTCTGGTGCTTCACATCATATGTCCTCCTACTGCAGCAAATTCCTCAACTACAAGCCAATCATTCCCAAACCTATTACTGCTGCTGACAACCACACCTTCCATGCCATCAGGAAAGGTGACCTTGCAATCTCACTCCAAAACAGCACTGCACAAACCCACATTCAACTCAAGGAACATGCTCTATGCCCCCAAGATGGGAACTATGCTTGTTTCTGTTAGCAAACTTGATGTTGCTGGGTATGCCACATTATTCCAAGACAAGTGTTGTCAAATTTTTGATGCTCAGAAAAAGAAAGTAGCTGAAATTCCAATGCAAAAAGGGCTCTACTGTCTCAAATGAGCTCGTCATGCCTTTTCAGGCCTAGCTAAGGCCACAGAATCCCTCACCATGGAGGAGATACACATCAGGCTTGGCCACATCACTCCTGAAGCCATCCAGCACACTGCTGAAAGATGGCACAATCAGTGGAATTAAACTGGACGAAGTGCATTCCACCATGGGTGCATGCAATTCATGCAAATATGCCAAAGTGACTCAGAAGCCCATCAGGAAGGAGTGCAACCCACCCTGCCATGAAAATCTAGGCAATGAGGTCCACACAGATCTTTGGGGACCTTCTCCAGTCCAAACCCCTGGCCACAGTCAGTACTACACATCATTCACAGACAACCACACCTGCTACACCAAGCTGTACCTCCAGAAGATGAAAGCCAAGACCTTCATGTCATACAAGGCCTACAAAGCATGGCTGAACATGTAGTTCAATACCAAAGTCAAGTGACTTCACTCAGATCTCAGGGAGAGTACCTTAGTGCAGAATTTTCAGAACATCTGAAATCCCAAGGCACAGAATGACACATAACTGTCCATGATACCCCCAAACACAATGGAGTTGCAGAATTGTAGAAATATCTGTAGGCTACCTCAGTAGTGAACAAACTACTGAGGGAATACTAGTAGGAAATACTACAAGTATGTGCAATAATTCATGCCAGCAGCCTACCCAAGAACTTCTGGGGGGAGGCCATTATGCATGTGACTTGGCTCAAAAACTGCTCATCGAACTCACCATCTAGGCACAAAAACTCCCTATGAAATGCTCTACCAAAGACCACCTGACCTCTCAAAAATTCCAGTCTGGGGATGTCATGTCAAGGTCCATGACACCTCTGGCTCCAAACTAGACATGCAAGCCCAAGACAGACACTGGGTAGGATTTGACCCTGAGAGCAATGGCCACTGCATCTACTGGCCCAACACATGAGCAATTGGAATTGAACAAAGTGTCATTTTCAAGCACCAAGATGTGTCCATACCACATGGTGTGCTGCTCGAGGGGGAGCAGGAGAATTCCGATGCCTCAAATAGGAAATTCTGAAGCCTCAAAATGAAACTCCAGAGCTTTGCAAGGAAATTCTGAGACTCATTTCAGACCCACTTGGAGAAAATTTCAAAATGCCTCCACCTCAACCTCATCATTCCACTTGCCAGCTACTTTGAAATCAGACTATATGAGGCACCTATGTGCAGGGGAAGGCACTCATGATGGACACACCCCTCTCAACTTCATAAAAGAGCTCCTGAGAGAGTGATAGCAACCCAAACAGCCCAAAATCTCAAGAAAACACTACCTATGTATTCAATGATGAACTAGCTGCTGATGAAGACAACACCAACATGGTGTATGCTATGGTGGCAGGGATGGCTGAAGCCAAAGGGCTGGACCCATCTACAGTACATGAGGCAAAACCCCAAGCTGACTGGCCAAAGTGGCAAAACACCATAAATGAGGAATTAAAGCACCTAGAGGAAGTGCATACCTGGGATGTCATTGAGTGCCCCAAAGGTGCAAACATTGTAGGATGCAAATGGGTCTTCAAGATCAAATGCAATGCCACCAGAGAAATTGAGAAGTACAAGGCCCACCTAGTCACTAAGGGCTACTCTCAGATCCAGGGCATTGACTACAACAAAACATATGCTCCCACTTGCAAGACTTGCATCTCTCCACACCATACTAGTAATCACTGCATGCAATGACTGAGATATCAATGTATTCACTTTCCACTTGGCATTCCTAAATGGCAAACTTGGAGATGGCAAAGACATCTACATGGAGCTCCCTGAGGGCTACACTGTAGGGCAGAATTTTTCCTGTCCAGTTGGGAAGCTAAACATTGCATTATACAGCTTGAAACAAGGCACACTTCGATGGTACCAGAAGCTATGTGCCACTCTTGCAGATCTTGGACTCACCAGGGCACATGCAGACTAGGGGGTATTCTATGGTCACATAGGACCAGAAATTCTCATTCTTGCCAGCCATGTCAATGACTGCACTGTAACAGGCAGTTCCCCATTGTTAATTCACTCATTCAAATGAGAGATAAGCACTCGTTTTAAAATCTCTGACCTAGGGCCCATCAGTTGGCTACTTGGGATGAAGGTGACATGGAACAGAGAAGCCCACACCATATTGCTATCCCAGCAGTCCTACATTGAGGCCATCCTGACAAAATATAACCTCACTGACTGCAAGCCTGCTGCAATTCCAATGGACCCTGGAATAAAACTCTCTCATGGAGAAATTCTGCAGCCAGCTGAAGAAGCTGCACACATGAAAAACATGCCCTACCATGCTGCTGTAGGCCCCCTTATGCACCTCACTGTTGGAACATGCCCAGACATCACATTTGCTGTCTCCACAGTCATGCAGTTCAATAACACACCCAACATGGCTCACTGGGAAGCTGTAAAACAAACCTACAGGTATATCACAGGCACAAAAGCACTCACTTTGACATTCAGAAATACAGAATGAGGCCTCAAGGGCTATACTGATGCAGATGGAGCTTCACAGGAGCATCAATGGGCTATCAGTGGATATGCATATCTACTGGATGGAGAAGCTATTAGTTGGGCTTCACAGAAACAAGAACTTGTCATGCTCTCAACTGCAGAAGCAGAGTACATCACAGCAACTCATGCAGCCAAAGAGGGCTTGTGGCTCCAATGACTCATCAGGGAAGTTTTCCAACCACTCAATCATCCTATCCTGCTGTATTTTGACAGCCAGTCTGCCATCACACTCACCAAGGATGGCAGCTACCATGCTCACACCAAGCACATCGATATATGATACCATTTCATTCATTTCACTGTGGAAAACCATTCCTTTCATTTAATTTATTGTCCTACTGATGACATGGTCGCTGATACCCTTACCAAACCCTTACCAAGCATCAAGGTGAAACACTTCACATCTGCACTCAGACTTCATTCCAATTGAGGGGAAGTGTTGAGAATGCATTCCAGAGTTTCACCCAGAGGGCTCAAAATTTCTCCCCAACCCTTGGAATTAAATTCCAATGTCAACACACTTACTAATTACCATACTATAAATTTTACACACCATTGTTTTCCACCTCAGTGACTACTTCATATGCTGAGATACTCATAACTTCATTATGATATTTCTCTATATCATACATCCAAGGACAACACTGTGGAGGCAACCAATCATTTGTTAGCATGGAAAGCATTTCTTTCATAGGGACAACACCTGCAAGATCATGACATTGAACCAGTTGTGCACACACAACACAAACATCCTCTTGAAGATGTTGCAGGGACAAGTTGTTCTTCCAATCATGGATGATTTCAAACTTATCACTCAGAGATTGGAAGGGAGGATAACTGGGTAGCTCCTCACTCCTCCCTACTGTTGGTGTCAGACATATGGCCTGCATCTCATGTCAATGCAAAGCTCTGACATGAGCAACATTTCTCTCAGGTGTGATGGCTGGTAGCATTACTGGCACAAGGCCACTCCCACACTGCACCATTCTTAGCTCTTGGAAGACATAGAACAGTGATGGACATACAACAGTACATTCATGAATGCAAAGTGCATCAAGACATCATCCATCACAACTTGCTATGCAACACCACCTTGTGATAATTCACAATAAATCTCATGTCCTTTGTAATCAAGAATGGGCACTGTTCCACAAACTCTTGAAGCAAACTAGCACAACACACCAATGACATTGGTGTAGACTCCAACAGCACATCATGCTGCCAAGTAACACACTTGAAGGCATACTCTCATCATATACACTCATAAGTGAGAGCTGTACCATCATTGACACCAGTGAGGTCAATATACAAGCAACAGATGCCAATGCCCATGACATGCACATGTCCAATTATGTGGATCAAAGTCATCTGACCAACATTCAAAGGTGTGATGAATGCAATACCCCAAAGAAACAACCACTCCCAAAAGGCACAAGAACCCACATGACCAGAATGGTCAGTCAAGTATGATCATTGCTCACGAAGAGTTTGGGGGCCTGGGCCTAACAGCATCCAGGAATAAAGGAAAATATACATGGCAGTCATGGACAGGGGTAGCAAACAGAAAGGGGGAAATGTGAAGCAAGGCATAACACTACATTAGTGAATCCCAAGGCTGGAATATGCCATGAACCTGGGCACCCTTTTCCTTGATAACTCATCACCATTCTGCTTGTGAGTATTGATGCACATGATTATAGAGCCAACCAATACAACAAAAGTAAGGCGGGGAAGTGTATATAGAACATATACCTCATACCAACCAACTGCATTGGGTACAAAAGGCAGAACCACATAAACCAGGGGACTATTTTTTTTCGAAATCTTGTCCAGATAAAAGTTGTGTATGTGCAAATGCTAACAGGATTCGACATGCAAGTCTGTTCTACACAAGAGTATATAGTTACACCCTAAAAAAGTCGATTCAGTATGTCTAATGTGCAACAGTGGATAGTGGGCTCACGTGTCATCTAGGCCGAAAAACGAAAGAATGAAGTGAGTGGAGCCATGCTGATGGTATCCGATCGAATCTCACCGTCATATTGGAAACGCGTCTGCGCAGGTGGGATAAACCCTGAGAATTTTCAAGGGAAAGAAAGGGCACGTACCTTCTTGGGATTATCGGGCGCGGTCCGTACATATCTGTCGTTATCCACGGGCCTAGATATGACGCCATCAGGTTGCGCAGAGGCGGAATCGATGAGAATACACACCGTTCCTTGACCTGGAGAACGGTTCTCTACTCTAGCACAAGGGGAAAAGATGAGGTATCTCGTACCTTGCAAGATGCGAGCATGCTCTGAAGCGTGACGCACACAGCGGACACGCTCAACACCGGGGACCACTCAGTCCCAAGGATAGATGCACATATCTATATACGTTCGGAAAATGGAAAGGCTCTCCAAAGTCAGTGTGTCGATAAACACTTACATGTCCATTAGAATATATATGCTGCACCCGCAGAGTCAGTGTTCCACGAGCAAACGGCCAATATGAGGGATGATTTCACGAACTGGGTGGATAGGCGCCTCTCTTGTCTCATCTACGACAAACTGTACAGCTGGTGCCGAAATGGGGTAATTGGCATCGAAGCGAAACATGAGTTTGAAAACTTCTCCCTTGCGAGCGCAGGCACGTCAGATGATGAGTAGGAGTGTGGGTCAGGACGGTTATTATATATACCTGGTATAAACTTTCGCCTAAGACCTCTATAGAGAACAACCAAGTGTCGAAATTATCTGCGCTAAGGAGCTTGATGCCTATCCGTTGGAGTAGAATTGGCGCAAAAACCAAGTGGGAGATGGGCAAAACACACCAGCTGGGCATCCTTCGATGTTGATCTCGCTGAGCTCCTTGCGTAGACGTCGAGCCGAAATGGACGCCATACCAGTACTGCTCCAACCTTTGTCAAGAGTCATCATAGTCGTGCGGGGGACATCCCGATCGGGAAGAGCACAAACAGGTGTAAATATCTCAGTATAAATTTGCGTTCCCAGTTTTTTTGGGCGAAGTAATGTCTTTGAATCCTCCCTGCTTTAGAGTCACTTGCTGTCCGTGTTCATTTCCAAGGGACTTGCAGGCGCTCGTGGGGAGGTAGATCGACACTCTTGTTATTCTTGAACGTCGCTGGTTTTCATCGCCGCTATCGTTGAATTTCAGGTGGACATCCGCGGGTAGATTGGTTACACGAATTGATATGTATATACTATCAATACAGATATGCATTATCATTCTTTCTCCTTTGCTTCGCTTGCCCGTTTCTCCCTGTCCCGACTGATATCCTCAAGAATTCCTCCAGCCCCATTGTCGATCAATATAGTTGCCAGTCTAGTACCTAGTTGTTCCGCTTCTTCTGGGTTCTGCACCGTCTCCGCCAGCGCCCCCTGAACATGCAAAGAACCGTCGATCGACGTAACGCAGCCTGTGATGTGCAAAAGACTTTGTTTCAATCCGTCTGGTCCACTCTCCTCATGAGTAAGCGAGGTGGTCACTCCAACGGGGACACTGCATCCTCCTTCCAATTTACGCAGCATAGCACGCTCAGCAAGACATCTCAGCTGAGTTTCGCGGTGTGTCAGAGCCTCGCAGAGTTCTCGTATTTGAGAATCGTCAGTCCGGATTTCAAGAGCCAATGCTCCCTGGGATACGGCATGGTAAAGAACTGGCGCATGTAGATCATCTGTGATGCGATCACCCAATCCGAGGCGTACGAGACCAGCTTTGGCGAGGATAAGTGCTGTGAATGGACCGTCCGCCGCGTCCAATTTGGCAAGACGAGTGTTACTGAAAGATCATACGCTATTGAGCGGCCAGCCATAACACGGCTTAGAGACCTACAGGTTTCCTCTCTGCAATAGTTTTCAATACACCGGGTGATTATGGGCGAGAGGATGGTGATAGCCCACTCACCACATCCATGAATTGTAACCCTGGAAAGGCTCTGCGCAATTGAGCTACTCGACGCACACTGCTCGTGCCAACAACGCTACCGGCTGGCAAGTCTTCCAGCCTCCTGTAGGGTAATCCCTGCTTCACGACCAGGCTATCGACTGGATCCTCTCTTTCCAGGATAGCACCGATCTCGCATCCATCAGGAAGGACTGTCGGGACGTCCTTCAGACTATGGACGAGGATGTCTACAGTTTTCTCCTTCAGTGCGACCTCGAGTTCCTTCGTCCAAAGTGCCTTCCCACCGAGTAAATACAGTGCCTGTGACTGATTTTTGTCCCCCTCCGTCGACATGAACGACGTATCGAAGGAAAGAGACGGAAACGCTGCCCGGAGGGCATCGAGCACAATATTGGTTTGGATCTGGGCGAGTTTGGAGGCTCTGGAAGCCAGAACAAAAGTCCTGGGCTTCGATTCCGCATCACCTGTGGTTCCCGACGTGTTCGTCATCGTAGCACTGGGTATCCTCTGGCTGGCGTTTCAAAGCGCCGTTGCCGTCTCTCTGAGGTTTATGAATGTAGATTAGATTACCAGTCACCCCGGTTACACACGGGTCGCACACTTGAGCTTGCACCTCGGCAATTGTCCATACACATGGTACTCTTGCGATTTGCACCTTCGCCCACTGGCGCTTTACATCTCGGTGGACTCAGAACAGCACTTTATAACCATCTCTATGCCAAGAAGCATGGTGGAAAGTGGATACTTAGAATCGAAGACACCGACCCCGTACGCCCTTGGTTTGGGTTGCCGGTTTTTCACGGAGACTTTACGTTTTCTGATAAACATTCATTGACTATAGACTCGTTATGTGACCGGTGCTGTCGACGGCATTCGAGCTGCGTTAGAATGGTCTGGTTTGGAATATGACTACGGTGAGGGGGAATCGCGAACTTTGCAGTTCTGTATCTCGTGTCTGATGACCTTCGGATTGAAGGGCCAGGTCGGGATGGTCCACACGGCCCATACTATCAGGTACTCGAATCCCAATCTCCATAGCTGGTGGTTCGAGTCGACTGACACCGAGGCAGTCCGAGCGGTTGGATCTATATCGAACGTATGCCCACAAACTTCTTGAGGTACGTGTGGTTTACCACTTACGTCCAAGAAAACAATTATGATCACAAGTAACATTTTGTCCTTGACTGTACAGTCAGGTCACGCCTATCGCTGCTTCTGCTCTCCCGACAAGTTGGCATCCACGAGGGAACGGCTCGCTCGCACAGGTTCTAACGCAACGTACGACAAGGAGTGTCTGCATCTCACAGAAGAAGAAGTGGCGCGGCGTATACGCGCAGGTGAAAGTTCCATAGTGAGGTTCAACGTACGTCTTTCTCTGCAAGCGTTCAACCTATATAGCTGCTGCTGCTCACTTCAAAGTGGTCTTAGGATGATCGGCTGCCCGAACGTGAGGTAGCGACAGACTTGGTGTTTGGCGCTCTCCGGGATGCACACGCGTCGCTGCCGACCGACCCCGTCCTTCTGAAGTCTGACCTCTTCCCTACTTATCATCTCGCTTCCATCGTGGACGACCACGAGATGGGGATTACACATGTGCTACGTGGTGAGGTACGCTCTCTCCAATCATTTGTTAACGCGCATACATCCATCGACATTCTCATTTTCGACTAGGAGTGGCTTCCTTCTCTTCCATTGCACCTGGATCTATATGCATCTCTGTCACTCAAACCTCCACAATTCGCACACCTCCCCATCCTACTCAACCCTGACGGTACTAAAATGTCGAAACGTAAAGGCAACGTCTCTGTACTTGACTTCACAGTGCGTAGGCCTCCGGTTTCATCACCTTCCCCCGCCCCGGTTACTCACCCAAATTAAATTGTTTTGTATGGATAGCGACGAGGGTGGGAGTCTGAAGCGTTGCTCAACTGGCTGGCGTTGGCAGGCTGGGGGGCACAGCACAACCCGAACAAAAAACCGGCTCCCTTTGGTGACTCTCAAGCCCCAGACAGTACTGCGGTTATGACGCTCCCAGAACTCGTTCACCATGTGCGTGTCTATATACGTATTACTGGATCTCTCGATATTTGGGCCTGACCGTAGCCCTTATGTGGCCAAGTTTGACCTAAGCGCTCTGACACATCGCCGGAACATACTCGACCCTGCCAAACTCGAATACCTGAACAAGCACCATCTAATGCGCAGCTGGAAGGACGACGAGGCAACCGCACATCATGCGCGCCGGATACGCGAACTCGTCAAATCGGAATTCCCATCGAGGTACTTAGACTTCTAGTCCCGATGGATTTGTTGATGGTGTGGTTTCATTTCAATCTCTTTTTATAGCCAATATGCTACGCCAGATTATATCGCGAAGGTGATTCGCGTGCTCCAAGTACGTGTTTGTGTGCTTAAATCCCGTCATCGAAAGAACCCACCTGCTTTCTAGGGACGAATAATCAACGTCTTTGACGTACCATCGCTCACACCTTTCTTCTTCGTGGATCCGGACTACGCATCGTCAGATGCAATGTCGATGATCAGATCTGTTCCAAGTGACGACTACTGTGAGCTATACTTTTGCCGCTCCTGTTTTTATGTTTTTTCCACGGCTAACGTTCGAAAAGTACTTGCACTGGAAACGACCATTCGTTTCGTTGACCAAGATTTTACTAGCGGCGATATATCACTCGTCGCGACGGTCATTCACGACGTGTGTAAGGTTACAGGTCTCAAGCAGAAAAGCTTCATGACCGCACTTCGTCATGCTCTTTCGGCAATGAAGGTACGCCATAATTTTGTGCATGTTTCTGACTAGGTCGGACCGATGTTTCTCAGACTGGACCAAGCATTCCTGAAATTATTAGTGTCCTTGGTCCAGAACGAACCATTGCGCGATTGAAGAACGCCATCTCTACCGTGACGAGTGAAATATAACATACATCCCATGCATGATACATCCTTTATGTTACTGCTGTCTAATACACAACGTGCTAATACAAGGGACGGAGGACTTACAAACTGCTGCAAGTTTTACTAAATGACGGAGAGAAAGAAAGAAATGTAAGCAAGCAGACAAACAAACATCTAATTACAAACAGTTGTTATCTCAGAGCGTCTCCCAGCCACCATTGTCTACGGTGCTCTCCAACTTGCGGGCAATGGTGGTAGGAATGCCGTGATTAAGCCACGTTTTACGTATTTCTTCCCACCTCAGCCAGTGGATGTATTGTCGTCTTCCTCGCCTATAATTGGTACTTGGTCAGCGCATGAGGTGGGAAGGGAAAATGTGAACTCACCTCATAGAAATATCGACTTCGCCATGAACATCCAAATACGGGGACTGCCCAAACGACCCGTTGTTCGCGTAGAGATAAAGCACCGAGCATCTTTTCACCACAAAATATAGACCGATAGCTCCACCACATCTATATATATATATAAACAACAACCCGTCAGTAACCCACCAAATGTGCCGAGGAAGAAAAAGAAACACATCAATGAAATCCAGAAACTTACTCTCGCGTGTGCATATTACACTCCCCTCGTCCGCCCGATTCAATATCCATGCAACAATTACTCAACATACAGCACGTCACCCCACAAATCAAACATATCGCGGCATCGACGGGGACAGTATTACACCGCGCACACCTCATAACCTTCTCGCGTCCATTGAACAGATTATCGAGTACGACAGGGAGACGCGCCATACGGTACACCGCTGGGTAGTCAAGGACGACACCGCAGTTGAGCTGCGACGCTGCGTGCGAGTGGCCATAGTGTGCGCACCACCCTGACAGTGCGTTTTGGAGCGTGTCTTGGTTGGGCAGGTCTGACAAGGGTGGGATGTTGAGGAACGACAAGAGACGCTTATACTCGTTGTCTTGGTGGGAGGAGTGGGACGACGACGAAGAGAATGCATTCGGGAGAACCGAACGACACAGGATCGCTGCCCGACGAAGGAACGGAAGTGTAAACGCATAAAGCGTCTTCTCGATACGTCCCTCTCCAAACGTCTCCAACACGTGGGTGGCGGTATGTTCGAAAATCGGTGAGTGCCGTACAACGGACATAAAGAACATCTTGACATCGCCAAATAGCTCCGGGTGGCTGCGAACGACCGGCTGAAGACCATTGCACGACCTCGCCTTGTTGAGTACGTATACCATGCCGACGACAGTGCGCGCTAAGCAGGCATAGTAGCATAGAATGAGCACGTGCTGAAGCATTTCCGGTGCGACTGCCGCGGTCTCCACGAGAACGCTGAGCGGGTCGCGAAGAAGGAAGGGATACGAGAACGACGTGAGCGACGTGCGGCTCCATTCAGGCAGCAGCCGCTTAACAATAGTTTGCTTCACCAATTCCCTACCACCATCTGGCCTTGCCTCCAACTCCAACCGTGCAATGGCAGAAAGACAACCAAGTAACGCGCGAATCATTCGTTGCTGCGTCTCAGACAAGCTATCGGCGATGGTACCGGTGCCGGCAGAAGAACCCGTGGTACCACGAGCGGCAACCTCAATAGAGGAAATCGTGTACCCAATCACTTCTTCAGGGATATAGATCCCCGCGCCTCGTTCTCCCTGTTCTGGCTCCGGTCGATCTCGGAGGTGCCGCGTCTGCTGAGATATAGTCCTAACTACGCTCATAAAACTTTCAAGCATCTTGTGAGCCTCCATCACTTCCGGGCGTCGCAGGTGATTCATATAGTTGGGGTCTTGAACGCTCCAGAAGACGAACTCGCCCGTGCCGTTCCTGAATTGGAGGGAATCCATAAGAGGGTCCGGTTTGGACTTGAGAAGGGATATACCAGCAGCTCGGATCCAGTCGTGGAAGGGGACACTGCTGAGTGGCGTCGTGGACGGCCTGGATATGGGAAGAATGACGTTCCCTAGACTCTTACACAGCGGGCATATGAACTCCTTGCGAAGTATGTTCTCTGGATGGTTTCGCATCATATAGGCGCGATGCCGTTGTCGAATGGATACATTGTATGTCGAAAAACACTCCATATGCATCATATGACCGCACATAGACGTGTGTATACCAAAACGCGTATACAGCGATGGAAAACCACCAAAGTTGGGCGGGAAATGCGTGACGTCTTCGTACATGTCTGGGCCAACGGGTGGGAACGTAGATGGGTGGGCGGGTTGATTCGTCCGGTCCAGTGACGAAGGCATCGACATAAGCTCACTCAAGTAGGCGCTGTGGCCGTCAGGGTGCTTCCGCAGCAGTCGACTCGGTTGGATAAAGCCCAACATTCCGAAGGGTTGATTCTCGTTGAGGTCCTCTTGACACACGATGCAAGACCCATACGATACGTTTTCCTCCGGCGACGTAGCGGCATCTTCATCATCCTCGTCGTCTTCGTCCTCAAAGTTGATAGCAAAGCTTGCCTGCTGCGCCTTCATCTGCGCCATGATCGCTTGCTGGCGGGCCTTCGCAGCGCGCTTTCGCAGACTTTCCGCATCTGCACCCGGCCCCGGCACATCCACAACTTTCCGCCGCGCTTGCACCTCTTCCGGAACAAACTTTGAGATCTCCCCAAGAATCCAACCTATTCGGGTCATATATGGCTTGAAATGCTCATTGTGCTCCATCGCACATATCACATCGATGAGATTCTTGTGATCATCACCAAACGTCTTGATCGCTGCCAGATGACTGAAAACCGAAGCGCGCTCCACGAGTGCAAGCATGATAAGATAGAACGCTTGGTCGAGGATAGCCTCGGACGAAGGGGGTGTCATCCCCGCGGCCTCAGTAAGCGCAAGAATATTGTAGATCGCATAGAACATGACCTGCAAAAGAACCTCGGACTCGAGCAACGATGGAAGGATAGAGAACGGGCCATGTTCGATCCCGATCGGCTTAGGCAGGACGACGGGGTCTGTCTCGCCTGTCTTTTTCTTCAACCATGCGCGAAGGGCACCCTCAACTTCTTCCCGTCGATTACGTGCATAGTGGTAATAGAACGGGTTGACCTCGGCATATAACTCATCCCTCAATTCATATGTGCCCGTGTCCGAGGTAGATTCAGGGGCTCGGAAGTGTGCCACATCGGCCAGGACGTGTTCAAAACAGACATCATCTACGAAGCGCTCTGCGACGCGCTTCACGAGGTCTGTGTACGAACAGGGGCCGGGCGCGAGAGCGTGAATGATTTCACGACGAACAGCCGCGGGGAGTGGCATTTTCGATGCACTCGCTTTCTCGGTGAGGAGAGTGATGATGACGTAGAGTACTTCCTCGACCATACTAGATAACTGTACACCCTCATAGACGGGGTGGACGACGGAGCCACAGAAGAACTGGAGAAGCCCAAAACGGTCCAGAATGCTGACGAAGACGGTGTTGGGATCCAAAATGATGAGAGACGTCTGGAGGATGAACAAGTCTTGATCGTAGCAGAGCTCGCGAAGCATGAAATCGCGATAGTGCAGAAGTTGTCCGCGTATCGGGAAACCGTTGCGTACCCAAAGACCCGAGCGAATCTGGGCCACCATCGAGAGGACTAGATTGTTTCGAGTCAAACCTCATCTTGGTCCGTTCACGCAACTGGACCAGAAAACTTACCTCGCAGCGGAAAATCAATCATGGTCAAAATCATCGGCTCCGTTGATATTCGCATAAAGAGATCCCTGACGCTCGCAACACCAACTTGCAATAACGACTCCTCCGAAAGGATATCGACATGTTTGAGCAGCTCCGCCAAGAGCCAGTGCAACGAGTGGTGGAAACTGACCCATTCCTCCAGTACATCGAACTCGATGATCGTGTACTCGGCGTCACCAAAGACGACAGAATGGAATGCAGGAGCCGAGAACTTGTTCTTGTCGAGCTTGTCGTTGCTCAACGTACATACCGTAATGATCTCGAGCACCACGGTAGTGATAGCATTTATAAGTTGTGACGGGGTGGCCCATGCAAATGCTTCGCCGTACACCTTGATGACCCGGGACAAGGACAACGTTACGTTGAAGACACTGATCCATGCATCCGTCTCGTACTCTACGTGGCTGGTCGCCGCACGCTTATTGGGATGAACACACATGAACAGCTGGCAGACCTTGGCGAATTTGTGTATGAAGGATACGTTACTTGCAATGAGCCGTTGCACGGGTTGGTTGTGGCAGAGGTAACGAAGGTCGCTGAACACTGGCATGAAACGCTTCGATTTGAATGGGAAACTCTCGACGTCCAGCTCTCCGGCATCGGTAGATGCAGTGGTGTTCTTCAGGATGCGCTTCTCGGCAATTTGGTTTGTAAAGAAATTGATGATGATGTTCAGGAGTCGTGTGACAAGGTCATGGTGTCGCACGACGTAGCTTGCGACTGAAGGCACCGTGAAGAGCTGCAAGGCAAAATACTTGATAGACGTCTCTGCCTCTCGATCTACCAAGAGATATGCATCTATGACGCGATGATAGACGGCGGCAAAGTGACTGCCTAAGACTAGGATCAGTCGAGGAAGTCAACGAGTACAGGAGAGGGCTCCTACCAACGGCTATCTTGTGGGGGTGCGAGAGTGTCAAGATAGATGCGTATATTTCCTTGAGACACATCCGTGGCTTCTTCCAAAGCCTGGTGTGATACAGAAACAACCAGTCGATTCTCGCTGCACCAGGAACGTCAGCTGACAAGTCAGGGATCTGAGGGCCAGAGCCATATATGTTGCTCTCTCGACGTCTAGGAGACAACAATTCGGCTGCGATGACCTCTCTTGTGACGAGGGTGTCGGCTCCGAGACGACTGCGGGTGAGATCTACGAGCCATTCGATGATGACCATGGCGACCTGTTCGCGAAAGGTGTCGTATGCTCTGCGGACGGTGACTCCAAGTTCAATCTTGGATATAATCAGGGCGATCTCGAGGAGACGACCGGCGTTTGCATTCATGTCGATGATCTCGCGACCATGTTCGTCGACGGTATGAGCAATAGCCGTTGCATCCTTGCGATCGCGGTTAGTGGTGTCACAGAGAAGCTGTATTACCTCGTCGAACGAGTGTTTGTCATCGTTCCACAAGATGACGCAATACTGGTCTTTTTGCATCGGGTCTGCAGAGGGCTGTAGGCGGAGGTCGGCTTCGTTGTCAGGTATGGTCGGCTCGTCCGGTGAATAGTCGAGGGTGTCGAGGAGGAAGTCCAGCGCATAGCCGATTGTCCTGCCCATGATGTCACGCAGTTCGGGAGGACAAGGTGCTCGGAAGGGAAAGTTAGGGACGGGAGGGATTTCAGCTTCTGATATGGAGCGTGGTGCGGTTCTGGGAGTAGTATCTGGAGTGTTGAGGGCAGCATGGGAGAGCTCCTCTGCTTCCTGGAGGACGGGGTGATATGGACATTGTAGAGATTGTCTCCATGCTTCTGGGTCACCGCAGTCGCAACATCCTCCGGACTGTTGTGCTATGAAGAAACTGACGTTATGGTTCTCGTGACTGCTTGCGCGGAAGCAACGGTTGCAGAGAACACAACTCTCGTCGAGCGCACAGTCCCTGAAAAAATATGCAGTACATTCGTGAGTTTCACACAACTCCCTGAGCAGAAATCGATGGCAGCGCACTTGCACCGGAAGCAGCTCTCTCCCTTTGTGAAGATGTGCCCACACGGTCGACCTGGTATGACAGGATCCTCTGCTGCGCCTGCACCTGCAAACCCGAGCTCGGCCTGCACTTGGCTGAGGGTGGCATGCATTGGGAGACTCGAGTTAGACAGAGGCAGGAACATGTGAGCGTATTGCCCCCAGAATGCATCGTAGAGCTCAGACAGAATCTCTGCACGCGTGGCTGGAGTGAAGACGTATTTGCGTGAGCCTGGCATTGTTTCGAGTGCAAAGCGGAGACGTGACAGAGGATCGGATGGCCTGTCTCGCGGGTTCATCGACATCGACATCGCTGGAGGGAATCTCGCCGTCGTCGAGTTGAACAGCGCCATCAGCCCAGACATTTCACTGCCTGTGGTCTGGTCAGTGCGCAACCTGTAATCGCCAGTCACGTGCACCTCTCTACCATGAGCCTCGTAGCATTGGCAGACCCGCCAGCCGTCTACGTGGATGGCGCAGCGATGGACTGTCTCGTCATCGAGGCAGTCAGCGCACTCCGGGCATCCTCTGCGGTAGCAGCAGCCCGCGCAACCAAGATCGAGCTCGAAATGGCACAGGCTGGGTTCGTGCCTCCGCCCCCCGTCGCAAAGCCTCAGCACAGCAGCAAAGACAGCGTCGGCAGCAACACTGCACGTCCGCATTCGTATGTCGACGAGGAGGACGAGGGAGTCCGGTCCAGACTAGAAGCTATCGGATTGCACGTAGGCGCCAACTATGCAGAAAAGTCATTCATATGTCTACGTTGTCCTCCCGTACTTGATATAATAACCTGTCCTGAGTAGATTGTGTCGAGACAGACCCCTCTTCTCTGACTCGCTCGACGCGATCAAGTTCATCTGCAAGGAACTGTGGGTCTCGTGCTGGGACAAACAGGTCGACAATCTACGAACAAATCACCGCGTCTGTAGTCACCCCTAAACCTTGTCCTCATGCACTGTTGACACGTCCTACAGGGTGTGTTTGTGCTTCAAGACAACACGTTCAAACCGCTCACTCGTATATCATCTTGGGAGGGTCGTGCCGAAACTCTCAAACGAGCCAAGTTGGTATGGCTACCCAAACATGTCACCTCATTTTGACCTTGACAGCGTTTCTAGGCTGCTGCCTTCCCAGCAGGCATCATCCGCGGTGCCCTCTCGCGCATGGGGCTGCATGGAACCGTCACCCCGGAAATTACTGCACCTCCACATTGTATGTTGCATAGTTCCCCATCATTCGTGCGATATCTGCGAACCTGTGACTTTGCAGGTACCTTTCAAATCAAGTTACCCAAGAATACATAGGTACAGTCCCGCATCGCGTCCATTGTATCACATTCGTTACAGCTGCTTGCGAAAATAATGGCAGCGCGACTTTCTTCCGTGTGAATCACTGAGGTTATCTCTTACATACACAGTACAGTCGTTGGGCAGGTGGACGTGCGGATGTCGGACGCACGGTAGTAGAGATCGCGTTGCTCGTGGGGTAGTACGTACTACGGATGTCGGACAGTAGTACAGGTTGCGCATACACCACTGAATTACATAATGCCACTGACACCCACTAGGCGTGTCCACAGCATGTCCCTAATAGCTACTTGCGATCTTCTTCAAGCCTCGTCGAACGGAACATTGAGTAGAACTCACATATCATTCAATTTACCAAAAATCCTTATTTTCGATGGCCCGTCTGCATCCAAAGAAATGCCATCTCTTTGGAGTTGGGAGATCCCATTCCACATCTAACTTGTCACCGGTGCGCTAATTCGTTGTTTCTGACCGACGGTGTTCATTGACAACAAAGAAAAAACGGCTGCAGCGATCGTCGCAAGCCCCCGCTGGGGATGCCATTCCCCCGACTGAAACATCGGCCAGGGGAACGCTTGCCAGGATAAGACGCTTTTTGCGTAAGTCAAACAGTACCCCAAGTTCTGTTGCGGCAGAGGCAGTTGGTACCGGTGCTGGTGAGGGAACACAGGAGCAGCCGGGACAACCCCTGGCAGTTCAATTGGAGGACGTAAGTGACCTCCTATTTCCGACTAAAATTGGCACTAACCAGTCACATTGGGCAGAAACCAGCAACGAAAAAAGAACTAAAACCTGTCCCTGCGGTAGGAGAGGACATCGATCATGCAGCCCAAGCATTCGACAATATTGCTCCCATGCCACACCTCAGCGAAGGCACTGCCAATATCATCAACGATGCAAACACGGCATTCACTGACATCCAGAACTTCACCAATACCTATCTCGAACCTTTCAAAGTTTTCAATGAAGTCGTCACAACCCTTTCCAATGTGCATATATTTTTTCCGCTCATCTAATACAATGATAGAATGCATGTCTTAGGTCCACCCCTATGCCCAGATTGCGCTGGGAATCTTGACAGCTGCTTCTCAGGTGTGTTCCCAGTCACATATCCATTTGCCATCTCACATGGTGGCTCGTAGTTGCTCATTAAACAAGCAAATCTAGACAAGGCCGTGTCCGACCTCTTGAAAACGATCCGGGGTGTCTATGAATTTCTTGCCGAAGAAGATACCATCAACAATATCGACAGTATGAAAGATATTCTTGCGAAGATTGCTGGAGTGATAAGCAACGCCGTGCAGTTCATCAAAGACTACTCAAAAACAAAGAGTTTCTGTGAGTCTTAATGTGCCCCTCTTGGCACTAGATATTGATGCGGTTCATTCTCAGGGAAAAGGACAGGGAAGAACATCGGCTCTAAGACGCAGGCCATCATCGACGACTACACCACGACGCTGAATGATTTAATGCAGCAGTACCGTGACCGCACAGCCCGGGACACTCAAATCAACGTCCACCACATATTGGAGGACCTGAACCTCGAAGGCATGGCCTACGCTGAGGGTGCAGGGCTTGATACGTCTAAGATATGTCTCGATGGCACGAGGACAGAGATTTTGCGCCACATCATTGACTGGATCACTGACCCCAGGCCCAACGCCCCTCGTATCATGTGGCTTCAGGGGCAAGCTGGACGAGGAAAGTCGGTCATTGCGCATACGATTGCTGCATGGATCAAGGATACTGGCGGACTCGGGTCCTGCTTTTGCTTCACGCGCGACAGGTTGTCCGAACATCGTGAAGAGAAGATTCTGACGACCATCGCCCGCGACCTGGCAGACCGTGACCCGGCGTTTCGGCGAGCACTAGCTGATGTCGTCTCCAAGGACTACTCCCTCAAAACTACGCGGGACGTAATGCAGCAATGGCAGCGACTCATTTTGAAACCTTTGTCCAAGGTCAACGGGGTGATCGTTGGCAACGTGGTTATGGTAATTGATGCGCTGGATGAAAGTGGGCCGGAGACATCCAGGAGTCGTATCCTGCCTCTTCTCGCGTCACAGGAGGCTGCTCACCTCCCCCCAAATTTCCGCATTCTTTTGACGTCCAGGCTGTTGCCGGATATTGAGGACGCCTTCACTGGTTGCCAACACTTAACTGTAACTTGTTTGGATGAGGTTCCCCTTGAAACCGCTGAGCACGACATTCATCTATTCGTTTCTAATGAACTCCGTCACCCGCACCTCGAGGATGTCATTGGACCCAAGGAGATAGATCAGATAACTCAGAAATCAGGTGGCCTGTTCGAATGGGCACGTGTGGCTTGCGAGTTCATCAAGCGGAAAAGAGCTGGACAGACCCTCAGGGAACGCTTTGAAGACGTGATGGCTCGTCGATCTGGAGAGGGAGGGACACTTTTGGACAAAACGTATACCACGATCTTGCAGACTGCTATTCCTCCAGCATCCCTTGCGCGGTTTCGCTCAGTGATGGGACAAATACTGATGACATTGATACCCCTGCCCATGTCGACGTTGCAGCTCATGCGAAAATACTTTCCCAACGAGGAGGACCACTATGATATCGCGGTCATCCTGGAGTTCATGGCACCGGTGTTGGCTGGTGTTAATGACTCTTCTCCTGTTCGACCCCTCCACGTGTCTTTTTACGATTTCCTGACAAGCCAATCACGAAGTGGGGACTATTTTATCAGCACTTCTGAACAATATGACCTATCCTGGGCCTCACTGCGGATTCTCTGTAATGATCTGCAATTCAACATTTGCAGACTGGAAAGCTCCTACTTCAGCAATTCCGAAGTCCTTGGCTTACAGGAAAGAATCAACAAATACATTACACCTCAACTGTCCTATTCTTGCCAATTCTGGGCCCAACATCTGCAGAAGACTACCTTTGACCCAGTGCTTGCTGAGTTGGTGAGGAGTATTGTGGGGAGTGAAAGAATTCTGTTCTGGCTGGAGATTTTGAGTGTTATTGGTGAATTTAGGAGAGCTGTAGACACTCTCATCTATACTGCATCATGGCTATTGGTGAGTTTCCCTTGGATTTACATAGCATTTCCTAATGTCATATTGAAAGGATCAGCCAAGTTTTGAGGATGCATTAGGAATGGTACAAGATGAGATCAAGTTCATTATGAACTTTGGTGGGGCAATCTCACACAGTGCCCCACATCTTTACATATCTGCATTGCCATTCATTCCTTCAGACACAAGGTTAGCAAAAGTGCTGATGCCAAAGTTCTCTGGCCTTGTTGGAGTTACAGTAGGGGGGCTTAGGGAGTGGATGGCTGCCCAGCTGTCCTTAGAGGGGCATGCTGCAGCAATTTATTCAGTTGCATTCTCCCCTGATGGCAAGAGAATTGTTTCTGGGTCATGTGACAAGACAGTGAGGGTTTGGGATGCTGAAAGGGGTGTACAGGTTGGTAGCCCTCTTCAGGGGCATACTGATTGGGTCCTGTCAGTTGCATTCTCCTGTGGTGGCAAGAAGATTGTCTCAGGGTCAAAGGACAAGACTGTGAGGGTCTGGAATGCTGAAAGGGGTGTGCAGATTGGCAGCCCTCTTCAGGGGCATGTTGATTGGGTTGGCTCTGTTGCATTCTCCCCTGATGGCATGAAGATTGTCTCAGGGTCAGATGATGCAACTGTCAGGATCTGGGATGCTGAGAGGGGTGTACAGATTGGTAGCCCTCTTCAGGGGCATACTGATTGGGTCAAATCAGTGGCATTCTCCCCTGATGGGAAGAGGATTGTCTCAGGGTCAAAGGACAAGACTGTGAGAGTCTGGGATACTGAGAAGGGCATGCAGATTGGCAGCCCTCTTCATGGGCATACTGGTTTAGTCCATTCAGTTACATTCTCCTCTGATAGGAAGAGGATTGTCTCAGGCTCAGAGGATAAGACTACAAGGTTCTGGGACACTGAGGAAGGTGTGCAGCTCTTCTGCCTTTCCCAGGGCCACAGTGGTCCAGTGTCTACAGTTGCATTCTCCCCTGATGGCCAAAGGATTGTCTTGGGGTCAAAGGACAACATTGTGAGGATCTGGGATTCCAAGAGTGGTGTGGAGATTGGCTGCCCTCTTCTGGGGCATACTCATGGGGTCCTTTCAGTTGCATTCTCCCCTCATGGAGAGAGGATTGTCTCAGGGTCAGCAGACAAGACTGTGAGGGTCTGGGATGTTGAGAGGAGTTTGCAGATTGGCAGCTCTATTCATAGGCATGTTGGTTGGGTTGAGTCAGTTGCATTCTCCCCTGATGGAAGGAGGATTGTCTCAGGGTCATCTGACAAGACTGTGAGGATCTGGGATGCAGAAAGGGGTATGCAGATTGGTTGTCCCCTTGAGGGGCATACTGAATGGGTCAAAGCAGTTGCATTCTCCCCTGATGGCAAGAGGATTGTCTCAGGGTCAGATGACAAGACTCTGAGGGTATGGGATGCTGAGAGGAGTACACAAATTGGTACCCCTCTTCAGGGGCATACTGGGTTAGTCAGGTCAACTGCATTCTCCCCTGATGGCAAGAGGATTGTCTCAGGGTCATCTGACATGACTTTGAGGGTTTGGGATACTGAGAGAGGTGTGCAGATTGGTTCCCCCTTTGAGGGGCATTCCAATTGGGTCAAATCAGTTGCATTCTCCCCTGATAGTGAGAGGATTGTCTCAGGGTCATCTGACAAGACTGTGAGGATATGGGATGCTCAGAGAGGTATGCAGATTGGTTGCCCCCTTGAGGGGCATACAAATTGGATCAAATCAGTTGCATTCTCCCCTGATGGAAAGATGATCATCTCAGGGTCAGATGACAAGACTGTGAGGGTGTGGGATGCTGAGAGGAGTGCACAGATTGGTAACCCTCTTCAGGGGCATACTGGATGGGTCCATTCAGTTATATTCTCCCCTGATGGCAAGAGAATTGTTTCAGGGTCATCTGACAAGACTATGAGGGTCTGGGACACTGAAAGTCATGAGCAGTTATACTGCCTTCCCCAGAGCCACACTGGTCCATTGTCTACACTTGCATTCTCCCTTGATGGCACAAGAATTGCCTCAGGCTCCTATGACTCCACTATTAGGACATGGAACACTCAGAAATATGAGGACATTATCACCCATCACCAGAATTTGAAAATACCTGCATGTAATGCAAATGGTAAGCACATTCCAGCTATTGCTCATGGTCACTTTTACTGAAAGTACTTTCTAGCCTTTGGAACTCCCCAAATCTGCTTTTCATCAGTTCTCTCACATGCATTACATGACAGTGAACAACTCCTTGATGGCTTCCAGCCACAGCATGTTGAGGAACTGTTTGAACCAGTGAAGCTTCATCCAGATGGCTGGATGAGAGGTCCAGAGGGAAGATTGCTACTTTGGTTACCTCCAACATTCTGGAGGCCATTTTACTCGAGTTGCAATGTGGCTGTGATTCCAAAAGATTGCTGTACAGAGCTGGACATGAGCCACATGGTTCATGGGGACAAATGGCATAGGTGTTTAAAGACTGTTGGTTGATTTCATGAATGTATTATATCTAGTATTGACAAACACATGTATTTACAAACTCTTGCAATCAACAATGCTACTCATTGTTTCATTGGGCTATCATCAAGCTTGTGCAAACCTAACAAACTCCAATGCTGGTTAGTGCACAGGTAAATGATTGTGCCAGCTCAGTCCAGCCTGAAAGCCAAGGCTTGGGCTCAGTTTCTGGAGCTCACTCCTCAGATATCCTTGGGCCAAGCCGTGAACCCCTAAAAAAGCCAAGCCATGGCTCGGCTCATCCTGAGGCCATAGCTTGCTTCATACTACCTACATTTGATGTAAGATAGATTATTCAAAAGCCCTTGTCAAGAATTACTACTTCCCAAAACAGCCCACAAAATGGGAGAGCTACAGCTCAGACACCATCCAAGGTAGTGCCATGGCGAGGGGGGAAGACTCTCGAACAATGCCAGGTGTTCGAAACAACGTGAACCCAGAGGGAACAGCAGCAGAGAACACGACGAATGCGGCGCAAAAGGAATTGTGTGAATCCGAGCCTCTGATCCCGAGATATTCGCAAAGCCGTCCAAAGATGCCTCCAACTGGAAAATGGAGAACATCTCCGGATCCACTGCAGCAAATGTAATTTTCTACATACCATTCCATATCTCTCGACAAGTAGTATTACATCCCCAAAAAGCGAGAGGAACGGCGACGAAATGGGCGAGACACGGCCACACGACATCATAAAGGTAACACTTGGAGGAGGGGAGAAGGGAGGCGGTTGACACAAACCTGCAGAAGACGCCGGAGAATACCTAGAAAAACATGGAGAAAAACAATCACCCTGATCAGAGCACCTGATTCTGAACTATACACAAGTGTCCTGCAGCCCTCTGACCACTAAAATGGTCATCTCGACAACGGCCATTTGGCAATTGAAGCGTCCCTGGAAAGGACTCAGAGAGGAGGATTAAAATCGGAAAAATGAGGGGAACGGTCCTGGAATGCGTATGATACGACAACATGGCCTCGAAGGCGGCCTTCCTACAAAAATGCGAATGTCTCCAGAGCCGCCGGAGAAATTCAAACAAACCAAGTATTGACAGGGAGCTGACGTTGAGGAGTATCACTACTCCGAAAAGCGGGAAACATGACGTGAAAACGAGCGAGATACACGCTCGACTCGATCTGCATTCGCAGCAGGCGGTGGATCAGGCGAAAGATAAGATTGAGAGTGTGTCGTGAGATGGCTGTTGAGATGGTAGTGAAGGAAAACAAAATGGTTGGAGAGAGGGGGGACAGGTGTGGCAAAGAGGGTGGGTGAGAGAACGTTGTCTTCGGTGCACCAGAGGGCTCATCAACAGTGGACTTGGCAGCTTTGTCGAACGACACGGGACGCCATTGTTGCTGGGTGACGATCGTTTCCTCTTGCCAAGTGGTATCAACAACGGCACTGATGTTCAAGATTCGCCACTGTGAGCATCAAAGACTTGGATGTGGTGATTCAGAGAGGGACCGAGAAGATGCAAGGTAGCCTCCGTCATATTGCCGTTCGTTACATATCGAGGTAGCCCTGTCCTTCGATATAAGACTTGCGTTTCCCCCTTCCTGAGTGAACTCGTCGAGCCTCTTCGACCACACAACTGACTAATCCCGGAGCCGGGCCCGCAGGCAATCCTCACGGCTCAGCTCGGCCCGGCCCAATTAGGGCTTGACGCCGGGCCGAGCACGTCACTGGGCAAGTATCACGAGCAGACCCGCCACTGTGGACTGTCTCGTCACCGAGGCAGTCAACGCACTCTGGACATTCTCTGCAGCAGAAGCAGCCCGCACGACCAAGATCGAACACGAAATGGCACAAGCTCGGTTCGTGCCTCCGCCCCCCGTCGTTGCAAAGCCACAGGACAGCAGCAGGGCAGCAGCACTGCACGTCCGCACTCGTATGTTGACGAGGAGGACGAGGGAGTCCGGTCCAGACTAGAAGCCATCGGATTGCACGCAGGGCCAACTGCTCGGAAAAGTCATTCCGCCGCCTCCTCTTGATAATATGTATCTGTCTGTATAAATTGTGTCGAGACTGGCAGTACTGACCCCTCTCCGCTGACTCGCTCGACACAATCAAGTTCACCTCAAGGAACTATGGATCTCATGCTAAGCACACAATCTACGAACAAATCACCGCGCCCGTAGTCACCCCCAAACCTTGCCGGCTACATGTGTTACTGACACGTCCTACAACATGGCACGTTCGCACTCCAAGACAACACGTTCAAACCGCTCACTCGTATATCAGAGTCTTGGGAGAGTCGCACCGAAACTTTTAAACGAGCCAATTTGGTAAGCCTGCCCAAACGCGTCACCTCAATTTAACCTTGACGACAGTATCTCCAGGTTGCCGCATTCCCAGCAGGCATCACCTGCGGTGCCCTCTCGCGCATGGGACTGCATGGAACCGTTACCCCCGAAGTCACTGCGCCTCCACATTGATATGCACCATCCATGCAATATCTACAGACGCCTGTTGTCTGACTTTGCAGGCATCTTTCAAATTAAGTTGCCCAAGAATGCATAGGTGCGGTTCTCCCACCATGTCCTATTGTAACACATACATTACAAACGAAACTATGTGTTTATATACCAAGTCAATCCATTGGCGTGATGAGCACCTAGCCAGCTGGTGAACGTGAAGGAGCCAGGCCAAGCGTGAACATCAAATCAAGTTAAGCTGGTAACAAGTGATGAATCGACAACCAACGTTCGACCGCTAGGGGAAGGTGTGGCAGGTGCAAAAAACGCGATGAATCTGTCGAAGTTCTGGGTCGTGCACGCGCGAGTATCTTGATGGCAATCCTCATGACTTGAGGACTTTTATTTCTTGGAAAACCGACTTTGCTCTTATGGCGCGTTCGTGTTGTAGGGATATCGACTAGCACACGCTTGAGAACTATGCACACTCCTCAGGCACGAGACTCACCTGGGATAGCTGCGCTGTAAGCGATGCCGCACTACTAAACACTTCCTGAGGCTCTGGGTCGAACGGTTTGTCTAACAGGTCGTAAGGTCGTGGGTTAGTGCCCCGCTTCGCAGTCCCGAGATGGGTAAGATGACTTACCTGGAACATCATACGTTGGGTCCTCCTGAGCCACGTCCAGCTCCACCGAGTCGTGCTGAGCGAGGGTGTCAGATATCAGCCTCTCTACTTCTTTGGGACGCGTCCTCCTTCGCGCCGCGACGTCCTTGTCCCACTTTAATCTCTGGTCGGAGAGTGACCAGATATACCGATCCAATGCCTCGTCAAACGGTTCTACGTCGTCATCTTGAGTTGGTTCCGAGTCCGTCGTCCGACCATTGATACGTAAATTAGGGCGAGCTATGTCGAAGAGCGTCTCTAGAAACTGTCTTTTATTACTTCCTTGATGTCAAGAGATAGGCAAGAACGGAGACACATACACACCTGGTCGATGTGCGGTAAGATGGCCTCCTTGTCACCAGGGTTTCCGCGCGACTCGAGCTCCTTGTCCAGTCGTGCCGACAGAGCTTCGGACAAGTTGTTTTGGATGCGTTTCCAATCTTGTTCTGTTTCGATCGACACCTTTGGCAGATCCTCCCTGCAGGCGTCCATGTTGTGGTTCGTGTACACCCCGGCGCGTGCACCTTGAACTGCACAAGACTACTTTGACATCGACAACTGCGATGTCTTCCTTGACATTCTGGAAACCGGGGACAGTCGCGCCGGGAAGCAGTCTCGACAGAGCCACACAGGAGGAGGGCACTCTTGTCCAATCTGCCCCTGCCCAAGGCTCGCTTTCCATACAGGCCCAACGCCGGAGTCTCCCCATTGCAAAACATCGTCTGTCTTCACTTAACGTCCCTTTGTTACGGTCTTATTCACGGTGTTACAGGTGAAAAGCTCCTGCATTGCATCCAACAATACGGTGTTACCATCGTAGTGGGCCAAACGGGATCCGGGAAAACGACGCGTAAGTAATTATCGGTGTATCGGAACAGAGCAGTATTCAACGTGATCTCGGAAAGAGCTTCCACAGTACCTCCTAGAATCAGGCTGGGCATCCGAAGGGAATGTGATCGCATGTACCCAGCCGCGGAGAGTAGCAGCAACGTCAGTCGCAACTCGCGTCGCACAGGAGGTCGGAACCGTCCTAGGAGAGGAGGTGGGTACTTTTCCGTGCGTACTCGTCCTAATTAATACTGCAAGCTAGGTTGGGTACACCATTCGCTTCGAGGATGTCAGTGACAAGGAAAAAACGCGTATACGATACATGACTGATGGGATGCTTTTCCGGGAAATCCTCATCGATCCTTTGTTGACGCGGTATAGTGTAATAATGGTGCGTACAACATCCCTTTTGTGTTTCTTCTCCTTACAGCTTTTGACTCAGATCGACGAAGCTCACGAAAGAAGTCTTTACACCGACCTACTTCTCGGCATACTAAAAAAGTAACGTTTGTACTCTAAATCCGACGCGACAATCACGATTCACCACCTATGTGTGACCCCCAGGATTCGAAGAAAACGTCTCAGTCTCCGTCTCATCGTATCGTCTGCGACGCTCGACGCGCGAGCTTTCCACGAGTACTTCTGTTCAAACACCTCACCCGACGAAGCGATTATAGTCAGCCTGGAGGGAAGAGCACATCCCGTCGAGGTTGCGTATCTGCAAGAACCAGCTCCTGACTACGTTCGCGCCGCTGTCGATGTAGTCTGGAACATCAATCAACAGGTTTTTTCATTCCTTTCTTGTTACAAGCTCGATGTCTCACTGGGTCGCTTACAAAATCCATTGTAGCACAACGCGTCTGGAGATGTACTGGTGTTTCTCACTGGCAGGGAGGATATCGAGCGATTTTTGGAGGAACTCACGGAACTTATACCCACGTACGCACGTTCCCTTTCTCTTTTCTCTTCGAAGAAGACAAATCATATAGTCAAACTGGCATAGTCAACGCCGTGGTGGAACAGAAATCATACCTCTGGCTCTGCACTCAGGTTTGACTAGCGAAGAACAACTGAGGGTGTTTTTCCCAGCTGAACGTAACACGCGCAAAGTCATCGCTTCTACCAACATTGCCGAGGTTCGTTCATTTGGGAATCACCTACATACATTTCCCCCTTGCTGAAGAATTTTCTAGGCTAGCGTCACAATTGACGGTGTGAAGTTCGTGGTTGACTGTGGTTTCGTCAAAGTTCGTTCTCATGCTATGCTCGCGCTGTCGTGTTTCTTCACGGTCACTTAGATCCGCACCTATAATCCAACATCCCTTCTCTCATCATTATCGACAGTCCCAGTTTCGCTGGCGTCGGCCACGCAGAGAGCCGGTCGTGCTGGTAGAACATCACCAGGGATTTGTTATCGGTTATACCCCGAGTCCTTCCTTGCAACTCTCTCGGCCAGTACACCACCCGAAATAACGCGCTCTGAAATGACCACACCTATCTTGCAGCTGAAATCACTTGGAATAGACGACTTGATGAAGTTCGAGTGGGTGACTTCTCCACCTGCCGAGAGTGTTCTTCGTGCTCTAGAAGGTCTGGTAGCTGCTGGCATGGTAGGTGAAGACGGGCGGTTGACTGTGTTTGGTCAGCAAGCTGCAGAATGGCCGGTAGAGATGGCACTGGCTCGTATGGTACGCAGCTAACTGTGCTTGTTATCAGTTTGCACTTAACCGTCTGCTCTGGAAAGTTATACGCCTCGAAAGAGTTTACGTGCGGCGAAGAGATTTTGACTATTGCAGCTATGACATCTGTCCAGGTATTTCTGGCCTCTCCCTTGCCCCGTAGGGGCAGTAATTGACGGTGAAACGCAAAGGACGTTTTCGTGATCCCAGATGGGTCGCAAGGTGCCCTTGCAGAACTGGAACGACGAAAATTCACAGCCGAAGAAGGGGTGAGTCACCCATTCAAGTTTACAATTTATCCATCCTCACATGCTTCCTTAGGATCATCTAACTCTGCTCAACGGTCTGCTTTCATGTCTTTTTTTATATACCTCTACCCACCGTCTTACCGAACTCCACTCGAACAATATTTATAGCCTACAACGCATTCACAAAATACGGAAAATCATCCTCATGGTGCAAAGCCCACGCGCTCAACTTTCGCGCAATGTCCAGAGCCGTCTCGATTCGTTCACAGCTGAAAAGATACATGCAACGATTCGGATTGCCAACGCAAAGCTGCGAAGGGGATGCGAAACGATTGCGGCAGTGTTTGGTCAGCGGGTACTGGCGGAATTGCGCGAGGTGGATGGCGGATGGGACTTACCGCTTAGTTAAAGGAGACAGGGTAAGTGGATGGGAATCCATACGCCGTTTCGTTTCATGTCGTTTTCTTTGGTTTTTTTCTTCTCAGGTCTTGTATGTTCATCCAAACTCGGTGCTTTTTACGAGAAAGCCGCGGTCGGGTTGGGTCGTCTTCCATGAAATGGAAGAAACTAAGAAAAATCAGTGAGGCTTTGACTTTTACTCTGTTTAAGGTACATATCTAATATATGAACGTGAAATACTAGAATCAAGATTCTAACGGAAATCGAACCAGACTGGTAAGTTCCTCCTTGCAACGAGTGCCTGCGTAGTCAGAGTGTGTGTCGACTCCTTTGTTTAGGCTCCTCGATCATGGCCACAAGTATTATTCGAGGCATGCGAATAGATGATTATTCACTGAGTTAAAAAAGTTTCCTCAGGAGAATAAGAGGTTTTTGTGCAGATACCGTTGTACATACGTCAATTTTAGCCTTGACCGTTTAGTACTGCCGTTGTGACTCCTGGAAATTTCGACCAAGTCGTTCGGACCCGTAGGCTTCACGTGATGTCTGGATACCTTAGCCAAAATTGGCAGGTGCTACTACTGTCGCTTACCAACTTGCTAGCCTCCCCCACTTGTTGGCCGTCACACAAATGTCACAACAAGTAACGCACGGTCACACTTGAAATCCCGCCGGAAGCTGCATGGCGCAAAATAGTAGTGAAATCTATAGGCTATGTTGTGCTAAGTAGACGGAATCTCTATTAGTAGAAGCTATATGATGATGCTAGTAATGTGCAGTATCAAACGAGGGATCATTAGGCTGAATATATGAGAAAGCGCCGCGGCCAATTCTTTCCAGGGTGTTTACCACACACCTGTAATGCTTGAGCACGGAGATTTGTGAAGTGGAGGGGGGTAGCACTACTGGAGTTCAGTCGGCACCAATCAACGAGTGTTTCCTCTTGTATAGGGGTCAGAAGCTGAAGTTTGGTGAACGCTTTGTCTCGGGTTTTACAGTGGCCATTCACCTGAATCATCAAGGTCTGCCGAACAACCTGCAACCCTCGTCAGCCCAAGATTAATCCTTGATAACATGGTTAGATAAAATTTACCCCCTCAGCCTTTGCAGCTGTTCTGTAGGATTTGTACAACCCATTGGCAACCCCCGAGATGGCAGCTTGGATCCGCCTTTCACGGTCAGGGGCCTGAGATGCCTGCTCAGTCCTCTCCCGACCCATCTTAGGGGCCACCTGCGCTGTCCTAATAACTGCTATGACTGGCGAATGGCGCAGAGCTACGGAATTAGATAATTCATACTCCGCTTCGGCATGGTTCGGCATGACCATCACAGGCGTGATTCTTCTGCTTGTCACATTGTTTTTGCTATCTCAACAAATACTTCATGGATTAATGTCATTCAACTTCGCAGTACCTAAGGATACATATATTGTTGCATGTGGCCATACAGAAAATTTGTTGTTAGGGAAGAAGTCATCATTCTGAAAAACTGGCCAACAAGTGGGGGAGGCTAGCAAGTTGGTAAGCGACAGTACATGCCACGGTTCCTCCGAATGTGTTCCGACGAGTACAACCGTCAGCCTTGGACTTTCGTAGTGTCCCAATAACAACCTAAAATACAAAAATGGGTGCTTCCCAGTCTAAAACAGATGCCGCTGCGCCAAAAGTTATTCACAGCGGAACACCCGTAGAGGTATTTCTTATTAAAACCTGCCATTCATTCCCTTCTTACTAACTAGCCCGTGTTCTCTTACTCTTACTGCCCTCTCCGGACGACAAAAAGTTCTCTCAGGATGTAGTGGACTATCTCTCAGACCGTGTGGCATCACCCGAGACGACACCAGAGCGACAATCCGCCCTGGACAACCACATACGATCACGCATCCGAGCCGAGATACAGACACTTCGTGCGGAGGAGGAGAAAGTGCAGCAGGAAATTCAGCGGGTTCTGGAGAGAGAAAACCTCGACCGTGAGATTGACTCGGTTTCGGGAGATGGCGGCGGCGTTGCTCAGGGTGAAGGCGAAGCGCCGCCGAAGAACAGTGCGACGCTCATTGGTGATTTGGAGGAGATTAGGGCGAAAGTGGATAGATACCAAGCGCGACGTCAGCTCGGAGACTTTCCCTCGGTGAAGGAGGCAGGTGAAGCGGTCGTATCGTGTTATAGGTATGTCTCTCGTTCGTTACTTCCTCAAAATATGCGTTTGTGCCTACAAAGTCTTACTTCGACGAAAAGGTCGAACGAATCGACACCCTTGGAATGTTGGAAACAGGTTGCTCTGTTCAAGGCAGCTGTGGCCGATGCTGAAACGGTAAGTGATGAAGGTCAACGAGTTCTCTGTCATCACTTAAATTTTTATGAACCTCGAAACAGCAATATTTAGCGTCTCTACGATAATCAAGACCTACTCTGTAGCATAACGCGCTCAGAGATTTTTGGGGGCACAGATATCAGGTTCGCCTTTGGGTCATTTAGAACGTGGGTTGCAGTGCTTTTGAAGATACTGCTGTCTGTCAACACTATTATGTCCCGGAGATCGTGCACATACATAGATGCTTAATGTTCGTAACATCCAGCTGCTTCGCAAACATACTCGGCAATCGCGCGGTGTACGCCACCGGAAAGGTAAGAACGGAGTTGGGATTCGCCGGGGGGATTCCCACTAGCAACGAACGTCAATCGTTTTCTGGAAAGCAGTAGTTGAAATGGGGTGACACTGACCCGGACCAAACTAACCATTGGCACAGACTATTCTCAGCCACTGGCGGTCTCTGTTATGATCACTGCGATATTACGAGCGCCGTCTTGCTGCTTTCATTCAAAGCCACGCCTCACAGGTCTGCGCCGTTCAGTGGACGCGGTTTAATACAAAACCTCCTCAAGGTTACACTGTTGTAGACACTATCCAATCCGAGCTCGTCTTCCGAAAGATATGTCAGAATTCACGCACCCCGAGTGCCCCCGAGCGCATCCTCGACAGGAAGCGAGATACATCTTGTGAGTTGTAACGGAGTGTATATGGATTCTCGCATAATGCCTCTGACCTTTCTGGCATAACTTGGGTCCAGCGGCGGCGGGCGGCGGTGGGAACAGGTATGTCAGAAAGTCGCATTTATGATTTCGAGGCGTCAGGGTTGGTGATTTAGGGGTAAGAACCATTGGTCATTCCTCACAGGGGACGGGTTTCTGCCGTAGCAGTGGCTGGAGACGCTCTTCTCATTGAGAGGGGATTCTTGGGAACCACTATCATCGTGCCTGTCAATGGATATCAAAGCCGTACTTAAGCCTGGGACCTCGACAAAACGGGTCGTATCTTCTCAATTTCTGTCCCTCACTGAGGTAAGTGACCTCCTTTTTACCACCTGTTGCCAAACTCAAATATGTATTTATATCAAGGGGTGTGTGCCTGGGGCTGGCAGCAAATATCATTGCTCTCCAGTTATCTGCAGCACTCGAGCTGCTGACTCAGTGGGTACCTTGAGTGTTTACTCATTGTCACGACTGCCAGTGGCGAGCTGACCACAGATCGCGGCGGACGCTAATAGTTTGGTAATACCATTGCCCCTGTTGGTATAGAACATTGTCGCACTGGTTAGTGCCCTAGCATTCAGTTGGAGCACCTCACACTTGGGCTGTTGCCTGTCGTGCTACTGTGTGAATATTAAACCCTCAACATGATCCCGGTATGACCGTAGGTCTTGTAAGCTTTTAGTAAACATACTATATATGTGGTTCCTAACACTGGTAAACTTCCTTGCATGCAGGGAAACAGTGGTTCTGCCCTCGCGATGCGTCCCTGAAGACCCTAGGGAGATCTCAATTTCCCCAATAACGGTGAATCCCTTGCTTATGACACCTGCACTAGTACTGTGGAGTGCTTTATAGTGTTTCCACGTAACCTCCAGCTCGAAGGAGTCTCGGTTCATTCTAAAGGCAGGGTCTGTCTCCACTTGTTAATCCTAATACGTCCTGGTCTCGCGACGCGACTCAGGGAGTCCCTGATGACCCTAGGGACATCTCGAGAAAAAACTTCGCTTACGGCACCCGCACTAGTGCTGTGGGGTGCTTTAGGGTGCTTCCACGTGGAACCTCTACTTAACTCGAAGCCGGATCCTCGGTGTACTTCAAAGGCACGGTCGATCACCACTTATTCTGAGATAACACCTATTATCGATCTTGGCAAATCCATATATATTATCACCTCCCGGATATCCCGAAGAGTTCACGCATGTGCATCTGTCAATATCATTGAGAGATTCAGGTTTGTGGCGAATGTCGAGCCCGCCACAGATATTGGATGTTATCGCCGTGAAAATAGGAGTGCATATCGGCGTCTATTTACTGCACCCGACCCCGTCCTGACATGGCCGGGAGGGACCGTGACGCCACGGGCCGACGAACCACGACAGATAAGACGACTTCAATGAGGCACCTGCGCCGGCCCTGCGTCAAGCAATTGCGTGAGTCATCATCCAATGACTCAGGATCTTTCGACATCCTTTCCTCTATACCGTAAAGGCACAGACGATCGGAATTGATCTCATTCCACTTGTAGGGATTATTATGTACGCTCTACTCATTGTTCAAGTTCACTAGTTAGTGCCGCATGCCATCCAACTGTGCATACCTGGTTAGTGGGACCAGTCGAAGACGTCATTTATGTTGCTCCTAGACACTTCCATTTCGCCATACTTGGGGTAGCGAGAAACTATTCACTTCGAGCCTTGCGCTGGGAACGAGGCTAACCAGGTATGATAAATGATGATGATAACAGTGCCCAGCGCTTACATAGAGCAGTATTACATCAATCGTACGAAGCACACTTCCTGTACAGGTATATAGCAAGCTCCGAGAGTCGCACAATCACCTTCCACCCATGCTGTGCGAGGTTATGCAGCAATGAGGAAAGAATTCTGGTGAATGGGGCGAACTCCAGCAACTCCGCGAAACATGATGGATGAAAAAACGGAGGGACGGTAATACTAGTGTCCGTATCGTCGAGAAGACGGAACGGGAATTCCAGAGAAGGGACAAGATACCACAGATCTGCGGGAACAAAATCTAGGGCGTCATAGATAGCAAACAAATGACAGCGCTCGTCTTACAAATGATCCGGCACAGCGCCGATCTGAGAAAGACGGCTTTCAAACAAGAACAGACCACGAACCCGAACCCTGCCTAAACAATTTAGAACAGTCAACAATATAGTCAGACGGCAATACAGTAAGTAATACACTAAAAGAGCAGAAAACGATCCTGCAGGAGGTATATATCATAAATCCAAAAAAGAAACATACTCGCGATTTTCGGGAAGTGTCGGCAAGGATTGCACACTCATATGACTTGAGATAATGCTCCTTGACGTGGAGGAAGAATACGATGAAATTGTTGAGGCTCCATCTCCGGAGTGACGACTCGTACTGGCTAGAGGGAGACTGTGATAGTCCAGTGACGAGTCTGAATCTTTCTGGTCATCATCGTTGGTGGTGTCGATGCGTTCAAGAGGGGGAACAAATTGTCGCAGATGAGAAGGTCTTTTCCAAATTTTGAGAAAGCTCCGCTTTTTCCTAGATCTTTGTTGGAAGTTTTGTGACGTAGGGGAACACGGAGCACTATCTCCGAACTCAGCACGACACCTCGAACTCCCCTCGGCCCTGACGTCCAGCGTGACGTTCGTAAGACTTTCACTATTGATTAAATGGCTGGAAATTAAAGGTCAAAATCGAGATTACCCGATGGGAATAGCGGAAATCGCACAAAAAAAACTCACAGTGCGTCAATACCCGTGTGCTCGGAGGATTGGCGGCGTCCTTTCCGACCCGAAGTGGAACAAGGGGGTCTTGACTTTGAGCGACGGCTGTTATTGATGTTGCCCATGCCTCCCCTCCCGGAAGATGCCTAAGAATAATTCCATGAAGAAAAATCACATATAGGGTAGTCACAAATCGGACTCACCACCACCTTCGACTCTGCGTGATGTTTGCGAATCTGTTGTTCATAACGATTTTCCGTCTCCCTATGCTCGCTGAGTATGGCGGCGGTTAAAGGGTGATCCGCTAGGTCCGGTGAAGGTGGTTGGATGTTTCCGGACCCGCCCCGACCGACAGAAACAAACTGTGGATGTTCCCGTTATAAGAGTGGGCACTTCGGAAGTGGATGAACCCACCCTGCTCGAAGAGCCTTCTTTTTCGCGTAAGGAGATGGCGTCGGAGGCATCCGTGGATGGTTGTGAGCTGCGCCCCACTGACGGGCGACGGATGTTCCCAGAACCTCCTCTTCCAGACGACATCTGAAGCGAGAGCAGAGTTAGAAGTTTAAAGTCCAGGGCTGGCAGTTGCCGATGGCACTCACGAACGAATCGCGGACTGAGGGATCGCGGAGTGAGAAGAGGGAGGACCGAGGGGACTGGACAAGAGCCATGGAGAGTGCGGAACGAGAAGGTGGTGAAGTGGGAGACGTGACTCAGGGTGGGTTAAAAGGAGTTGCACGAGCATCGGGACTGGCCTTGTTTAAACTAGTTGGCACAGGTGCAGACTTCATAGCGGGGGAAACTGGTCGTCCGATAAGGATCCTATTAGCGCCCAAAAGTGACCAAGTGGGACACATGTCATCATCCAATGGGTTACGGTATCCTTATCTATTCATGTCAGTCTCTGTCAAACGAGCACTTCAGTGGGCAAGTGCGACATTGCGACGCGAAACTTGCTCCCTCTGTTGTGGACTTTGCGTTTCCAGGTCCCATACGACAATTCTGATGACATGTTGAATTGGAGCTTGTGTTTTGCGATAGCAGGGTTATCACTCGGAGGGTTAATTGGCGTGTCGGAAAATTTTTCGTGCATCAACAGGAGCACAGATTGCAATATTACAGAGCGAGAAGGAGATAACCAAGAAGCACGCGATTGGAGGGGTTGGACGAATGAATAGTTAGTGGAATCACCCGAGCAGAGTCTCAGATCTCTTCAAACATGACCGGATGGGCGCCACCGGCAAGTTCATCAAGTAGTTGATGAGAAAGTGCATCAAGATTAAACTGAACAAGTCGCCCTAAAAGTATGTAGGCCAAACGCCTCTGGCAACGGCTGTGGAAAAGCAGCTGAAAACAGTCACGTTTGCAAGTTTCTCTGCAGTGGTCTGAACGTGCACCTGCATGCACCTGGCACGAGCCAGGCTGATGGGAGGGCGCTCGGATCTAAGATTCGATGTGCGTGTGGGGAAATGATGGCAAGTACTCGCAAGGACCTGCCGCATCAAACACAGGATATTGATTGCACAGGTAGGCCAGTCTGCGCAAAGATATGGAAGACATGAATCGACAACGCTACAGGGCAGGTCCCTCTGCTCATCACGCTGATCAGCACGATAAGTATGCCACTAAAAGACATCGGCGCCGTCCCACCTTGTTTACGGTTGTGCCATAGATCCCCGGGCGTACTCTACAGATAAGAGGATGCCTGATAGTCACGCAACCATGTTCCCTTCGACCAAAGGTCTACTCAGTGAGCTCTCCTATGTACCAGACTTCCTCGCTGAACTTGGATCGGAGGCTGAGATGCGAATTCGCGGGTAACGAAAAATGAACTTCCAGTTACAGCGACCTTTGTAAAGAAGTTGACGGGAAGGGCAGCCTCGCCACTTCGCAGTTGGCCGGGGCGCAGACACAGGATCGTGATGGTACGATGAAACACGAGATGGAAGAAAAGTTTTGTGATGGCACGGATGGTCCTACCTACGATATGCTCGGAGCTCTACAATTGCCCTCCACCGATAACGTGTAAGTACAGCTTGGCTTTGGGAGGCAAAGTGGGGCTAATGTGACATCCCAAAGTCGTTTGATTATGACAACCTAACAGTGTCTTATGGAGCACCAAGCCCAGCTGTTGTTTTCCCTGTTTTTCTCCGACGTCATCCAGTCCTACCCATTTGCCGTAGGCTGTGATGTCTAAGCCAGCTGTGGTAGCTGTTGAGAGTGCAGCTGTGTCGATCCTATTTACGGGAGAAGTATCGTCCGCTTCGACCCGCGGTACGTGGTCATTACGGACCACGGTCCTTGCTCACGGTAGCTTCACCTCGTCACCAAAACGTACTCGGTACCCGGACCCAGATTCAGATTCACTTCCGCAGTCTGTTAAAATATCCAAAAGGGACAAGGATTGCACCCCATGGTCTAACCACGCAATTATAGACTGCAGAGGAGGATGCACTCGCCTACGAGATGTACTGATTCAACGCCTCTTACTCCGTTCTTGGTGCATCGCTCCGTCTCAATTGACACAACTGGTGTCCCTGGCCCTCCCCCTCAAATCGACGCACACGAGGTAAATCACCGACCTCACCTACCCACGCAGATTTTCAACACTTCGACCGAGTTGTGCGGCGTGAAAAACACATGGACGGAGCATTTTTCACCGCTACATACTATCGTCAGTATTACAGTGCAGATAGCCAGCCTCGCACAACCACTGTAGCTGATGCTGCTGCTGCTGCATTCTATGATTCTCTCATCTGCGACATTCCAATTTGTGTGGATGTGGTCGACAAGCGCCACAGAACATGTGACAGCGCTCTTGTTGCATCGGCGGGGAAGTCACCTCCTATTGCACCAGATTCACCTTCAAGAGGTCGCGGGCGTCTTGTTTGTCCCAGATTTGGGTACTACAATTATCAACGCGCAATTAGCTACATGCGGGATATTAATGATCATGATCAAGAGGATCCAACTCTTCCGTCTCCCCTCGTCAAGGCATTTGCCATGTTCTTCAGCTACTTCAGGCCCCTCGACTTCCTGTTCCTCTTTGCACGTCGGACAGAACTTGACGAAAAGTTCCTCACTATCAACTCACTTGAGAGAATCGCCTGCCCATGTTAACATCTTTTCCCCCTGCAGCCCCATCGTCCCCGCTAAGTCTTCCAAAGGCATTGGTGTCCAAGCACTCCTTGGCGGATGATCCTCCGCCTGCACTGTCTCCAGACATCCTTAGCTCATTGCCACCGTTATTCAACCATCAAAGGAACCTGGAAATAACTCCTCACATCTCCCTGTTTGCGTCACCAGGAGGCATCTTTCTTGTGAATTTATCCTAACCTAATTCCCCAATTTCGCATTTACCCTCTACGCCGAAGAAGGACCTTTCCGTCATGTCTGATTAGCGTGTCACCGATGCTTCGACCCCAGATTACTCACAGTCAAGAACATGGAAAAAAGGCTGATTCTGGGTCTTCGATGATCTTATGTGGAAGGAAAACGAATTGATCTGCGGCGCCAAGGACGTTGAGATTGACAGCGAGGTTTACCTCGCTGCCTCCTCGATTTCTTAAGATAGATCACCTACGAAACCACAGAATCGGTGTGATGATCTGAGAATTGAGTGATAGACGAATGAGATAGTACTTGCCTGTCATCGGGCTGGCGTTATGGCAAGTATCTTCGCCCAGTTGCAAGTCGTCCAGATGGACATATCGACCAATTCAACGAGCTATCGGTTTCCCAGATTCACTGCAACTAAGGTTGCTGTACTAGCCCACCTACAGGGATCGCCTTGCTGATATCCACGTTACATGTGTCGGGTGAACGGAGTACACCAAGTGTCTTGTAATGCAACGAAGTGGCCGGCGCATTGGTGTGATTAGTGTAAGTGTATGCTTACCAACGTCGCTCATGCTAACATGTCACACTATCGCACCTCCTATCACGCTTTCGTCCGGGCATGCAGATCCCTCCTGTGTTGCACTGTTTGGACTCTGAGGGTATATATACTGGTGCTGTCTGTGTCCATGGGTCATATCTCTCTTTCTTCCCCTTCTCTCTCTGTCCATCATCTTGTATCAGCATATATGCTTGATTGCTCAAATCCACATGCCTGTCCATGTTCTGTTGTTGTTGTGATCTGTTGAGTGTGCTCACCTCTCCATGGTGAGTTCCACTTTTTTTGAATGTGCCATAGCACATGTGAATGCCTAGCAGAGGTGTCAAACTGCCATCTTGTTGCATCCCCTCTGTCCCCATACCCTTGACTACTCATAGTTGAGGGAATAACCCTCCATCCATGACACTGTTGTCATCACTGCTGTCTTCATCTTTGCTGTCTCTGTCATCTGCTGCCTCTCCTCCCCTGCCACCTACATCACTGCTCATGGTCTCACCTGGCATCACCCCATCTCTGTCCATCTCTCCTTCACATATCTCCTTGTTACCACTGTCTCCCACTTCCATGAATAGCTCCTCATCATCCAAGTTTTACTGTTGTCCTCCCTACCATTGTGATGTCCTCAACACAGGCTCAGACAGTGCAATGTGAAAACACCACTCCTGGCAAGACTCCTCCCTTCTTGACAGTGGGAGATATCACCCCAGAAGGGTTGTGAAGCTGGGAGTTGGGTTGTGAAAATTACTTCTGGTTGAAAAACATAGCAGAGGACATCCAAGTCACCAAGGTTGTTGGCCATCTCCTGGATCTGTGCATACAGGATTGGATCAGCAACAACAGCAGTCACCTTACTGCCCTCACCTTCTCAGAGTTTATGGATGAGGTCTGCTTGTATTGGCTCCCCAGTGACTGGGCGGAGGCTATCCAGCAAAAGATGTTGTCATCAATGCAGGGTAATAAGGCCTTTCACCTATGGGCTGTTGAAGTAGAAAGTCTGAATGTCTTGTTGTGAGGAAGCAAGTTTCATCTCACTGAAGAGCACCTCCACTTCCATTTAGAGTCTCACATGCATCCTGATCTTACTGCAGAGTATCATTTGATGAGTTCTCATCATGAGAAGCAGTTCCAAGCCTGGCTCAATCTGGTTCACCTTCTTGATGAGAAATGTGTCCATGATGCTGCAAAGCTCAATGCAGCCCTCCAGAGGAAACCCTTCCAGCCAAGCTGTTTGGTTAATACTGCAACTTCAAACTTGAAGGGGCCAGATGGCCATACTCACATGTGCCTGCCTGCCCTTACCATTGAGGAACATCAGCTTCTCCATGACAATTCAGGCTGTTTCAAGTGTCACCATCTTTTCCAGAACCACACCACACACAACTGTCCCAATGACTTCCCAGACATGAAGAATTATAAGGTGCTGACTGCTGCTGATGTTGAAGCTGATGTTGAAGCTGCAAAGCCCATCATGGCAGTTGTGGAAGATGAACCAGCTCTGAAGTGTTCCCACATCTCAGAGGAAGATGATGTGGACACTATTGCAGTCATCATGCCCTCTGCCACTCTTGGGGATGGAACAGACTTGGGCGAAGAGTATGTTGCCCCTCTTTCTGTCCCCCATCTCCACTGGTCCTGTCTTCTTGAAGGACCTAATGTGACCTTCCCTCTCCCTGTAAAAGCGCTTATTGACAGTGGTTCTCATCTAGTACTGATTGATGAGTCCCTTGCCATGAAGCTTGGTCCCTGGCATGATCAATTGCACAAGTCTCTTAATGTGTTGGTCACCCTTTCTTCTGGTGACAGGGAGGTCATGTCATTGGGAAGCTATGTTACCCTGTCTTGCCTTTCTCCTGATTCATGTTTTTGCTCACACTCCATTTGTGCCATTATCACACCTGGGCTGTGTACCCCACTTCTGTTGGGCCTTCCATTCCTATCCCATATTGAGTTTGTTATCAATCACACTCTCCATACTTGTATTAGTAAAGATACTGGCTATGACTTAATAAACCCACCAGTCTCTGTGTGTTCTCCCCCACCAGTGACTCCCTCCATCCAGACTGTTAAGAAAATTAAGAGTGAGGTTCTTACAGAGTTGCAAAGCATTTTGCCAAAGTATTGTGAAATTGTGGAGGTAGTGTCCACCCCAGTCTGTGGGGTAGATATCATTGGCACAGTACAACATTGCATTGAGGCCCTTGCTGCTATCGAAGAACTGACCAAATGTGACATGTGACTTAAGGTGGAGTTCACAGATTGCTTCCCAGCAGACACCCAACCCACTGATGCCCTGCCTGATGATGTTCTATTCTGATGTGGGACACTACCTCTGGGTAGCATGCAATTAGGGGGAAAACTGTAGGGTAATCCCTAGGCTCGACCCAAGGGGTGCTGAGTAGGAAGGAGACATAGAATGCAATGGTAGAGTTGATCAGGAAGTTGAATGTAGGGCATGGAATTTAATTCTGCAGTGTTGTAGATGATTTGGGTCCAAATAGACTTGTTTACAAAATTCCAAGTGATGATCTTGGCATGAGGAAGTAATTCTGAGACTTGTGAGACACAAAGGCAAGACACAGATACATGGGGGACACGAAAGACACAGTAGATGCAGATTGATGCTAGAAACACAGATGACACAGTAGACACAGAGGACGCAGCAGACACTTTGAACACTTAGACACACAAATGACTTGGATAGTGACTCCAAAAGATGGGTGGTATTTTTCTGTTGCTGAGGTGGAATTATATAGTACATGGAGAGTAAGGTACTGATTGGGATAATGTGGGGCAGGTGAAGTAAAAATTCTGAAAAATAAAGGGAGACATGACAGATGTCAATGCACTACAGAATCATGTGAAAACAAACTGAAAAGCTGTAACTAAGAGAAACAAAAGGGAAAGATGGGTATCTTTCAACAGAACAAGCCTACCACATACCATAGAGTAGCATACATGAAGGATAGAGGCTGTAGATGCAAAGGGGTTCTTGCATTGCAGAGAAAGATTTGTGGGAAAGGAACGAGAGGGGTAACCAGAGTTTATTACTGATGATCTGCATGATTTCCCAGCTACATGGTGAGGCAAAGGATGAGGCAATATGACTATGGAATTCTGGATAGACATATGTCAGGTTGATGTTGACATGGAATTCTGGGACAATGACTGGTGTGTGTTATTGATGGACAGGGGAGCTCTGAAGGTTCAACAGGTGGGGTGGCACACAAGGCTGATGCACAAGGCTGATGCAATAATTCTGAAGATGACAGATGTGGAACTCTGATAGGGGTCAACTTTGGTAATGGCAGAATTTTGGTGTTGGCATCCCTATTTCGGCCTCAGGGAGTATACCACTTCCCTACACCTCCCAGGGTCTTCAAATGCTGACTGTCCTCAGTCAGAGGTCATTGAGTCATGACAGAAGGGTGGCAGAGATTTGGCAGGTGATGTAGACAAAGATGGCTCGTGTTTGGCCATGCACCATGTGTGAGCAAAAACTCTGCACATGGATAATGCATCAGCAACAGCCCTGCAGAAAAAAAAACTCACCCAGAAACTGTCTCATCATCAGATTCATCCTTGTTACCCCACCATCCTGCTCTCAGATTCTTGCTTCCTTTCCCAACTACCATGCAAGCTTACTCTGTCAACAACATGCACCCTGTGTTCAGCATGAGGGACCAGGCAACCATGGCACTCGCTGCAGCTCTAGGGCATGTCTGGGACCTGATCAAGGTGGCACCATGGCCAGAGGAGAGTTTGGAGACCATCTATGCATGGGTGGAGGACTGGGACAAGACATGGGTGAGTAAACCTTTCCATGGTAGTGTGTTGTGCTTTGACAGAGTTCTGCAGGCCAGCATTCACTCATGGTAGAGATACATTGATGACAACAGAATTTCCATACCAAAGGTTCACAACAAGTGCATGCATGACTACACCAAGGAATCTGCAATGTGCCAAAACCTTCTAGTCCCAGGTGCCATCACCATCACTGACCTCCAGTGCCCAGTGGAGCAGAGTTGGATCCACATTGACAACATCTTTGAAGACTACCAGGAGAGGGTAGAGTTGAGGGTGCAGCTCGAGGCAGAGAGGTTGACAAGAGAACCTTCTATGTGCACATGCAGACAGGCAGCAATGGCAATAGGTGAAGGTCAAAGCTGCATGCCCAGTGACACTGGAGCAGGGGAGTCTTCAAGGGGGACTGGAGGACAAGTGAGGCCACAGACAGATAGTACAGGCAAGGGGAAGAGTAAGGAAAAGGTACATCCTACCCTCCAGGAGACTCCAAGAACGATGGCTAACATTCAGAAAAACTCTGCAGGCCACAGATGAAGTCAATGAGCTGGAGAATGATGAAGGTGACTGCCCACCTAACCCAGACCCATTGAAAACTGGCACTCCAGCACCTGAAGCCAACCTTCCATGCAGGGAGTACACAAAGGTAGATGCAGAGTGCAAAGGGCCACCTGGGGAGTCATGTGAGCAATGCAGGCAGGCCAAGTGGAAGTGCAGCTGGTTACTCAGAGTGGGTAGGAAGGTGAGTACAAGCTGATCATGACATGAAGAATGAGGGCACTGAACCATAACACAGCACAAGAACACTGGTAGTGGAGAGACAGCTGCTGGGTTGTCGCACAAATGGACCAAGTCAGTAACAGTGATGGTGATGACTGAAACTCCAGCAATGACTGGGCTGAAACTTCGAATCCCTGCTCACAAACCACCCCCTAGGCAAAACTCCAAACCAACTCCCAGGCACCCAACACCTCATGCTAGTCCCCCTTTGACCTCAAACTTGCCTCCTCCCACACCTTGACCACCTCTTTTCCTTCTGTCAGCAACCCCTGCACCTTGACCTCACCCTGAGCCAACTCTGCCACCTATGGACAATCTGGGAGACCTTGGTGATGGTGGACTCTTTGGTAGACTGACTGGATTATTGGACAATCCACCTGCACCTGATGTCAGTGCAGAGGACCTGTCCAAAGTTCCCCCAGTCGAAGAAACTCCACCAGTCACAAACCTGGGTGATATGACTATGTGCAGGGCTCTTGCTGAGTGCATTTGACTTCTGGAGAACAGGGCAGACAATGAAGAGTTCAAGCTGACCCAGATCCATCAGATGCTGGGGCTGTTGGCTACACAAGTAGAGCAGCAGATCGGTGCAGTTCAGGGGTGACATGAGGAGCTGAAGAGGGTGAAGGATCAGCTCAAGGATATGTAAGTACATGTACAGTAGTGTAAACAGACTGTGGAATTGTTTTAGATGTGTCTTTGGGTATTTTGAACAGAATTATCATTAAGTAAGGAGTGTCATGACCATGTGTTCATCCTAAGTCCTCACTCACTCCACACCCCTTTCTGCCAGTCATTAGCTCACTCCACACCAACTCCACCTGCCCCCTGATGTTTACAAGTCATCTCCACTCTGACTGCTGTTGGACTTGTACTGCTCTCCTACCAGACTGCATGGGCTGTTCTCTGAGGAGTCATGTGACTACCCTTCGGACTTCTCCCTGACAGTGCATGGTCAGGGACTCTGCAGCACATGCACTGCATGGTCTAGCACCTGGACTGTTTCCTCTTTGGGATATTCTGTGTTACCCATTCATATGTCCTCTGTCTACCCTTCATTTGTCATCTAGGAAATTTTACTTGAAGTTTTATGAGTCTCCATATGTCAGTTCCAATTCCAGTTACTGTACCTCTGTAGTAGTATAAAAGCATGTACTGTACTCTGCTGTTCTTCAGTAGGAATATTGACTTAGTTCCTACTCCCTCTATCTCTGTCTTCTGTCTGTTGGAGTTACCTCTGTCTGTCTGTCTGTACTCTCCCTCTGAAATACAAGGGCTGAGATCATGCAAGGGGGTAGCACATGAGCTAAACCTGATGCCCTCACTTCACTCTGCCCTTAACTCAGTGGACTTTGTTCCTGCCAACACTTTGCCAGTTTGAGTTCAGTTCCTTCTGTTGGACTTGCTTCTGAACCTCTCCCCAGACCTCATCCAGCATTGGAGTTGGTGGGAGTAGGCCTGGACTTGACAGTATATTTGTACTTGCACTTGTACAATCTCATTTTCTGTCTTCCAAAAAACTTACACCATTATGAGAACTCGAGCTCAATCCCAGAGAGAGGTCACTGAGAACCTCGCTGTTGCACTAGCTAATCCATGTCAACTCCCTTCCATCATTGAACAGTTCCAATCATTCTCTGCTCAATGCCACTCTTGTGCTGAAGGTGAAAGTGCTTTGCAAGCTGGTCACTCTGACCTCCATCCAACCACTTTCCATACTCTGTCTCCTTGTAACCGAGATGATGGACCCAACCCTGATGACCCTGATGGTGATCCCAATGGCAGGGGCAGCAGTGATGGGGATATCCCCAAAGACCCAGCTGAACTGCCAGAGGATCCCCTTGTAGCTCTTGCTAGAGCTGTCCATGCACTTGTGCAGTCTAGTTCACACACTGGGGACTCCACTCTGAAAACCAAAGTCTGCGAGCCTGACACTTTTGATGGCTCTGACCCTAAGAAACTCCACAAGTTCCTCATACAATGTGAGCTGAACTTCCAAGACTGCCCCTGCACATTCTGCTCTGACAGAGTGAAGGTTACCTTTGCTCAGTCTTATCTTAAGGGTATGGCTCTGGCTTGGTTCAAGCCAGACCTACTAAACCCCGACAATTATGACTGCCTGCTCTGGATGGACAACTATCACAAGTTCTTACAAGAGCTCACAACTAATTTTGGTCTGCATGATGCCATAGTGGATGCCATCCAACAACTTGAAAACCTCACTATGAAAGATGGTTCTCAAATTACCAAATATATCATGGAGTTCAATTGCTGGGCTTCACAGGTCAAAGACAACAGTATCAGTGCACTCTGCCACTGCTTTTATAGCAGACTTCCAGACCATATCAAGGATGAGATTGCTCATGTAGGAAAACCTTCTACCCTCACATAACTCCACAAACTTGCTCAGACCATCGATGCATGCTACTGGGAGCATAAAGCAGAGATCTTGCACACCACCAAGTCCACCACTGACAAGTCACAGCCTTCCAGCTCCAACAACAAGTCTAAATTGTTGTCCTCCACCTCCACTCCAAGGTCTGACACCAAGGGCAAGGGCAAACAGAAAGATCTGCCCAAGTCCAATGCATCCAAGTCCAATATTGCCCATCTTCTGGGCAAGGATGGCAAACTCACCTCTGCTGAATGCCAGCATAGGATGAAGAACAACCTCTGCCTCTTCTGTGGTGAGGCTGGCCACTCTGCTAAGGACTGTCCCAAGTCTACCTCTCACACAGCCAAAGTGCATGCAGCTATGGCTGGAATTCTGCCTCCTCCCCCCATGGGGAAGGCAGAGCCAAAAAATTAGTCTGCTCCTCCAGGGAGCTCGCACAGCCTGGAGGAAGTGTTGATCCCAACTGTGCACAACTGGACATCTGACTCAATGTGTCTGCTCTCTCTAGTCCCAATTCATTACTTCCATCTGTAACTCTTCTTGATTACTCTGTTGATACTTTTTCTGCATTGATTGATTCTGGCTTTTCTCATTGTTTTGTAGACCCATCCATAATCAAAAAATATGCTATTCCTGTTTCCTCCATTTCTCCACCAGTTCTGCTCTGCTTGTTTGATGGTAGTACAAATGCTGTCATTTCCCAAGAAGTAGATCTTTCCCTCCACTTTCCTTCTGGCAATGTCAACTCTGTTTCATTTTATGTTACTCTGTTGGATTCTTCATGTTTGCTGGTATTAGGACACAACTGGCTCACCCACTTCAATCTGTTGATTGACTGGGTACTGGGCAGTATATTGTTCAAACCATCATTACAGGGAATGCCAACACCCCAGGTGCCTTCATCACCTTCTGCTGTGACCTCCACTCCATCTGCAGTTCTGTCTGCACCTCTGACAGACTCACCACACTCTGCTCTGCTTGTCTCACTCATCAATGCTGCTGTGTATGTCAGAGCCTGTGCTCTCCCTGGCTCTAGACAGTTCTGCTTACAGCTCTCTGCTGATGATGTGAAGCTTTGTGTGTCCTCTGCTTCTTCTCTGTCTCCTGACCTCTCCTTGGCCCTCCTGAGTATCACAAGTTTGCCAATGTCTTTAGTAAAGACAAGGCTACTGAACTTCTGCCACACTGCTCATTCCACTTCAGGTAACCAATTTTCATAAGCATTTAGGCTGAAGTTTTTCTACAAATCATCCAAGCTAAAAGCCACTCAGACCAGGTCATCCCAAGGACATCTGGCCATGTCCCAGGGCTATTTGCAGTGCGCAGGACCTGGGATGTCCCATAATCCCAGCCCCCTGGTAATATATTTTGGGCTGTCCCATGGCTGCCTTAGGTGCCAGGGGTCCTCAACTGCAAAAGTGCAGCTCATATTCACACTGAAATCCCACTTCTGACCAAGAAACCATAGCTATCACAATCATCTAGGATGATGAAAATACCTGGAAAAGTAGGGGCCTATGTATGTGGCAGCCACTGATTTTCCAAAACCATTTGGTACACTTATTATGCACAGATTTGAGGTGGGAAATCAGTGCAATTGTGAGGTGTCATCTCCAGAATCATACAATACTTCTGGATGTGAGCCTTGCATCATTGTATAAATTTTAACAGATTCAGCACTGTCCTATGAGTAAGTTCCATTGCTTATAGAAGGAGTACACATTAATAAGATCATACTAAATGCATTGAATGAGGATGAGTGGAAGACCTTCCCAGCCAAGGAATAGATTGTAGCACAATACATGACACAATTGTGGGGCACAAGCATGTGAGAACCCTACTGTCCCATTATGACCCTGGGCTGTAAGGCCCTCCAGTGGACCACCATGTGCTTCAAGTACCTATCCAGCCAGGATGGGCAGAAAACTGAACTTTGTTGATTCTCAAAGGAAGGGTGGACTTGTGTTGCCAAAGGCCACTGAAGTCTGTTGGAGATGGTGCATTCTGTGCATTACTCTTCATGGACAATTATTCCCAAAGTTCTGATCTAACCCCAAAGCAACTGACATTAGTACTCAAACCATATAGCTCAGTGATTAAACCACAAGGTCAACACCCAGGAGAGTGCTGGTTCAATCCCACCTTTAGTCACATGTTCATCAAGGTCATCTATGTAGAACAACCAAGAGGCAATGATGGGACATCCACCCCCCATTTTTGAAGGCCAGTGGGAGGTCCCATGATAGCTTTGGAGGCTACTGTGGGACATCCCACCCCCCTCTCTGGAGGCCAGTGGGATGTCCCATGATAGCTTTGGAGGCTACTGTGGGACATCCCATCCTCCTCTCTGGAGGCCAGTGGGATGCCCCATGATAGCTTTGGAGGCTACTTTGGGACATCCCAACCCCCTCTGTGGAGGTCAGTGAGATGTCCCATGAGAGCATCAGATGCTACCATGGGACATGCCACCCCCTTCTCTGGAGGCCAGTGGTATGTCCCATGATAGCTTCTGAAGCTACTGTGAAACATCCCAACCCTCATTCCAGAGGTCAGTGGGATGTTCCATGATAGCTTTGGAGGCTACTGTGGGACATCTCACCCTCCTCTCTGGAGGTCAGTGGGATGTCCCATGCTGGCTTTGGAGGCTACTATGGGACATCCCAACCCCCTTTCCATAGACAGTGGGATGTCCCATGATAGCTTTGGAGGCTACTGTGGGACATCCCACCCTCCTCTTCTGGAGGCCAGTGGGATGTCCCATGCTAGCTTTGGAGGCTACTATGGGACATCCCAACCCCCTTTCCATAGACAGTGGGATGTCCCATGATAGCTTTGGAGACTACTATTGGACATCCCATGATAGCTTTGGAGGCTACTGTGGGACATCCCCCCCCCTCTCTGGAGGCCAGTGGGATGTCCCATGATAGCTTTGGAGGATACTGTGGGACATCCCACCCCCCCTTCCATAGGCCAATGGAATGTCCCATGGTAGCTTTGGAAGCTACTGTGGGACATCCCACTCCCCCCTCTGAAGGCCAGTTGGACATTCCACCCTTCTCCATAGAGGCCAGTAGGATGTCCATGTACTATACATATGTCAGAATACCAAAATGCTCTCAAATCAATTTTGTGGCAGCTTCAAGACAACCAGATCCACCATGCAGGTCTGTATTGACATATTGCACAGGTAATGTTATCTACTTTTCATACTAACTCACAGAGCACAGTGAAGGGCCAATGTCACAGATTAAATGGGGGCAAATTGTGCAGCTGCAAATGGTAACAACATGGTGGGTCTGATAAAAGATAGACCTGTTTTAGTAGCAATGCAGGTAGATTAATTCTCAACACAAAAATAGGCTCTTAGAAAAAGCATTGAACAATGTTTATGGGGCAAAGTTAATGAGAGAACCCAGACAAGACCAAAATAAATCCAGAAGTCAGCCTCTGCAGCTCTACACTGCTTGCATGTAACATAGAACTGTAGTATCCTGATGATGATAACAACACCTGATTAGTAAGCATAAGATGTTTCCCTGAAATAATGGGTAGATGGCCTGAATTTTGAGGGGAATAAAAACACTCAAAACTCAATTTCCTTCAAGTTTGACAGGTAGGGTTTTTCCACATGGTGAGGGGGGTGGGAAGGTTGGAAAGCAAGGATTGAAAGTGGTGTTGAGGCAAGGTTAGCAGTACTTCAGATTAAAGGGACTTGGGCAATATCAAGATAATCATGTCAATTCCATTTGAATTCCACTCAGTTCCCTCAACTCACCAGGGAAAAACACTTACTTGATCACAGTAATAAAATATAGATAAAGTACACAGGAAAACAGGCTGCAGAATTCACCGGAGCCCCTGGCCATTGGACACAGTGACACTAGGAGAGTTGTCAGTCAGTGATCACCACATCAACACTTGCTTAATGTCACCATATCCCCTCCCCATTGCTGGAGGCCCCTTTATCTGTAGGTGTGGCCTCCAAGCTTCACCACAAATGTCCTTTTGACCCAGCTCCCTGCAGCTCAAACTCTTCAAACAAGAGTACAGTATTTTGAGTAGATGCATCTTCCCTGTAGAATGTCGATCAGTAGAAAATTCATTGGTAGATCAAGTGAGCAGCAATATGGCAGTGTGGCCACAGGAGGTAACAAAATAACAGTCAAGCAGACACAAATGCTCTTGCATTCAAAATGACAGAGAACTGAGAGATTTCATTCATTCATTGCTCACCCTATCATGGAAAAACAAACATGTATTTCTAAAGAAAATACTGAGGAGACTAATAATCTAAGTAATCCTCAGGAAATTCGTCCTCATACTGTGCAGCACTACCTCTGTCAACCCATTGCTGTGCTGTGGGCTGGGCTGCAGGGTAGTAGTCAGAGATATATGGAGCATCATGGTAAATATGATGGTCAGGGTGAGATGGTATGTGATATGTCTGACAGGATGGAGGGAAATGCCCTGAACCATGACAGGCAGGTGGTAATACCTATAGAGAAGCTAAACAAAATGTGACAATGAAGGATCAAATCACAAACATTGTAGGGAACATTGGAGGGGCCAGGATCATGATAGTTGGCACAGTCATAATGAGGGTCCTGCAGGACATCCTATTGGTCTCCTTCAAGAAGCAGAATGCCTGGGATACTCACCTCATAATGTCAAGATAGTGGAAACTGCTGAGAAGGGCCAGGGTCCTGCAGGTGTGAATGGCTTGGGACAGCATCATGATGCAGATCCTGTGCAGTCCTCCATTAGTCTTTTAACCAACTGGTATGTCCAGACCTCACCCCATAGCACTGAGCTGGCAAGGGGCACTCAGATTGACCAGACTCTCGAGTGTTCTTGCAGCTTGTGTGTGCTGGTGGGTCATGAAGTGCATCCTGTGCATGTCACCTGTTAGTTTTGACCAAAATGCAGCAGGGTAAACCACTACACCATGGTCACCAGTGATGGGGCATGCATCCCTGCCTTTTTCATGCAGGGGCATTTGGTGGTCAGAGTGTGAAGCCTTGGGGAACATTAGTAGACACCAAAGGTTGAGTGGATTGACTCACCTCATGAGGAACTGTGTCATTATCCATCACCTCCACACAAGGCCACTTGTGTGATGGAAACAGGATTCTGCTCAGTGCATGAGGTGCCACCATACCTGGATCCCCTTCTTCATGAGACTTCTGCCACTCAGGATCATCAGACACCTTGCACAAAACTGTGCCATCAGGAGCCTTGACCAGTGCAATCTCTCCCTTTAATGGGTGTGCATCCCCTATGCTGATGACATCTGCAAAAATGGTCAGTGATCAGTTAGACAAAAAATGTACACAATACCTTCATTCCAGGGTTTGATTTTGACCTCCAGCACACCATCCAGATGATCATTTTTCTTGTCATCGTCATCATCAGATTGTCCATTGTACATCGAGCCTAGCTTTCTCTGCAGATAAGGTACCACAAGTTGGTGGAGAGTGTCAGCTTTGAGTTTCTTGTACTCAAAACCAGGGCCTGGTGGAGGCACCCCAAGCAGCCAGTTGATTATGATGAGAGAGTTCCTCCTAACAAACTCAAGAAGCCACTGCCAAATGATTTTCTGGGGATCACCAACTTTGACCCCATGTGTCACTTATGGGAAGACAATTAGAAGAGAATATACAGAATATTAGAAATACATACTGTGTAGATCTTTGAGCACCATTATCAACTTCTCCTTTATCATAGATCCAAATACCCAGCAGTTGCAATCTCTTGGCATCTCCTTCATTCAACAATGCAACTCCAATGCCACAGCTGAACTGGCAGAAGCACTCGCCCCTAATAACCCAGCTTCAGTACCATTACCATCTCAGAGACACCTAATTGCAATGAGTCCAAGTAAGATATGTGTAACATCACTTACTTAAATATTGCAGTGTACTTGTTCATAAGTCCCCAAACATCAATGGCACAATCATTGATGTACTTTCATATGATATTCGGAACCACCAAATATGCCAGAGGTCTGGCATCCTGCAGGGTCTTGTCCAATGTACATCACAACTCTGGCAATTTTGATTTCTTCAAGAGCTCACCACACTTCAGCCTGCTTGACAGTAAGATCTGCCCCCCATCCACCCACTTACAACCACTTACCAATCTGGAGAACTGCATCTTCGCATTGTGGACTCTGACTGCAATGGACTTGACTGATTTGTTAGTGGGCACTGCTGAGGAGCTCTTGCTACATTCATAAACAGCCTTCAACTTCTCCTTTCTTGCTGCAGTGTCATCTTTGGGGATATCTTTCATGAGTTGGTTGTACTCCACTGTAATGATATTGTTGACTGTGTTTCAGTTGGCTGGGAAGAATGTTATAAAAGAAAATCTGTGACAAGGGCATGCATACCACCATCAGGTTTTGGTTGGGTGGCCCAATACCACAAGCAGAAGAGATTGGCCTCATTGAGCTTTGTGTGAGATGGTTTGACACTGAGCCCAGCAGCAACAAGGATGTCATGAGGAGACTTGCCATGTCTACATCCAAGTTCTTCTGCTTTTGCCTTGACTTTGGCCACAGAGTCATGTATCTCATCAAGAGCAGCACAGGACAAGTTCCCAGTCTTCTTAAATTTTGTGTTCTGGGTGGGTTCATGATCATCCTGACTCACTATATCACTGTTGTCAACATCCATAGCCCTACTTTTGCCCTTGCTTTTAGGTTTGTGTTCCACACAGTGACCAGGACAATGTGGGGGGAAACTCATCCTTGGCATCAGAACTGGAGTTTTCAGCTGGTGGCAAAGATGGAGGAAGTGATGATTCAGAACTGTCCTCATCTACTATGAGCACATCAATATCAGAAGAGAATACATTGAAGTGTGACAAAAGACACATCAAAGGATAACAAAGTGTCTAGAAAAAAAAGTGAAAATGACACAGGACACTTGGCAACTCTCATGAGGATCCAAAGCGCCTAGCTTTAGACCATTGGGCACTGAACCCACAGTCAGATGAGAGAAGTGGGGGGCACCAAACCCCAGAGTCAAGGATATAACAATGCAACATCTACAGAACTGTGAGAGAATGAGAAAATATTCAAAAAAAAAAGAACCTTCATCATCCAGAAGTTGACTAGCCCCATCATCAGGACATTGACTGCCCTCATCAGCTTGAATGTTGACCTCAACCTCCTTGGCCTCAGCCTCACCAGCATCCTCCTCCATTGGAGCACCCTTGACCTGGTCTTCCTGCAAGATCGGGGTAGTGGAATTTTGGGAGGACACAGAGACACTAGGAGTGAGTGATCTCCTCCTGTCAGTGGAGACTGAACATATGTTCTTTCCATCCTTCAGGCAGTTGTACTGTGTGCCAGGGCTTGGGCTTGTCTTTTTTGATCTGTGAAGGCAGAGGTCAGATGGGATCGATGGTGACAAGATAACTAACTTACCTCTGGTGGAGGGGCCATCTTTGTGGTGGGGATTTTGTGGTTTCAAAGAACCCAGGTGTGCAAATCCATAGAGTCATCCATGACTTGGTCAACACCTTTTGGCATGTGAGGCATGTCAAGAATGATGGGGGAGGAGGGGAAAAGTGGTCAGATGAGGTATTTAAGTAAAGTCATGCCTTACCTGACATAAAAAAACCCATGGAGTTATTCAGTAAAATGGCAGGTTGTTGGGATGGAATAATGATGCTTGTGGTTATTACATGAGTAGTGAGTGGAACAAAAGGAAAATATCAGAAAAGAAGATTGGTGTCATGCCATATCGTGATAAATACCAGGTGGAACAAACCATAAGGAATATACAACAACCAATACAGAAAGAGTATGTACCACTTCGTAATAACATATGCATGCAATGGTAGTGAGCAGAATGGAAGATGTAATAATGAAAACAGAGGAAATACATTGCTAATAAGCAGAGACTCGAACCCCTGAAGGCCCAAAACAGAGGGAATAAATGCCACTTGGTAATGGAATACATGTGCAATGGCAGTAAATGGAGAGCCTCAGAAGATGAGCTCTGTTTGTGTGGGTTTCATGTGTGCAATTGACAATGAAACATCAGTAAATGCCAGAACAGCAAGAGAACAGTAAGGAAGATGCAACAACCAAGACACAGGGAATATGTACCACTTAGTAATATGATACACATGTGATGATGGTGAATGGAAAGGCTTGGATGATGCCATGACTCTGTTCCCAAGGGTCTCATAGATGCAATTGATGAGAGCCTTCGAAGGCTCCAAACCCCCAAGGGCACCAAGCCCTCAACTCTTGTGGACAACCAATGCCAAATGGTCGGGGCAAGAATGGATGGAGGTCAGTAACAACACATCCATGAACAAATCCCAATCTTGAAACCTTTGTATTTGCGATATCTCCACTTACCTGCACTAGGTGGAAAATCTGTTAGTAGTCATGTTGTTGGTTACACTTGAGCCAAATTAAGAATTAAAAATAAAAAGCAAAGCTTTATACAAAACAGGTATGTTTACAGGGTCACCATGAAAAATACTCCAGTTGAAGTATGCCAACACTCATCTGCCAGGGATGGATCCCTTGGTTCCATGTCCAGATGTCCATGGACAAGAACAGTGGCAGAGTCAGGGGTGTCAGCAGATGTTAGATGGATTGATACAGGGGGAGTGGGGGCCTCCAGTCTGATGGGGGAAAAGGGGAGGAAAGGGACCGCAGCAGTGCCCTCCTGACAGGATGACGATGTTGAGGGAGCCAAACTCGATGGAAATGATGGTGCTATGGGAGATGATTACTGTCAAGGAACAAAAATCTTGGAAAATTGCCCACCTTCACACTGGGATCTTGAAAGTAGGATGTTGGCAAGGGTTGCAGCATCGACTGTGCTCAGTTCAAGATGCGAAACAATAGTGATTAGAGTGCCTGCATAACCCTTGAACATTAGCTATCAGACAGTGGTTAGAAAATCATGCACTTAGGTTGATGGTGCTCATGCTTCACCCATTATCAAGTGAGGGTGGCTGGCACATTGTGAGATGAGGGTTGGAAGGGAGAGGGAGAGAAACACAGACAATATTGCAAGTCAATAGGCAGATCTCCAACAGAAGGTTCTTCTTCCCCATTTGTTAGCAGCCATGGAATAACACATAGGATCCACCTCAATGAATCCTGCATGCATGGTCTGTAGAGATGTCATAATTACACTCTCATTAAATGGATCATTGTGTGCCCCAGGTAAAGAATATAACTAACAGAATAGATGCAAAGGCTAAACACTTACTCGTTCATGGCTCCTATGATGGAAGCAGAGACAAGACTAGGAAGGACAGGAAGACTTAATTAGCATCCCTACACAGGTGTAATTGGGGATCAGGAACTGAGGAAACAAGTGAGCCTCGAACTCACCAGCTTGTAAAATGAACAGAATATCCTTGGGAAATGAAAAGGTAGAGTTTAGGGTATATCCATACTGAGATGACTTTCAAAAGCTCCAAGCCTTTGAGAGCTGCCAAGGGCACCAAGCCCCTGGCACTTGGTGGGGGATGCACCAAATGTTCCCCTGGCATAATAGATGTTGAAGAGAACATACTGTTGACCATGAAAGTAAGAAAGCAAAGAAGAGAAACCTGATTAGCATCTCCACACAAAGGTGGTTGGAGCTCAGTGAAGGAAGGGAGATGCAAGCCTCGAACTCACTGGTGGGCAAATTGAAAAGACTCTAGTATTGGAAGGAGAAGACAGAACTGGGGGTAGCCACAGCAAACCATCAGCCTTAATAGATAATGGAGAGAATGCTGCATTAACCAAGAAAGTAAGAAAGCGAGAAAGAGAAACCTGATTAGCATCCCTATACAAAGATGATCAGAGATCAGCAAAGGAAGGGGGAGATGCAAGCCTCAAACTCACCAGCAGGAAAAGTGAAGGAGTCTTGTCTCAGATGGACAAGGCAGAGCTGGGGGTAGCCATGGAAAACTATTGGCCTTAATAGATGACAGAGAGAATGCTGCCTTAACCAGGAAAGTAAGAAAGTAAGCAAGAGAAACCTGATTGGTGTCCCTATACAAAGACAATTGGAAATCAGCCAAGGAAGGGAGATGCAAACCTTGAACTCACCAATGGGCAAAGTGAACAGAGTCTTGTCTGAGAAGGAGAAGGCAGAGATGGGGGCAGCCAAGGACAAATGTCAACCTTAACAGATGATGGAGAGAATGTAGTGTTGATCAGGAAGTTTGAGAAAGTGAAGAGAAACTTGATTAATGTCTAAGGGAGATGCAAGCCTCGAACTCACCAGCAGGTAACATGAACAGCTGAGTCTCATTTGGGAAGTAAAAGATGGACTCCAGGGTAGCCAAGGAAAGCTGGCAGTCTTCAACACCCTGAGTTGCACTATACAAAGTAGTGCCTCCATGAGATGGAGTCTTGTCTGCACAACCAACAGCCAATCCATACCAAGATGACTCTCAAAGGCTCCAAGCCTTTGAGAGCCATCAAGGGCACCAAGTGTTCCCCTGGTGTAGGATTGATAATGAGAGTGGAGAGTGGAGAGTAGAGAAGGGAAAGAAGTGTGTGAACATGTCAACATCGTGTATGTTTGGTTACTAAGTACACACCTATGACAATTAATTTGTCGGTATTTCCTCTGGGACTCTGTGAATTGAACATGGGGGCATTACAACATATGTTATATATTAGGTTCAGGCACCAATGAGCCTGCCCCACATGCATGAACCTGACTGCATACTGGCAGCATTGTAACATTGCCATGGCACTGCCACCACCAAATAGTCCACACACACTGACAGCAAATTTTTCATGCTAAGTCAGCTCTGACTTAATGCAGTAATGATCACATGCTCACTGCACTTGTTGCACTTCTTTTGCAAGCCCTTCAAATGATCCATGTGTCTTAATCCATGACCACCTTCATGCTACTGTCTAAGGTGAGTTCTTCTTTCTTCTTTCTTTTTATCAATTCATGTTGCAGAGAGGAATGTTTGGTGCATTCCTCCACCAGGATTCGAAGGGTTTGGTGCCCTTTGAGTGCTGAGATAGGTTTGGTGCCTATCTCAGTAAACTTGGCATGCTTGTGGTACCAGTCACATGGATGAGACTCCATTTTGTGGAGGCACTACCTTGCATAGCACAACTCAGGGCATTGAAGACTGTGTGCCCAGCATCTGTGCATGAAATCTTCATTGGGTGCAAGGTTCTATATACCATGTAGATGCGTGATCCACTTGTTTTCTCATTTATCTCCCCCTTGACAGTCTCACAGATACCAGCAATGCTAGTGTTGTCAGAGGAATGTTGGATGATGTGACTCCATGTTGTGGCTGGTACTCTGACTTGGTGCCAGGGCATGCTTCAACAATTCTACTATAGCCATATTGCTTTATTTATCTCCTCCCCCCTTCAAATGCCTCTTATCTCCTGGGCACATTTTTATTGACCCTGTAGTGGAATCTGTACTAAGATGCTGCATATTTCAGTTCTTATTTCATTTATAGGATTGATATGCCTCAAGAACACACTCAACAGGTCACAGCAGCAACCCAACTGGGTGATGGTGTGCTCTATTATTTAACCTAATGTGGCTCATAACCAATGCATTCTCTTTCAGGGAATTATGGTGCCTTCAATGCATGCATTCTTGCGAAATATAATGACCACTGGATCACCTCTCCTAATGCTGACTTCATTCCCAAACCATTTCTCTTCAAGGGGAGGACAATCACACTCTGCCATGACAGCTGATTTGGCCACATCAACTGTTTCCAGTGGCCTCAACTATATGCTGAGCATTATATGTGGGCTGGATGTATCCCTCGACATGCGGTCTATCAGGATGACCTGACATGGTCTTGGATGTGGCAGAACATTAGGAATGTGCTGGAAGACTTCGCCTTGGAGAGAGGATCAGAATTCAGGGTTGGTAGGGTTCATCCAGACAAGTGGAAGCATCTGGAAATCATGTATAAGTGACTAGAAGAGCAGGCAAAGAACTGGCCACCAAAGAACCCTGATGATGAAGGACCTCTCTGGGTGCACATATGGATTAGGCAATGTTGAAGGTCTCTCATGCGTCTGAAGGTATGATATCTCATTGTCTGATATTTCAATAGTTGACAATTCCATAGCAACTCCCATTCACCATGATATGGTGGTCCTAGTTGCACTCTTCCAACATCTTTGTCTGGATATTTACACTATGGTAGACTCCCTTGAGATAAAAATTACCCCCCCTTCTGGCCCATTTTTTAATGCAAGACAGTGTTGGATGGGTGCATTTACCACAGATCCTGATGTCTGCAAGTGACTCTTTGAAGCATGCATCCCCATATGGCTAGTCTGGAAGCCAGAGTTAGTGCCAAAGGATATGAAGATACATCATGAGGTTGACATTACATGCCAAGAGGGCATTATCACTACCCCAGATGAGTTTGAGGTCAGCCAAATGCTCAAGTGGAATGCTAGGTGGTATTACCCTGGCAATCCTATGCATGTCCACACCCATGAAGCTCCAGTAGTGGGTCTTGAGCAATTTGCAGTGCCTTGGCCAGACCCAATTCCCATGGTGTCGACTTCCACAACCTCTGGCTCAGTGGCCTTGAATACTGCAAGTTCCAGCATGCCAGGCTCTGCCTCAGGAGTTGTCAGAACAGATAGGGCTAAACATCACAGTGGTCCTTGTGGGTGTTTTGTTACTGATCAAGATCTTTATGCTTACAACCATTTGCTCAGATAATTCTGCAGGTTCAAAGAAGGCCAAGACTTCCACTGCTCCAAATGTCGACTTGACACAGGATTTTGATGATCCTGCCTTCCCCACTCACATTTACTTGTGGAATGCTGCACTTACTGATGTCAACAAGGACCCCAAGAGAATTCATGCCAGTTTATGAGAGGCAAGTCCTTGGAGTGGAGGCAGAGGTACCTCTGGAATTGGTTGGTGGCCCAAGCAGGTTGGATCATGTGACTTGCTGATCTGGATGCATCCCCTGTCATTCCCCATTTGTGGTGTGTTAACACAATTCCTGACTGTATTTCAATCAGTTTTTCTGGGAACCAAATACATGAAGCTGCTGATATCTTTGGTCCAGAGATCATGAAGGTTCAGCATGATGTACTGAGTCATGTGCAGTTCTGCAACATTACAATTGATCTCACAGACCTCACTACCATTGACTCAGCAACAATGGGCAAGATTCTCTGGGACCTGTACAAGCACAATTTCTGCTTTGAGCTGGTCGCCCTGGACTGTCTGCTGGTGCCCACCCTCTGGTCAAGTGTGGAATCTGAGCAGCTGGACCAAGTCTGTCAGGTAAGTTTTTTCCTTGCACCTCAAAAGAATCCATTTACTAAATTTTTATGCAGATCTTCCCAGGAGATTTGGAGCTTACCATGTTTGCTGAACCCTTCCTGGTTAAGGATCGAGGTCTGGCCTCACTAGAACCCCAAATGAAGCTGGAATATGTTGAGAGGTTCTGGATGTTGCTCACTTTGTGGCCAGGGTTTCTGCCAGATTTGGGAACCTCACTTCCATCATCAGCCTCACCAGTGCATGTTTATGCAGTGGAAAAATGGCTTGCATTATTTTACATGCAGTCATTCTTTGATAACTTTGGTCATTTCCCTATCATCCTCCATCTTATTCCGAAAAATCCTCGCAGTATTTGCAGCTTGGGCAATAGCCACTTATTCCTGTCATCATCTGCATTATCATCTGCATCATCATCCACACTTCCCCCCTGTCCCCCACAAGCATAATTATGTGGCTATGTACTTGTAGTTACTGTAAAATCTGCATCATTTTCACCCCTTGTCTGTGTCATTGTTCTTGCCTATCATGTATCAAAAGGTCAGCTTTCATCTATCACTGCCAGCTAACCAGACATGCTCATGGCAGGCTTGGTGCTGATGACCAGTGGACTAGAATTAGGTGTTCTGGTCACAGTCCTCCAACTTGGTGTTGCTGGATTGTCGTCTCTCCCTGGCTAGAGAACTGATCAACATTCCAGATGTCATTTCATTGCCCAAGGAAGTTTTGGAATTACTGTTCCTCAATTCCCATGACCTCTGACTTGTGTGCCTCTGGGAGTCATCCTCCCCCCATACCAGTCTCTGACTTGCATTCCTCTGGGGGTCAAGCAGTACTTGTTGACCATGACCAGGTTGAGCTGCCACACTGCATGCTGGGCACAGCCAATTTTTACCTTCCCATTGAACATCTGGTCACTTTGCCTGGGCATTGCAGTTTAACACAGCCACCTCATGGGACTTCAGCCCTCTGCACTGCTTCTGCTATGAACTCCCCTCCCCTCACAGGAGCTTGCCTCCCATCTGAGGATGAGTTTGCCCCTGCCCATTTGTATTGTCTAATGGAGGGGCTACATGTCAGTCATGATGACTTTTTTGTCCCACCATCCTCGCTGTCCTGCAATGCTCACAAGAAAATGAGACAATGGCAGTGGTGGTTGTCTGAAACCATCCCCTCACTTATCAAGCCCTATCTTGGCATATCAATGGCTCTCTAGAGATTTCCAGCACCACATTGACTATGAGCAACCAGAGTGTAGTTGCATTTCTTGACAGTTGAAGGTTCTTTGTGTTAGTTTCAATGGTAAGATTTTATTGCATGTGTTCCTCTCTACTTAGACATATGTCTTGTGCCAGGTTTGCAAATGGTTGATCTTGCTGTCTGTCCATGTGCACTGGCAGCACTTCAGCTCCTGCAGATGGGGTACTTTCCATCTGCGCCACTGGGGCCAACCCTTGCTGTCAGTTTACAGCTTCTGAGTCTGGTCAGGCAGGTCTTTATGTGCATGCCCCCAAACATTTCTGCATGGTGCAAGTCCCTTGAAGCATATCTTGCTAGCATGGGCTACAAGATAGACATAAAGGTTTGTGTCTGAATTCTGTCCCAATGATTATATTATCTGTATCCACTGTTTTCATTTATGTTGTGATTATGAGACTACAGTTTTGTGTATGTCTAACCTATTGGGACTTTGTTGTTTGTGTCTAATGAATGATTGCACTGTGGTTGTATGAATGTGCACATGTCTGCAGATCTGATCTTGTGCTGTGTTTATTAAGTCAATGCATGCTTTTAACTATTTCCATCCATATCTATTAATGATTTTTGCTAATGATACTTACAGGAAGGTATATGTCGAAGGTTTAGTAATGCATACCACTGGTATTGCATCCTGGAAATCTCAGTTGATGAATATGTTCAACAACACCTGGAAAGTGCTGCAACCCCACCAGCTGACATCCTCCCTGCAGTTCCATCATCCTCTCACCACCCTCCAGATGTCTCAAGCTCAAGGACATGGCCTTCAGAATACCTACAAAAGCATTGTCCATTGTGCTTTGGTAGTCACAACTGGAAAAATAATAATAGGTATGTTTCTTGGTGCACATACATAATCCTATGTTACTAAATAGTCTTGGGTCCTAGCTCCTCTGATCCTGATGCAATTGTTTGCATTGATGCTTGCTTTACCCAGAAACATAGAAGAAGTCAACAGGATGATCCAGTAAACCCTACAGGTTCAGTTTTTCTGTCACAAGAAGACATTGATACTATGGAATGTGAGGTTGAAGGTTTGAGAAGGACAAAGGAATCAATGCAAAAGAGGAGTGGTCAGTCTTCTAAGAAGAATTGTGGAGATGAGGATAGATTTGAGCAGGGCATGAGGATACCACCATCAGTCCTCAAGGGTTGTAATGAATCCTTCACTGCAGCTGATGAGAGACATCAGAAAGTGAGCTTAATCATTTAACCTGTCTGCAATATTCTGATGGTGGTATAGGCAAGTACCCAATTCTTTTCAGATACTGGAGTTATGGCCCTACTCTGTCATCATGATTGTGTTATTCACCTTGCCAACATGACTTCAGCAGGGGAGAAGCAACACTATGCACTTGCCCTTATCAAATCATTATTCAGTCACCTCCCTGATGATTTTCACATTGGGCTGTTATATGACATAGGCTGTCAGCTTGAACAGAGCTGCAGAAAGTGGGGCTACCTTGGGCCATTTCTGCCCTGAATTTCTTTTGCTATATCAGTCTTTCATGCCTTTGGTCATCAATGGGCTTGCCAGCTCATCTATCACCCTTGGAAATGAGAAGGGTTTGGACTTTCTGATGGAGAGGGTTGTGAGTGATTGTGGAGTTCAATTAAGCCACTAATACCATCTCTGCAAGTTTCTGGGGTATGCAGTTAGTTGTGTCACAAAATGCAGGCTAATATTTTATTCAGTATCATCAACACCTCTTTGTCATTGACTCCTAGGTGCACTATCTTGACATGAAGAGTCTTACTGGTCTTGGCCAGTGGCTTTTGCAGCACTGGAACCACTGTCAAGAAAAAAAGGCTTCTGCAAAAAAGGGTCTAAGAAAATCTGGAATCAATATTCAGACACTTCAAGCTGAATGGGAGGCTCAGGTTTCAGTACAAACCAAGCCAGCATCTCATAAGCTTCCTGTATAAGTGATTCCTCTTGCTGTGAGCTGACAGTAAATTAAGGGTACTCTGCAAAAGCCACAGAAAATTTTATAATGCAAATGATGGCAACTCAGAAATCACTGGAAACTTATGATGCCAGACTAGATGAACTGGAGAAGGGTCTTCTCCAAGGAGGAGCTGATATGACAAATTTAAATATACAGATAGCCAAGTGTCACAAAAAGATTATGCATTTCAAACAAGCTTCACAAAGACAGAGGGCAAGCCTTGGAATAGATGGGTTTTCAGAGCTTTCCAGGCTCCAGAATAGTTCTTTTCTTCAGGCTGGTGGTTCTTCCTCTTCTAGATTTATAAGTTGATTGAATTCAAAGCATTCAGCTGTGTATGCATACATTGGCAATCAAGAAGCATATCTGAGACCATCTGTGTCAATGAAAGTTTGAATTAGAGAGACTAGAATTGTCTTACCACCAGACAGTTAGTGGTAAGTGGTGCTCTTAAGCATTTGCCTCTTGTGGTTGACTGCTTTGAAGAACAAAAACTTCAAATCCATGTGGAAGGATCTGTCCAGCGACAAGAACCTGGAATTGTCAAGCTTTCTACCTCCTACAATAATTTGTGTTTGCAGTTGGTAGCTCTCATCCACCAGGGGAGAGCCCCTCAAGGGGCCATAGCACCTATACTGATCCAAAGGGATGGTTTGTTCAAACTAGATGTGGATGATGATATCTGGCAGGATATTGGTCTTCAGGATGATTCTGTGGGATTGCCACCAGCTTGGTTAGCTGATGAAAGGGTGTGCTTGGGGATCAGGTCACTCCTTGAGCTGAAGAGGTGTGAGGAGGAGGAAAGGAGGCTCCTGTATGAAAGAAAAAGCTTGATGGAATGGCACTCAAAAGAATGGAGATGGCTGGAGAAATGCAGAGTGGATGCAGGTAAGAGAGCTGTTGTGTCATTGAATGTATTAAGACAATTGAATGAAAATCAGGTGCAGATCTTGCATATGAACTGGACTGCAGGGCTTCAGCATTAGCAAGTCTGAGTCTCCTGTGGCAGGAAAAATTGAGGGACTTTCCAGGAGGTGCTGATGAGAGCTGGGAGGCAAGGGTTGAAGAATGGAGGAATATGGATTATGCACCACTCATCATGGACATGGACAGAAATGAAGAGGTGGGATGGGAGGACTTGGAATCTGAAAATGATGATGGGGATGATGAAGTGCTTGATGATGACTTGTTGTGTGTTGCTGAGGAATTTGCTCTTGCAGATGAATATCACCAACAGTTCAGTGAGATGTCATTGACAGAGTTTTCATGGGCAGATGACTGGGAATTAGATGTATTAGATATGGATCTCCCATCATCTCCAAGTAAAAGACCACATAGGTAGTAAAGCTAGTCTTGTATGTCTCTGAAAAATTCATTAGATGAGTTCCCATGGTGTCTGAGGTATTTTAATATACCAGGAGTATGCAGAATTGGGGGGATGGCCCCAAGTAACCTCCAAATGATGAAACATGCTACTGGCCTCAAGAAAGGGGGTGGGATGTCCCACAGTAGCCTCTGAAGCTTTCACTGGACATCCCACAGTAGCTTCCAAAGCTACCATGGGACATCCCATTGGCCTATGGAAGGGGGATGGGATGTCCCATGGTAGCCTCTGAAGCTATCATAGGACATCCCACTGTAGCTTCCAAAGCTACTATGGGACATCCCATTGGCCTATGGAAGGGGGATGGGATGTCCCACAGTAGCCTCTGAAGCTATCATGGGACATCCCACTGACCTCTGGAAGGGGGGGTGGAATGTCCCACAGTAGCTTCCAAAGCTACCATGGGCCATCCCATTGGCCTATGGAAGGGGGGTTGGATGTCCTACAGTAGCCTCTGAAGCTATCATGGGACATCCCACTGGCCTATGGAAGGGGGGGGATGTCTCACAGTGGCCTCCAAAGCTATCAAGGGGCATCCCACTGTCCTGGGCATGGGGCCCCATGCCAATTAGATCATATAGCATCCTATGCCAGTGGGGCACTCACATGCTCATCCCCCACAATAGAATCATTTTGATACTATGTATGTATGTATGTATGCACCTCAACTGTAAGTTGGAAACAAAAGTAGTGATCCTAGTAAGGAGTGACTGTTGTAACAAATGCAAGAACTTACAATACTATTGGGGGGATTCTGAATCCATTAACCTTTAGTAATTGACAGGTTCACCTTCATTCACATTGCACAATTCTGCAGATGGCATCACACAAACATGCTCATTGCCCAGTAGTCTTCATATATCACTTAATATGTATAGCAAGTGTTTTTTTGGGAGGGTAATGTTTTCATCCATCCCCCCAGTTTGATAGGTATGCTCATTGTCTGGATGATGATCATAACAGCAATGTGTTTGTGATTGAAAGCTGGCATTCCAATGTGGGTGTGAGCTGCACTTTTGCAGTTGAGGACCCCTGACACCTAAGGCAGCCATGGGACAGCCCAAAATATATTACCAGGGGGCTGTGATTATGGGACATCCCAGGTCCTGCACACTGCAAATAGCCCTGGGACATGGCCAGATGTCCCTGGGATGACCTGGTCTGAGTGGCTTTTAGCTTGGATGATTTATAGAAAAACTTCAGCCTAAATGCTTATGGAAATTGGTTACCTGAAGTGCTTGTTCAATCTTAAGATTGACCTCAAGGAAGGAGCTTCTCTTCCCATTGGCACAATCTACTCTCTGTCTCTGCCAGAGCTTGAAGCTCTCCACACCTTCATTGACAAGCACCTTGGCTACAGTTTCATCAAGCAGTCCACCTCCACTCATGGTGCCCCTGTCCTCTTTGTAAAGAAGAAGGATGGTTCACTCCACCTCTGTGTAGACTATCAAGGACTCAATAAAATCATGAAAAAAGATTGCTATCCACTGCCACTCATCTCTGACCTACTTGACTCCCCAAGCCACACTAAAGTCTACACCAAGATCAACCTCCACCATGCCTATCATCTAGTCCACATCACAGATGGAGATGAATGGAAAATGGCTTTCCACACTCATTATGGTTCTTACGAGTGGCAGGCAATGCCATTCAGTCTGACTAATGTGCCTGTGGCTTTCCAGTGATTCATTAATAGCATTGTTGCAGACATGCTCAATGTCTGCATCATGGTATACCTCAATGACATCCTAATTTATTTGCAGGATGTGGAGTTGCACTGTGAACATGTAAAAGAGGTACTCCACCACCTTCAAAAGCATGGTCTTTATGCCAAGCTGGAGAAGTGCAAGTTTCACTCCAACTCCATTGAGTACCTTGGTTATGTTCTTTCTCCCTCCAGTCTCACCATGTCTGCTGAGAAGGATCAGGCAGTCTGTGACTGGCCTGAGCTGTGGAAGGTGTGAGACATCCAATCTTTCCTTGGCTTCACAAACTTCTACAGATGATTCCTTAATAACTACTCTGACATCGTCATTCCACTCACTCACCTCATGCAAAAGGGTGCTCCTTGGAACTTTTCTGAGGAGTGTTGCTCTGCCTTGCTCCACCTGAAGGATGCCTTCAGCTCTGCTCCTGTCCTCACACACTGGGTTCCTGATGCTCCACTTACAGTTGAAACTGATACCTCCAACTATGCCATTGCTGGCATTTTGTCAATCACCTGCTCTGACAGTGAACTCCACCCAGTCACTTTCTACTCCTGTACCATGACCATGCCAGAACTCAACTACAATACCCATGACAAGGAGCTGTTGGCTATCTTTGAGGCCTTCTGCCATTGGCAGCATTACCTAGAGGGTTCTGCCTTACCTGTCAACATGGTGATGGACCACAAAAACTTTGAGTATTTCTCCACCTCTAAGGTGCTCACTCATTGACAGGCCTGCTGGTTGGAGTACCTTTCACAGTTTAACCTTTCCATCCACTTCTGACCTGGCTGCCTGGGAGCCAAACCTGACACACTTATGCAATGTTGGGATGTCTACCCAAAAAGGGGGGATAGGGACTATGTGCAGGTAAATCCTCACAATCTCTGCCCTATGTTTACACAGGAGCAACTTGCATTGTCCCTCCATACCACTACCCTCATGGCACCCATGCTCTGTGCTGCCATGGTCTTCGATGTTGAGTGCTTGCACTCTGACATCATCTCCTCCCTACCATCCAACCCTGTCTCTGCCAGCCATCTTCCAACTCTGACTAAGCCTCAGTGGTCCCTGGACTCTGATGGTCTACTCCACCTTGATGGTCACATCTTTGTCCCTGACATTGATGACCTCCACCTTTGAGTGCTTTGGTTCAAGCATGACCATCCTCTAGCAGGCCATTTCAGGCAAAACTGCACCCTAGAACTTGTCCACAGGGATTACATGTGACCTAAGCTCTGCTCCGATGTGAAAGAATATGTCAGGTCCTGCACTGCCTGTGGACAGAGCAAAACTCCACATCACCACCCTTATGCTCTACTGAAGCAACTCCCTATCCCAGAGAGACCTTGGAACTCCATCTCCATGGACTTCATCAAACACCTCCCCAACTCCAATGGATACTCCACCATACTCATGGTAGTGGACTGCCTCTCAAAGCAAGCCATGTTCATCCCCACCCATGACTCCATCACCTCTGCCAAACTTGCTAAGCTCTTCCTTACCCATGTCTTCTCCAAGCATGGAGTGCCAGCTAATGTCACCTCTGACAGAGGTCCTGAGTTCATCTCACACTTCTTCTGCTCTCTAGGAAAGGCCCTTGATGTGCATCTTCACTTCACTTTGGGTTACCACCCAGAAGGCAATGGCCAGACTGAGCAAATGAACCAGACCCTCGAGCAGTAACTTTGTGTCTACTGCAACTACCAACAAGACAACTGGGCTGAGCTGTTACCTCTAGCAGAGTTCACTTTCAACAATGCACCAAGTGTGACAACTGGAGTTTCTCCCTTCTTCACTAACAAAGGATACCACCCAAACCTGTCTGTGGTCCCTGACCAAGACTTCACCTCTCCAAGGGCTCATGACTATGTTGTTGAGCTCTCCACCCTTCATGACTTCCTCTGCTCCAAAATGTCTGCTGCTCAGCAGTGCTACCAGGGTCCAGCAGATGCCAGACACATACCTCCACCTGAGTTTAAGGTTGGAGAACAAGCCTATGTCAAAGCCAAGTACTTCTGCTCTGCTTGTCCTTTGGAAAAACTCTCTAAAAAGTACTTAGGTCTGTTCACCATCTTGGCCAGGCCAGGTATGCACTCCATCACCCTTAAGCTCCCTCATTCTATGTGCTCAGTACATCCAGTCTTCCATGTCTCACAACTGGAAGCCACAGCAGCTAACCCTTTCCCAAACCAACAACAACCTCCACCTCTGCTGGTGGATGTTGATGGTGACCTTGAGTATGAAGTATCAGAGATACTCAACTCTAAGGTGGACTGCCATCACCACCACTGTCAACTCTTGTATCTAGTCCACTGGGCTGGTTATGAGAACACCAACAAAGAAACCTCTTGGTTGCTTGCAACTGAGCTAGGTCATGCTTCCAACATAGTCTCTGCTTTCCACAAATGATATCTGCACAAACCTGGCCTGTATCAACCTCTGCCATGGTACTCTGCCCATACAACCTTCCTCTGTGGGCCAACTCTGCCCCTTACTGAACTACCTTAAGTACTTTAGAGTTTTCTCCACTTATCCATTTCACTTCTCAGAATCACAAACAAGGTCACAAGTCTATTTTGTAGTAGTACAAAAATATACAAACTAAAAAACAAAAAGACAAAAAAAAAAAGAAAACTACCCTACTCTTCCATTGCTTGTTCTCTGCCACCTGCCTGCTCTCCTCTGACTTCTTCCTCCTCCTCATTGTCCCCCTCCATGCCCTCATCCACTTCCTTGTTCCTGTCCTCTGCCACCTCCAACTGAGGCCTCTTCCATCCTCCTCCTGTGCACTCGAACTCAGCCATCCTGGCCTCATGTGCATCCTCCCTCCTCCTCATCTCTGCCCATTCTGCCCACTCACAGTACAGCCCCCACTCATGGGCTGTCCACTCTGCAGCCTCCACCATCCACTCTGCTGCCCTTGCCATCCTCTCGAAGGCTGTCACAGCCTTCTCATGCGCCTCTACATACCTCTCTGCAGCCTGCAGCTGCCACTCCTGCTCCCACTCTCACTCTGCCCACCAGGAGGAGACCCCCACTCCTGAGGGTTCCTCACATGGTGTCTCTGGCTCCTCATCATCTTCTCCACCTACCTCCCACTCATCATCCACCTCTTTGGTCTCTGTTGCTCTCTCCTTCCCCTTCCCTTGCAGCTTCTTCTTCTCCCCTCAGGAACTCCCTGTCCCCACTCTCTTCTGCAACAGTCCTGCCACTGCATCCTCCCTTGTCCAGCTACACACCTTTTTCTTCTTGTGGCAGAGCACACAGGCCCTGGTCTTGCCCTGTCCTGGTTTTCACTGTCCTGCCATCAGACTCACTATGCAGTGAGTGCAGGGGGGCCACCTGGTCACAGTGACCACCACAGAGGTCCCAGGGACCTTCTGGGTGGTGTTGACATCATACACCATGCCACTTAATCTAAAGTGAAGATAAAGTAACAAGTACAAGTCAGCTCCACCTGACTTGCAGTAGTCTGCTACTCACCTCTGTGTGGCCTCATCCTGCCAAGCCTGGACCCTCTGCCTCTGTCTTTCTGCCTCCTCCTCTGCCACCTTCATCCTTTGAGCCTCCTCTTCCTCCTCTGCTCTCTTCCTCCACTCTGCCTCCAGTCTCTCCTCCTCTGCCTCCTGCCTCTTGGCCTCCTCATGCTTGGCCTTGTGTTCTGCCTTGCACTCTTTCTCCCTCTGCTCAGCCTCCTCTCATCAGTGTGCCTTCTCTGTGGACTTCTCTTGCTCAGTGTTGGTGGAGTCATTGGTCAGGATGACCAGCTCTTCATCTGTGACTTGGGAATAGTCACAGATGTGACCAGGGGTTGGTTGGAGGGTTTTGCTCTGGCACTGGGAAGGCATGATGATGGGAGGAAAGGACAAATGTTCAGTATCCTGACACATGTTTTTTAAGCAGTACTTCAAACTCCAATGAAGCTCCACTGCAGCTAAAGCCATTATCCTTGAGGCATCAAAATAGTTTCAAATGATCAACTCATGTTGATCTTGTCTCGTACATGTGGCCTTCAGGGGATCAGGCCCTAAGGGGGGGGGTACTGTCATGACTGTGTGTTCATCCTAAGTCCTCACTCACTCTGCACCCCTTTCTGCCAGTCATTTGCTCACTCTGCACCAACTCTGCCTGCCCCCTGACATTTGCAAGTCATCTCTGCTCCAACTGCTGTCAGACTTGTACTGCTCTCCTACTGGACCATGCAGGCCATTCTCTGAGGAGTCATGTGACTACCCTTTGGACTTCTCCCTGACAGTGTGTGGTCAGGGACTCTGCAGCATGTGCACTGCATGGTCCAGTGCCTGGACTGTTTCCTCTTTGGGATATTCATATGTCCTCCATCTACCCTTCATTTGTTGTCTAGGAAATTTTACTTGAAGTTTTATGAGTCTCCATATGTCAGTTCTGATTCCAGTTACTGTACCTCTGTAGTAGTATAAAAGCATGTACCATACTCCACTGTTCTTCAGTACAAATATCAACTTAGTTCCTACTCCCTCTGTCTCTGTCTTCTGTCTGTCAGAGTTACCTCCATCTGTCCATCTGTACTCTCCCTCTGAAATATGAGGGCTGAGATCATGCAAGGGGGTAGCACATGAGCTAAACCCAATGCCCTCACTTTTCTCTGCCCTTATCTCAGTGGACTCCATTCCTGCCAACACTTCACCAGTCAGAGTTCAGTTCCTTCTGTTGGACTTGCTTCTGAACCTCTCCCCAGACCTCATCCAGCATCAGAGTTGGTCGGAGTAGGCCCAGACTTGACAAGGAGCAGGACAAGAGAATGAATCGGTGAGAGACAAGAGACAAGAGAGAGATGAGCAGAATTTTTTTTTGGATAGATGACTGTTTTCTTGTGAGTGGAGACAGTTTTGCTTTATATGAGACAAAGATGGAAAAAGAGAGAGAAAAGAAAAGAAACAAAAAGGGTAGAGAGAGATATGCTACTCATCTGACTCATCCACAGGGATGCCAGTGAGTGTGGGGTCTGGTAGCAAATCATCTTCCAGGCGATCCAAGTTGCATGCAGAAATTCCAGGCAACTGCATGACTTTGATACAAGAGGTGTTCCATGGGAAATAGGGGTAAAGATGGAAGGTGGCAAAATGGAATTTGGACACAGCACCATCTAATTCCACAAGGATGTACAAGCCTCCTTTAGTGCAATGGATGACAATCATTTGGCCTAGGTACTGCGGTTTGGTCTTGTGATCAAGCTCTCACTTGATACATGAATTCCACACATGGATGAGTGACCCTGGTTCAAAGTTGAAGTCTTTGATTGTATGTTCGAAGTGAGTGACAAAATCTTTGACAGAGGCAAAGTGGGATTTAAGCACTAGATCATGAATGCAGGTGAGGTCTTCTGGACATTTCTGAAGTTGATGAGCATGGTGAGTGATGAGTTCTGTCATTGAGAACAATTCTGCCTCAAAAGGGGCTAAGAATGTCACCTCAGCAAGGTCAAAAGGGAGTCTAGGTTTGACACCATGAGCCATGTAGAATGGAGAAAACCTGGTTGCCTTGTGAATCATAACCCTCTCTGCCCAGAATACCACAGGAGCAACTTCTGACCACTTTGACACCTCTCCTCCACAACTTCTCACCAATGCCTCCCTCACATTGAAATGCCATCACTCAACAACTCCATTAGCTTGTGAGTTATAGGGGGAGATACAAATGTGGCGAATTCTGGAGGTCTTGGAAAGCCAGTCAAGGGTGAGGACATAGGGTCCACCATTATCTGTAACAATCTCTGCAACTGCACCCCAGTGGCACAAGATCTGTTCAAAGATGAATTTTCTGATGGATTTACCAGTTTCTGCATGAAGCATAGCCCACTCTGGATAGCTTGTGAGTGAACAGCAAGCTTGGGTGACATAGAAAAACCTGTTTGACTTCAGCATTAAGAATGTGTCCATGTATGCTTTGTAGAATAGGGGTTCTGGAATGGCAATGACTGGTGGAATATGTATGTGATCCAAATGGCAGATTTGGCATTCATGACATGACTTGACATACCAGTGGACATCCTACTCTAACATAGGCCACCAGAAATGAGTCAGCAAATGCATGCAGGTCAAGAAGATACCCTTGTGCCCTAGCTCATCATGAGCCTGACAAAGAATTCCAATGTGTTTGTGTGGGGTGACTACAAGTTGATGACATCCTTGAGGCTCTTTTCTCCACAGCTCTCCTCCTTTAACAAAATACCATGTGGTGAGACATACTAGGCTCTCCAGTTCCCCTTCCTCCAATCCTTCTGGCATCTTCTTTGTCTCCAAAAACTCCTTCACCACTTTTAACCTCTCCTCTCTCTGGATCACTTTCTCTGACTGCAGAATTTCCATTTCATAGTTATGCAGTGAAGATTGTTCAGAGAGGAAAATGCCTAGACTCTGTGGTATGGCAGAGGGTGAGTCTGACAGGGCACTCAGAATTTCTGAAGGGTAAGGCTGAGACTCAAAATGGGCCTCCCTACAATTCAAGAGTTTGACAGCAAAAGCTCCACACTCATCTATCCAATCCTCATAGTCCCCTTCCCTGTCCTCATCTTCTTCTGCTTTGGGCCTCCTCAACAGTCCATCTGGTGCTGCGTGTTTGTGTACTGGGACATGTACAAGCTCAAAGTTGAATAGAAGGATTCTGGCAATCCAGCAATTGATGGTTGCATTGGGCTGTAAATCAGGATTGTTAATCATCCCCTTGATATACCATGTGTCAACCTTGACAACTAAATTCTGCATGCCAAAGATGTGTAGTCTGATGTTGTGTGAGGTGCAGAAAAGACCAAAGAGCTCGAGTTTAGCTTGGCTGTAGCAGTGCTCACAGTTGTTGAGAGCTATTGAGCTGAACCTCACAGGGTAACATTTTTCATCTTCTCTCTCCTGCATGAGGAGGTATCCTACAGTGATATTTGAAGTGTCAACCACTAGAATGACCTTCCTTTCAGAATTGTAGTTGATAGTATGTAGTGTGGGGCACAAGATGATAGCCTGGTGAAGATATTCCATGGCTTCTCTGTGTTTGTCACAGAATTCAAAGGGGACATCTTTCTTGGTCAGCTTGATGAGGGGACATGCATGTTTAGCAAAGTCTTTGATAAAGATCTTGCAATACAAGCAAAGACCTAAAAATCTGCACACCTGAGTAATGTTTGTGCAGTAGGGCCAGTCTTTAATCTTTTGGACTTAAGCTTCATCCAGAATTCTCCCCTCATATGACATCTTATGCCCAACCACTATGATAGACAGTGCAGTGATAACACATTTCTTTGCTGAGATGGTAGCTCCTGCATGATGCAGACGATGTAAGACATGGTTGACATTCTGCAGATGTTCCCAGATGAAATGTCTGATCCCAGGGTTTTGTATGATCATCTGGTAGGTACCATTGGAATTTTGGAAATGAGATTTGGGGCCCTTGATCAGGCAGTCATCAATGAATGGGATGGTAACTTCTGGAATTTCATCCTTCAATATCCAACAGACATCTCCATGGAAAATCTGGATGGCATTCATGTAGCCCATAGGTAGCTTAGTGAGTCATAGAGTACCAATAGGGGTTTGGAAAGTGGTAAGGTCACAGTATTTGTCATGGATGGTGTGATGATCATATCTGACCATAAGATCTAAAATTCTGTAGATGGAATGGCAGGTGAAAGCTTCTGCAATCGAGTCAACAAAAGGGGGAATGGCTGAATCCTGTATAGATATTGCATTTAAAGGTTGTAAGTCATGGACAAGACAGAGAGATTTTCCATCCTTCTTGACTATGCAGAACCATTTTGAGCGATAGGATGAAGTAGACAGCTTGTAGACACCTGTGGAAATCTTTTCTTTGATTATGTTGATGACATTGTGAAAAATGGCTGGGGGTATGGGGATATTCTGCTCAACCAAGGCTTGTGGGCTAGTGTAGGTATCTTCAAGGGCAGAAACATATCTTCTCAAAAGGTTCCCCTTTCTGAGGTGTCCCAAGTGAAGGTGGCCTCATGTGTCTTGACCAGCCATTGTACCAGATTTAACTCTGCAGGAAAGAGGAACTTCAAAGGGTCCAGATCGAGCTTGTCAGCTCTTTGCTGGGCAAACCTGGAACCTGGCATGAATGGAGGTGGGCAAGTAATACAGGTAAATCTGCGAGAGGATCTTCAGCCTCCAATTGCTCTACCCAGAATTCCACAGGCATCAATGTCAGTACAGGCCTGACCTTCTTTGCTACAGGTTTGTACTTTAAAACATGAAGAATGGGATCAAAATTGAATGGATCAATGGGGGGCATACTGTTGCTTTGTAAATCATAGATAAATGCTGCAGTGGAATTTTTGAAACTGTCTGTAGGTGAAAGGGTAGTAGTCTTCAAAGGTAATAAAGGAGGATCAGAAACATAGAGAGAACACATGGAGAACAGATTATCATGGCCTCCTCACAATCCAAACAAGTCATCAACTGACACTAAAAACCCTGCTCAGGCTGTTTCATATGGCGATGGATTTCCTTGCATGTGAAGTAGTCTTCTTTGTCTTCAGAATTTACAAATTGTGGAAGAAGTTGTAGTCTGTTTTGAGGGCACATCAGAATTAATACCTGTCTGCCCATGTTAGGGTCATGAATCTCTAGAGACTGTTTCTGTCAGGGAAATCCCAAAGGATACTAGTGAGTAGGCAGAAGAAGGGTCATCCAAGAAGTAGGTCAAATGGAGCATGATTGATGACTTGAATCTGGAGATGGGCTTCGACATTCCCTATGTGCAAGGAAGTGTTCTCTATGACTCCTAGAGTACTCTCTTTAGACTGGTTAGTGGCTTTGAGGGTCATGCTCATGTCAGAATGAAGAGGAGCCCCCAGGGCTTCCCATAATTCTCAATGTAAGGCTACCACTTGGCAACTGCTGTCCAGGATACACTTGACATGGAGTTTGTCCATTAGGATGCCATCAATGGGACATAATGGCACAGTAGCAAGGCCTACACACATCCCTTCTGTGTCTCTGACCCAATACTGTTTGTAGGATGCCCAGGTAGCAGAGGCAGTAGCTTCCGACACCATTTCTAAACTCCCAATTGTTATCTTCTTTGTCATGGCTAGCTCTCTGACCTGCTTGTGAATCTCCAGGCTGATGGCTAAGAGGTCTTTGGTGGAAATTTCCATCTTGGCATCTAAGGCTTGGTTTACAAGTCATTTGGTAGCTGCTGCATTGTCAAAACTGCTCTGATAATGAAATTGGGGTGCAGAATTTGTCATAGGCTTGGATTTCCAGAGATCTGTGGGATTAGAGATGACCAGAGTGCTAGTAATGGCTGGGATCTCTGTAGAAGGGATGGAATTGGTTGGTGCAGAATTAATGACTGTCTTAGAGGCAGCTGGCATGCCAGCAGGTGCAGGAGCAGCCACTGGGGTTTGCTGGCAATCAGCTGGAATTTCTACACCATCAAAATGAGTGTTCTTCTTCTTCTTGATATTGTTCTTCAATTCTTCTACCTGAGCATAAGCTCTTGCTAAGGCACATTGGTCTTCTTCATTGGCATCCTCCTCAAGTTCTTTGTTGATTAGGTAGGAAGAAGGGTGCAAGTCAACCTGAAATTCCAGGGCTTCTTCATTGCTGAAGAACATCATACTGACAAGATGGGGATGGGGTGGGGAATTGCGACTGCAAGAAGAGCTTGACTGCTGACCAGGTTGTTGTACAGAGACAAGATTGGCTGAGGCAATAATGGATTTGCACATGGCAAGGAAGTTGTCAATCTTCTCTTTAAAATTCCAGCCAGCGGCTGTCCTAGGGATGTCAGAGCCATCAGGCATAAATACTCTTCCCCCCATCAGGGAGCATTTCCCAGCTTGGACATATTCACAGCACATTGCACACTCTGAGGTATGATGTCCATCAGTACCTCTGCAGAAGAAACACTGAGGACCAAAGGAGCAGCAGAATTGACCATCTTGGTTTTGCTGAGGAAGAGATGCAGAGGCTTGATGCTGTGTGACTTGGACATACTCTTGCTTCAGGATGGTAGGTACTGATGATGCTGGGGGTGGTGCAGAGTCTGGCTGAGGATGGTTTCATTTTTCCCCACTGAGGAGGTAGTTAGCATGCTTGTAGACCACATCAAACCCCCATGGTTCATTGATGTCATGATCTAGGTCTGAAAGTTGTAAACAGGTGAGCAGAGAATTCCAGAACCTTGGGGGGAACCCCTCAAGGAATTTCTCGTTGACATAGTTATCAGGGAGTTTCTTCTTCTTCTGTATGAGGCAGAGGATGTGCCTGAACTTGTGTACATATTTTCTGAGATCTTCTAGGGACTCCATAGGCTTCTGCACCTGATGGTGGAGTAGGGTCTTGAGTTCAACCTTGGTGTAGTGACAATCTTTCACCAAGGCACCTGGATAGTAGTTCAGGAGTTCTTTGGAAAACACATCCCAGTCATTGAAGCCATCAGTTGCAGCATCTAAGGTGGACCAAAATTCAGCCTCACTGTGATTGGTGTAATGGATGACCCAGTGGATTTTATCTTTTCCAGTGTCCAGGCCAGCTTCAACACAGAGTTGTTCAATGTCTTCAAGGTAGCAAGTGATGTCTTCAGTACAACTGGAAAACTTCAGGGCTTTGTTAGAGCCCCTAAGTGGCATATCTCTAGCTGCAGACATTATGTGAGTCAGTGCAGAATTTTGATTAGGAAGATTCGGAATTTGGGGAACACAAGGCATGGGATTAGAAAGCAAAGGGACAGCAGGATTCTGGATGGGAACTTGGGCAAGGAGGGTGAGAATGGGGGTTACAGAGAGTGACTGTGAAGGGTTGAGTAGCTATTCAGCAGTGAGTTTGGAATTGCTAGATGATGAGGATGAAGAGGATGACAGATCTGTGAGAGGCAAAAGTTCTTGGCACTCTGCAGGGGGAGCAAAGGATTTGTCAAGGTTGAAACCTCCTGGAAAATCTGGATAAAATGATGGAGAATCTGAATTCCGAAAGATCTCATCTAGGCCAAGGTCTGAATCAGATGAATGAGGTTCTGAAATCTCTCTGGGATCAGTTATGAGGATTAAGATCTCTGACAAAGAAATAGAAAGGCAACAGAAGGGCTCTAAGAGCTCTTCAAGTTCGGTTCTTTGACAAGTTGGTCATAAGGATCTCCTTTCCAGATCTACAGACCCCTTGCAGTGGGCTCCAAAACAATGTGGGATACTACCTCTGGGTAGCATGTGATTAGGGGGAAAGCTGTAGGGTAATCCCTAGGCTTGACCCAAGGGGTGCTGAGTAGGAAGGAGACATAGAATGCGATGGTAGAGTTGATCAGGAAGTTGAATGTAGGGTGCAGAATTTAATTCCGCAGTGTTGTAGATGATTTGGGTCCAAATAGACTTGTTTACAAAATCCCAAGTGACAATCTTGGCACAAGGAAGTAATTCTGAGACTCGTGAGACATGAAGGCAAGTCACAGATACACAGGGGACATGAAAGACACAGTAGATGCAGAGGATGCAGCAGACACTTTGAACACTTAGACACACAAATGACTCAGATAGTGACTCCAAAAGATGGGTGGTATTTTTCTGTTGCTGAGGCAGAATTATATAGTACATGGAGAGTAAGGTACTGATTAGGATAATGTGGGGCAGGTGAAGTAAAAATGTCGAAAAATAAAGAGAGACATGACAGATGTCAATGCACTACAGAATCATGTGAAAACAAACTGAAAAGCCATAACTGAGAGAAACAAAAGGGAAAGACAGGTATCTTTCAACAGAACAAGCATACTGTGTACCATAGAGTAGTGTATGTGAAGGATAGAGGCCATAGATGCAAAGGGGTTCTCACATTGCAGAGAAAGATTTGCAGGAAAGGAATGAGAGGGGTAACTGGAGTTTATTACTGATGATCTGCATGATTTCCTGGCTACATGGCAAGGCAAAGGATGAGGCAACATGACTGCAGAATTCCAGATAGACATATGTCAGGTTGATGTTGACACAGAATTCTGGGACAATGACTGGTGTGTGTTATTGATGGACAGGGGAACTCTGAAGGTTCAATGGGTGAGGTGGCACATGAGGCTGATGCAATAATTCTGAAGATGACAGATGTGGAACTCTGATAGGGGTCAACTTTGGTAATGGCAGAATTTTGGTGTTGGCATCCCTATTTCAGCCTCAGGGAGTATACCACTCCCTACACTGTGTGCAACCCAAAGATGCTAACAAAGTGATTCAACTTCAGTCATATAATTGTCCTAAGAAATATGGTGAAGCTTGGAAGACATTACTACAACAACACCTCAATGCAGGGCATTTGCAACCTTCCAATAGTATGCACTCCTTGCCTGTGTTCATCATTCCAAAGGCAGACCCTATGGCCTTACTGTGCTGGGTGAATGATTTTCAACAACTCAACCTGAACACCATACCCAATAATCACCCATTACCCTGCATTGACAAGATTCTTCATGATTGTGCCAAGGGCAAATACTTTGCTAAGCTGGGCCACATAGTGTAGTCACATTTAGTCACAACACATGGGCAGCCTGTGCACCAAAACACCAACACTCATATAGACCCTGAGATGGGCCTGCCTAAATAGATTAGCCAGTACACATGGACAGGCCCAAGGGACTAAAGTGAGAGCAACATATGTATGGGCCTGTAAGTGCATTACCACAACATATGGGAGGGCCCACAGTGGGTAAGGATGTTGAAACATTTAGATAGGCCCATGACCAATTAAGTATACTGAGTTGCTGTAAGACATGGACAGGCCTGTCCTGGTAGGTTACCCCCCTGTTGCAACATCAAGGTGGGCCTGCCTATCATAACATGGAGAGGGTCACAACATAAGGATGGGCCCATCTATGATTAGAATACAAAGTTGGCAACATATAGATGGGCCCAGGAGTAATATCATTTATGGTGTTGCAACATCTAGACAGGCCCATTCATAATAAGCCATGCCCCTGTCACAACATAAAGACAGGCCTGTCAGTAATGTCATTTCATAATGTCACAACATATAGACAGGCCTGTTGACAGTAAGATGTACTGCTGTTGAAACATAAAGACAGGCCCATCACTAGTATCATTTAATAGAGTCGCAACATAAGGTCAGGCCCATCAGTAGTATTATGCAACATATGTACAGGCCCATCCACAGTAAGATGTACCTCTGACAAGACATAAAGATGGGCCTGTCAGTAATCTCATGTATAGCATCACAACATATGGGTGGGCCCAGCCCCAGTAGGATGTACCCTGTTGAAACATAAAGATGGGCCTGTCACTAATATCATTTAATAGAGTCACAACATATGGACAGGCCCTTCAGTAATATTATTTAGATTGTCACAACATAAAGACAGGCCCATCAGTAATCTCATGTATAGCATCACAACATATGGACAGTCACTTCAGCAGTATTATTTATATCATCACAACATATGGGCAGGCCCAGCCCCAGTAAGATGTACCCTGTCAAAACATAAAGACAGGCCCATCACTAATATCATTTAATAGAGTCACAACATATGGACAGGCCCTTCAGTATATTATTTATATTGTCACAGCATATGGACAGGCCTGTCCACAGTGAGATGTACCTCTGACAAAACATAAAGACAGGCCCATCAGTAATCTCATGTATAGCATCACAACATATGGATGGGCCCTTCAGTAGTATTATTTATATTGTCACAACATATGGGCAGGCCCAGCCCCAGTAAGATGTACCCTGTCAAAACATAAAGATGGGCCCATCAGTAATGCTGTTTAATAGTGTCACAACATAAGGATGGGCCCTTCAGTAGTATTGTTTATATTGTCACAATATATGGATGGGCCCATCAGTAATATCATCTAATAGCATCACAACATAAGGACAGGCCCTTCAGTAGTATCATGTATATCATCACAACAAATGGACAGGCCCATCTAGCAAGATGCACCCCTGTCACAACGTAAGGATGAGTTTGTGTATGGTATTCTTAGGCAGCAGAAAGGGAGATCCAAGCTATCTACATAAGGATGGTCCATGTAAGGCATTCTCAGGCAGCAGAAAGGGAGATCAAAGGGATCTACATAAGGACAGGCCCATCCATGGTATTCTCAGGCAGCAGATAAGTGAAAACAAAAACTGTTACAACATAAGACAGGCCAATCCATCCATCGCAGGATTACAAACCCTTGGACACTGCATAAGATGGGCCAATCCATCATATCATAGATAGCTCACCACAAATGGACAGGCCTATCCATAATTGGGTTATCCCCCTGTCACAATATAAGATGGGCCCAGGAAGACAAGAAATGAAGAAAGTGGAACCTCTCGCACTATAGAGTATCTGAATTTCCCACTATAAATTGTGTTTCACATTGGATGATTTGCCTATTTAGTTGGAATCTCAGGCACTGGTCTATGTAGCTGCAAGCCAGCCTCCACCATTGGAGCAGACAGGAAACATGCAAAACAAACAGCAATGCTATTCCAGAACAATGCATCATATTTTTATCTGAGCTTCTGCTTCATATATGCATTCAGGATTATTGACTTGTACCAGTATTGCCATCATGCCATGGGAATCATTCATAGGCAGGATAAAAAATGCAACATCTGTGTATCTTGTCATCTGTCTTTAACCTCTGACTCTTCCACTCTCCAATCACCATCACCACTCTCACCATCAAACTACTCCATTGTCTCATCATCAGAAACATGTCATTGTCATCATTGTCTCACAAGCTCTTCAAGAAATCACCTGGGCTCAATGCTGCAGCCAACTGCATCCTTCAACTTTACTTCAAGGATATTGCAGAAAGTAGCAAGCTGGGAAAGGCAGACAAGATTGTGAAGTGGAGAGGTGCCATCAAGGTGATAAACAATGAACTAGCACATCATAGCATCATCACATTTTTTTCACTAACTGATGCATTCAGGATGCTGTATGTGACCTCATTGCTAGGATGGATGAGATTCTGATGACCCTCATTGGCATCAACACATTCTTAAAGTGGCATGAAGACCTCAGCTCGATTGAGCACCTGTGGCCTGAGTGGAAGACCACCCTATCCCCTTCCAACACCAACATTGCCAACCACAAGTGGCTTGACATTGTTGAGCATCAATATGACTACCACCAGTTGGGCCTCCCTATGTCCCACATCGTGCCAACACCAACACCACCTGCTCAAGAGACCAAAATGCCTATGAGCAACAAAGGAAAACAGAAAGTGACTGAGGCAGAGGTGGAGCAAATGATAGTGGATAGCTTGCACAGGATGGAGGTGGACAATGAGGGTGAAGATGAGGTGCCAGAGAAGGATGACAAGGAAGAACCAGTGCAAGGCAGGCAGAAGTGCAAAGCTGCCACAAAAATGATGTCCCATCAATCCAGACGTCGATCCTGCTCTAGGAAGGCAACAGCAGAAACCAACAATGACAAAGATGTTCCCACTCAAGGCCAATCGAAATGCAAGCCTTGTCCACTGTCGGACAGACTATATGGTCATGCTGCCATAGCTGCCAGAAGGATGCCCTCCCCTGACCCCCATTCCTGCGACTTGTGCCACAGATGCAAGATCTGATGCTACAAGAACCCCAGGAAGTCCTGCTTCCCATGCAACAGTCACAAAATTCGATGTAGCCATGCCAAAGGCAGGATTGCCACTCCAACTCAATGGAATCCATCATGAGCCAGGGGAAAAAAGCAAGCTCAAAGTCTGTCCCTGACAATGGAGGCCCAAGAATCCCAAAGTCCAAAGGAATGTCCCCCAAAGTGACATGTTTCAATGGATTCCAAAGCCATCAATGCCAGGGTTGGGCCCTCCAACCAGGGAGAGATGATCCCCAAGGGATCTTCACTCAGTATGTTCACAATTTCATGTATTTATGCTGACTCAAATTTTATTTAGAGATTCATATTCCTGCATTCAAATGCAGGGATTCCCACCCAATCCCAGCCACTGTACAAGCAGATTCGATCATTGAGGCTGGCCCATCCATTGTGCAGGAGGTAGAGGGATCTACAGCAGCAGGTACGTTTAATCAATCTACATTTACACTAATTATCATGGTTAACCCTTGTATTCAAAGCAGACACCCACCCATTGACAACAGCAGCACCTGTCCAACTCACAACTGCTGCAACTCCCAGCACACTGTCACCTGTCTGTGCCCCAATCGCTGAGGTGTCACAAATGTCCAACACAATCAAAGAGTGAATCAAAGATTTGGAACATTGACTCCATGATGCTGAGGCCCACCACCAATACTACAAGGATCAAATGTATGATTTCCAAATACAACAGGACAAAACCATGCAGACACTGGACGGGATGGCTCACAAGCTAGAGGCCCTGCATATTTGGGTATATGGATGAGCATTGGGTGACAATCTCATCGATCTCTTAGGGCCTCTGGCAGATGAGACAAGGGCAGATAGGACAGCAGGGTGAATGAGGCTGTCTGTCATTTTACTCCTCCACAGTACATATGATGTCATTTTGTATTTCCATTTTAATTGACCACTTGTGCCACATTGCATATTCAACCTTTATTTAAGAGTGAGAAAAAGACAATAATGGCTAGACAGCCAACAGAATTGCAAAGGATAATCTCATTCTACTAAAACAACTGCTAATGTATCTTGATAGGTGGAAGCTTAGTGAATGCATGGCTTTTTGACATAGAATAATTAACTTGAAACCTAAAAAATGAGATAGCAGGATGGTCTCATTCTGCTAAAACTGGAGCTGATGGAACCTGATAGACAGAACCTTTGCAAATGAACGGACTGTGCAATATGTGATGGCAACCTGCCATTCAACACAAATGCAATTAATAGTCTGATTTGGCCAACACATCTGAGTCTGCTAATATGGCCACTGATGAATCCGAATAGACAGACACCTGGCGAATGAGCAGGCTATGCTATTTACAGCATTCACTTGAGAGTTGCAAAACAAGATAATGGCTAATAATAGGATAACAATGCAAAGAAAGATGTCAGCCTGTGAAAACAGCATTCTGTGGATCCCGATAGACAGAACCCTTCCAAATGAGCAGCCTGGGCAATATGCAAGGTTGATATGGACTGTCTCAACCTGCTAACATGGCATTTGATGGATCCTGATAGACAGAACCCTTCAAAATGAGTAGACTGTGTGAGATGGAAGGCTGAGAGCAATTGGTCATTGGATGCAAATGCAAAGCAATATTCTCATTGCGCTAACATAGGATCCAAGGTATGCCCACAGGTGGGACATGTGCAAATGAGCAGATTGTGAAATTCACAAGGTTCAATTCAGGGAAAATGTTGCATTCTGCTATTGCAGGAGCCAATGTATTTCAATAGGCAGAAGCTTTGCAAATGAGCAGATAAATATTTCTCCACAGATGGAAATACAACCAAGGGCATTCAGCCAGTCACTAGTGACAAATTCACCCTCTGTAGTGAGAAATGAGTTTTCTGTTTCCCAACAATGGTTTGTTGCTGTTCATCTCAGCCTGCAGACACATGAGCCTTTCAAGACAAATGACATGCATACTCATGTCATACCAGACATATCCACAATGGAAATAAAACATGTGAAAGGTGAATGAATGGGCTAGCTTGCCACTGGACATCTCCTGCAAAGTACCTGCTGACCTGCCCATCAGCTACAGGGCAGAATGCAAGGGTGGGGAATGGAAACTGCAGGTTCACATTAAGCTAACATTTAACTACAAATCTTTCTCCAGAACAAACTGAATATCAGTCACATTCATGGCCTGCCATTTGCATTCAGCATGCTTGGCCAACCTCAAATACATCATCCTCTGCCTTGCTGCATAACACCACACCCCAGGAGCTCCAATAGCGCTGCTTCCCATCTGTATCTTATGCAATTCTTTTGCTCAAAATCTGAAGAAACTTATAGCCCATTGAAATTCTGATATTACAAGCTCTTCCTCTTCTTCCCAATGATCTTTGATGGATTTTGCTTGCAGCCAATGAATGTGATAAACTAATTGAAGAAAGTTCATCAACCTTAAAGCACTGTTGAACAGTAAGGTCAACATACATTCAGACATCCAACTCTTTGATTCTGTGTCCAATGGGACATTGATCAACCAAAACCATGGAAGATGGGTTCTGCAGTGCTCCTGTGCATTTTGGGAGAAGGCTGCTGTCTGCACAGCCAGGTCTTCTTTATGAAGCTCTTGATAACATCCTAAGATATCTGTACCCACACCAAGTACAACCATGGCATCTCTGCATTGATTATAAATTGTGGCCTGTTGTTTTACTGAGACATTGATAGTGCAGATCATATCCCAGGCCTGAGTTTTGCAGAATAGCTCTTAGCTGTGTGCAGCAGTTTGTCCTGCAGTCCTGCCAGGGTTCCATCTGAAGCAGGCAACTCATCCCCCACATTGTCCAACCAACCATCATCCAAAGCATAATCCTGCTCTGAATTTGTGTCAAGAAACATGGTCTGCTGTAGAGATTCACTGGTGGAAGTGTTGGAGCCTGCTTCAAGGTGCAGCTTCAAGTAAATCATGGCATCCATGATAAAACCTGATTGTTCAGATGCAATGCGATCAGCATGGCATGCCATAGCCAATTTTTTCAATTCCAATGCCTGTTCCCTGATGTCCTTTCTGTCCATGTGAAGTGAGGTTATGGCCTCTTCTAAGCATAAATTGTGTGCTAGCCAACTAGCTGCTCCATGTAGGCTTCCACTGGGTCTTGGTTCCTCCAATAACACTAGTTCAATGGCACACACCGTTGGTGCTTCTTGTGATATGTCAGTATTTTGCATTTATCCAAAAAGGTGGACACCATACCCACCCTTAATTGAACTTCGAAGATGTCCATGACAGATGGGTCATCAATGCAATTGTGCAGTGCACGAATCTCTTGTGTTCACCAGCTGTTTCACTGCTCTGCAGTCAAGGCTTCATCTAGCTTTATATATGCCTTCCTCACCAATGGCACTGCTGCTCAAGCCACTTTGAGCTTCTGTGATAGGCTATCCACTTAATCTTGGATGTCAGAGAGTGTGCTGCAAGTGGATCCTCAGACTAACCAATCCAAATCATCTTCATGAAGTTGGAATCATTCATCTGGAAATCCAGCAGTTCTTGGCAGTGTGGTGAGGTCATCCTGCATGCAGATGTGGATGCCACATTAAGGATGGACCACAACATTTCAATGATTTCTCCATCTACCCATCTGGCCCCCTTGATGAACAGCAGGGCATACCATGCATAACATTCCTTCTTGTGCCCATGCACATGCCATATGCTGATTCCAGGGATAATCTGAAGTGATGATGGGATATCAATCATCTCACTTCAACCCACACACTTCTGCAGATTCATCATGTAGGAGCAGTTAATGTTGTAGAAGCAAACCACTTGTTTGATCCCTTCCATATTGTATCCCAATACATTTGCCAAAGAGCAGTCCATGTTCAACTGTCTGCAGTGCCATCAGCAGGTGTCAAAATTGATGATTCAACCTCATACCTTTCTCCTTTTTGGAAGTCAACAACACAATGTGGATCAAAGCATCCATGCCATGTGCATGCAGTCGCCCCAAATCCATATGGGAGGAGATGCAGTGATTGGACAGGAACAAGGAGTTGAGAGGGAGCAAAGTCCAGACCAAGTGCAAGGTATGCTCTAAAAGTTCTGATTTGGATGCTCACAATTCAAAGCACCCTTGTAGCTAATACAAGATTGGTTGAAAAAGCCCCTCCAGTCAAAGAAGCCCCACATTACCCTTAGATCCAGTTACAAATACTCTGTGCAGGCAGTGGTCTGTGAATTGTACCAAGAGCAAATACAGGAGAAGCTTGCAAAAATGAAAGTAGAAGAAGGTGATACCCATGGAAGCAAGCAGATCCAACAGTATCAGAATGCATTGGCAGCTTTTATTCAGGACAACCTGACAGAGGAACAATTGGCTGCAGCTGAAGATATAGCAGAAGGTGGAATGGGCAAGGAAGGCCCCATGCCAGAGACAAAAGCAAGGTGTGATTGTATGAGGTCAACTTCCCAGTCTTCAATTTATCCTGGTTCCCAGGAATGCAGCCAAGTATGGGTACAAGTATGTCCAAAACTTTGTGATGGAGATGTGGAGGTATTGCAGAATGCACATAGTGTGTATGGCTGGGTGGAAAAATGAGGAGGGAACTATACAGGCATGCACATGAGTCCACCATATTCTCCTCTAGGCCTAGGTAAGACTCATGCAATGACAGTATGGACTTCAATAATGAAATCATGGATGGAATCCCCTTCAATGATGTCCACACACTGGAAGGAAGCTGGCAAGAGTACCTTGGGGAAACATTTGAGGAACCAGGAACACTGCCTGAGCATGATGGCAAGTCAAGTCCTGAATGTGCTCAGAAAAAGACAGTGGCCAAAGCAACGAGGACCGGCAAGGTTGACTCTGTGAAATTGGTGAAAAATGCCAATGGAGAGATTTGGATAGGAGAAATCATGGGCCTTAGCTGGGACCAACTACAAAAAATGGTTTGCAGATTTGTGACTGCTCACTACCATGAGTGGCCAGAGTATTTAGTGTCCTCAATCTCTGATGAGTGCTATCAGGATTGGCATGTGGAAATCCCTCATCAGCAGTGCCATTCAAGAATTTTGGTCATCATCAAGCAGAAATGATAGCAGCCCACCATCTTCTTGAAGGATTTACCTTCAACCATGACCCAAGTCACATGTGGATGACAACAGCTACCCAGCTGCTGTCCTTTTGGCACAAGCAACAGGAATCCCATCCAAATGATGTGTTTGGATTTCAGAAATGGATCAATCAATCTGGCAAGCTGCAGCCACTGGTGGATAGAACTTTGGCACCCCTCCAGGTTGTGAGGCAGCAGAAATACCAAAAGACACCTGCCCCCTGCAAAAAGAATCCCAGAAGGAAAATTGTCAAGGGCAAGGGTAAAGCACAGGAAGAGGGAGTGGTGGATGATAGCACAGATGATAGCATGGATGACAGCATGGATGACAGTTTGGATGATCACAGCAAGGCTGAGGTGAGCAATGTTGGAACAGATGGTCCCTCTGCTAAAAAGGTGCACCATGTGTGATTTTCATGCACAACAGATCAGTGCTAATGCAATTCTGGTCTTCAGGTATCTGGTGGGAGGCAAAACCATGCCAAGACACTATTCCCTTCTTGTTCCTGCTCAAATCCCCCACCAGCTGATGGTTCCCATAGTGAGCAGCTCTCTGCACCTCCAGCCCATGCAAAGACCCTGGTGCATTGTCTGCAAAATAAAGTGCTAACTGACTATAATGGGCAGGAAAGAAACAGCCATGATTCTGATGATGAAGCTGATGAAGACACTTATTTGCCCACCCTATCCAATTCAAAGAAAACAGCAACATCCCTGAATAGTGAGCTTCCCACTGTAACTTGTATTCACAGCAAACCCTGATCTGCACTCAGGGAACAAGTACACAACTGAACTACAGGACCACTCAGAAGATGAAGATGGATTGGAGAGCATTCCTTTCACTGACCACCCAACTGAGGAGGGGTCAACAAGCAGAAAAAAAGGTGGAAAGCTGAAATCCACCCTGAAGCGCACACACCAGGCAAGTTTGGTCATGTTGAATCAGCTGTTATGGCTAACAAGTTTGCACTGTATATTAAGCAGGCTCTGTCAGAATTGAGTGAGCCAGACATGAATCGACATCAACCTGGGGCCAAATACTTGTCCAAGTCCAACCATAATGGATCTGTGACCACCAATGCAGCATCCACAAATGTGAAACAGGGCATCCCTGGGAGCACCTGAAAGTCACCTTGTGTCAGAAAGGCCCCTGCAAGGCCAGATGCAGATGTTCCATCTCTTGATGCAAAGAGATCATGCAAGCAAACAGGCAGCAATCAGAAGCAGAAGTAGCTGTCAAATCCCTCAAACAGTCAGAGCAGAAACCTTTTTTGGAACTCGTGTATGGTCTATAGAGGGCTTAGCCTAGTGTGACACATTAGAATACAAGTGTATGGCATGTACAGTAGCTCATGACACCATGGTGGTTGTGAGAGGTGTCTTTGATATCAGAGAGAGGGATAGTTAAGCAGGACAGTTGAGCACAACAATTGAGCAGAGAGCTGAGTGGGACAGGTCTACATATTGGCCATGTGGAAGTGACTGGTAGCTATCTATGTAGGGAGATATTGCTGCTCATCTCCCATGTATTGCTGTTACCCAAAATTTGGCTCTGTCTGCCATTGTCCAACCTTGCTTCCCATGGTGTGAATGATATTCTTGCCATTGTTCCTACAAGTTTAAATCTTGATTGATCATCAACTTATCAGTGAACCCATCATCATCGAATATGTCTGCCAAACAGTCCTGCCAAATTCATTTCCATTGTCAAGGTGAGGTTGTCTTCATTGTTGGATCCAGTGACCTAAGCCATCCTCAGCTAATGCAAGACCAATTGAGCCAAGACAATCTAGCTCCCATGTGAAGCAGTCTAAAAATCTGGAGGAGATGCTAGTACAACTGCAGTGAGTTGCAAGAGCCAACCCCTCCACCAATTTTCTCAAGTGGAAGGGCAGATATGGTGGGGTCAAACATGGATATCATGGCCAGTGAGTGAACATGATTTCTCTCCAAGCTAAACAACAAACATTCTTTCACTATAGATTCATGCAAAAGCTTGGTGGATCAGTTCCTGCAGGAAAGGGAGCCAACTGCTCTGGCAGAGGGCAGAATCATGGCCAGTGAGTTGGCACAATTGCCCTTCAAGCTAACAAACAAACTAATTTTCTAGTAATAGATCCACACAACAACTTGATGAATCAGTTCCTGAATGAACAGGAACCAACTGCTCCCCCAGCAGATGGTATGAATGTGGATCTACTCAAGCAATTGCTGAATGTGCAGGAACCATCGGCACTGCCAGTCATGCATGAGAAATTAAACAGGATGGACAGGTCTTCAACACCTGCACAAGACATTACTATGCAGGTCAATTTTCTGGCAGACTTGCAGAATGTGTGGGAACCATCTCCTCTGCCCATCACCTGTGAATCATCAAATCTGAGGGACCGATCTCCTTGACCTGATTCTCTGACTAACCTGCTTGCTCAATTGCAGGATATGAGGGAACCAATGCCTCCCCCACTCAGTTTCAAATGTGACCATCAAATCTTTTGACTTGGCAGTGGACGAGGACAATGGCACAAACCATTTGACTTTTGGCATGCCCAAACGATCAGAGATGAGGGATCTTTTTGAGGAAATATGCAACAGTGAGCATTTATTTGGTTCTATTCATGTGATCAGTGATATCCATCAATTATGTAGGTGAACTTCCATCCACACAGCAATCTCTTCAAATGGAACAATGGGGATTGGCACCTGTTCCATGTTGTGATCAAGGTATGGGCATGAGCTTAATCTGATACACCTTTGACATTGATAATTTTAGTCCTGTGCACCTTACATGCTGCGGTATCTCAATATCATGGAAACACCACTCCCAGCAACATGCCGTTTGATCCCACCCTTGATAGGCACCTTGTGTGGGCTGCAAATGCCATTGTGAGAGAATTGGGCACAGCTGCAAGGGACCAGTATGGTGCAGCCTCTCAGGGCCTTCAACTTGTCAATATGCTTGATTTGATGGAAGTCATTCACTATCTGCATTCTGCCTTTGAAAATTGTCCCAAGCCATTCATCACCAGCCAATCACACCCATCTTGCCAGTCTGTGGTAGAGATGGGTATCCTCTACTTGGTGTGCCAGATCGAGGTGGCCTCTGTGCATCTGAAGCAGACTGCTGATATCACGGGATGGCCCACACATTGGTTTGAAAACCTAGCAATGGACTTGGTAGGTTTTACATCAATTTTTCACAATGTGGGACTGATACATAATTCCTTCAGAATCAGCTTAATAGCTTGATTCTGGTGACAGTGTTGCATGCCAGTTGTATCCTCCCCTCCCAGCATGCTACCATGCATACCTCAGACACCAAGACAATGAGGTTAGCTTCCATGATCAAATGCAGCTAATTCCCCTTAGCACATTTAGCATAATTGACAATATCAGTGCCATCATCCTGCATTGGACCCCACATGCAGCTGATCCCAATTCTGGCTTTGCATTCCCTTGGTGGCTATATCATTCTGAGGAATATGCAGCAGATTCCCAAAGATTGCAAGGCAAGGGATTGTTTTCCACAGCCTGGGATTTTTTTAAGGTATGCCACTTATTCTTGTTGCTGAAAATAGCTGATGATGGCCCAGGGCTTATGGCCATTTCCTGAGGCACCAATCACAGACTGTCTTGATGGCCATATCGAGGAGCAGGTAAACTACTGCATCGAAAATATTTGGAAATATGAATATGCCAATGTTGTCAACAGTTGGGGTTGACAAATTGACCATTTCTATGCTAGGTGGTGGGCATTGTGCAGGTTGTTGGGCATGCCACTTCAATAGTTTACATGCTTTTGACTGTGGAGTTGGTTGAATATACATTGCTGTGAATGTCAATCATTTATGAGATGCTGCCCATTTGCATGATGTCTGAACCCCTGCCCATCCATGCAATGTCCAACAATCTGCCCATCTGCATGATGGTCTGAGTAGGTTTATTTTTTTTGCAGTTTATGATGCACACTCTTTAGCTCTGAATGCATGCCCAATCTATGATTTCAAAGCACCTGCCCATTTGCAAAATCTTGGCAACACCACCTGTCCAAAGTTCAAGAGTCAGCATATCCTAATAAAATATGAGATCTGCATCACCTACTAAACCTTACATTAAATTTTGCAGCTTCAAATCAACAGTTCTCCAGTTGCAACTGGTTAGGTAGTAGGTCATCCATCTGCAGTGATTGACACATGGGAACATGCACTGACTGATGTACATTGGCATGCATGCAGCATGCCAGGCATGCTCTGTCACTGTCTACAGCTCCCACCCCATGCTCCAATGCTGAACCTGAAGATGCAATGATCATCACTGGGTTGTAGTGCAGCTGCAGATTCAACATTGGAATGACAAAGTCCAAGGGTGGGTAGTTGCCCATGGTTACCAGCATGTCATACCATGGATCCTGTCCATTGATATCCCTGTGGTAACAAGTTGCCTGATTCACCATCACGGACATGCTGCTATATGTGGAGCTCCATATCAGCAGTATGGAGCTCATATCCGAATCTGCCCACTGTTCTGCCTGTTTGCCAAGGCAGATCAATGCTTCCCTGCCATCTGCATACATTCATGGATGGATGACATGCAGGATTGCAGATAACAGGGCATTGGTGTCAGACATTTGGTCGACCCATTCCCTTGTAGAAGTGTTTTCCATCCTGGATTTGAGCAGCCATGTGAGGCTTCCAGGAAGCCATTTTGGGGCTTCAAGACAGATGAAGCACTTTATTCACAAGGAAAGAAATGATCACCCACCCCATGACCCTGTTGAAACCATGCAGGTGACAGGTTGATGGCACCTTTCAACTCAGCATTATCATGGAAATATGACTTGTCCATCCACCATGCCTGTGGGGAAGCCTTTATGCTCTCCCACAGTGGTTCCCTCAGAAGATGAAGGCAGTTCCATATGTCAGCCTGCCATTGCATTAAGTCAGTAGAATATGAGATTCTGCATTCCCTTACCCTTCTTTTTGGGCTGAGAGCATCTGGCAAATACCAAATGTGGATGGTGTTTGAGTCAGTCACCAGAATGGACAGCTCAGTCACTTCTGTGTATCTCTCAGCAGCTTCTGCATTGCAGGTTTTTCCACCCTGATTTTTCCTGACATTGACTGCAGGAAAGATTAAAACTTCCATCACACCATTATGATGGACTTCCTTGGGTGATGATAGGCCTGTGAGATTACTGATGATATGTGATCTGCTTCACATAACACTGGAAATGGAATTGATATATCTGGAAGGGCACAAGGTCCACTGAATACCTCCTCTTGAAATCTGGCTTTCATGTATGATGCAATGCAGTCTGTTAGTTCCATTCACCATCCATGGGGGGTTTTAGACATGTCTTGTGTAGTATCCATGCTTGGGGTGGATGAGGTTGGAGTTGTATAGTGGGCAAGCCACTTGCAACTTGTTGGAAAATTACAGCATGTTGGGATGCTTGCCTCAATATTTTGCTGTGATCCAATCAATATGTTGTGACACTATATGTGCTATTGGTGTTGGGCCCATCTTATGTTGCAACAGGGGTGGATCTTACTAGATGGACCTGTCCTTGTTTTATGGCAATATAAATGATATTACTGAAGGGCCCATCCATACATTATGACCATATAAATAATACTGCTGAAGGGCCTGAAATACTGCTGAAGGGCCCTTCCATATGTTGTGATGCTATAAATATATTACTGATGGGCCCATCTTTATGTTGTGACAGGGGTGCATCTTACTAGACAGGCCCATCTATGTGCTGTGATGCTGTAAATGATATTACTGATGGGCCTGTCTTTATGTTGCAACAGGCATACATGTTGCTATTGACAGGCCCATCCATGTATTGTGATTGTGTAATTGATATTACTGATGGGCCTGTCTCATGTTGCAACAGGGGCATATCTTACTAGATGGGCCCTTCCATATGTTGTGATGCTATAAATGATATTACTGATGGGCCTGTCTTTATGTTGTGACAGGGGCACATCTTACTAGACAGGCCTGTCTATGTGTTGTGACACTGTAAATGATATTACTGATGGGCCTGTCTTTATGTTGCAACAGGCATACATGTTGCTATTGATGGGCCCATCCATGTGTTGTGACCATGTAATTGATATTACTGACAGGCCCATCTCATGTTGCAACAGGGGTGTATCTTACTAGACAGGCCCATCCATCTGTTGTGACAATGCAATTGATAATACTGACTGGCCTGTCTTTATGTTGTGACATGGGTGCATCTTACTAGATGGGCCCGTCCATGTGTTGTGACCCTGTAAATGATATATATTGAAGGGCCTGTCTTTATGTTGCAACAGGTACATCTTACTATGGACAGGCCCACCCATGTGTTGTGATGGTATAAATGGTATTACAGAAGGGCCTGTCCATATGTTGTGATGCTATAAATGACATTACTGACAGGCCCATCTTTATGTTGCAGCAGGGATGCATCTTACTAGATGGGCCTGTCTATGTGTTGTGACACTGTCAATGATATTACTGATGGGCCCATCCTTATGTTGTGACAGGGGTATATTATCCCAAAGATGGGCCCTTCCATATGTTGCCAACTCTGTAATCTATCATAGATGGGCCCCTCTTTATGTTGTGACCCTATAAAGCATATGATGGGTGGGCCCATCCATATGTTGCAACCTTCTTCATGATACAATAGGCAGGCCCATCCATGTCTTACAGTAGCTTAGCATACTTACTTGGTCATGGGCCCATCTATATGTTGCAGCATCCTTACCCTCAACAGGCCCTCCCATATGTTGTGGAATTGCATTTACAGGCCCATACATATGTTGCTCTCACTATAGGCCCTCAGGCCTGTCCATGTGTCATGGCTAATCTATTTAGATGGGCCCATCACAGGGTCTATATAAGTGTTGGCATTTTGGCACACAGGCTACCTATATGTTGTGACTAAATGGACTACATGGGGTCGCTGGACATGACCAACACATCCTTTCAGACCAAAGTTCACCCAGACAACATCAAGTGGTTGGCTGTGCACACCCCTTGGGGCCTTTATGAGTGGACAGTTATGCCCATGGGGGTGCACAATGCCCCTGCAGTTCACCAACATCATATGTCCACTGCTCTCTGTCACCTAATCAGTCATATTTGTCACATCTACCTTGACAACATTATCATCTGGTTGCAAATGCTCAAGGAACATGAATGCAATGTTCACTGTTTTGCTCCCTCAAGAAGACTCAGCTGTTTTGTACTGACATACTCTTCCTGGGCCACTGCATCTCAGCTCAAGGGATCAAGCCAGATTCCTCCAAGATCACCAGGATTCTTGACTGGCCAGTCCCTCAATCAGTTACAGACATGTGTGGTTTCCTTGGTCTGGTTCATTATGTTGCTGATCACCTCCCCAATCTTTCAGAATACACACGTGTCCTGAATGTGTTGATGACAAAGACTGTGGAACTCAAGTTTCCTACCTGGACTGATGAACATCAGCAGGCCTTCCAGGCCATCAAGGACCTTGTAGTCAGTCCTCACTGCCTGATGACTATTGACCATGACAACCCAGGTGACAACCATATTTTCCTTACATGTGACATGTTGGACTTTCATACTGGTGTGATTCTCTCCTGGGGACCCTACTTGGGAGACTGCTAGACTGGTTGCCTTCAACTCCACTCCTCTATGTGGTGCTAAACCCAACTACCCAGTGCACAAGAAGGAACTGCTAGCCATCATTCATGCCTTGAAGAAGTGGCAGATTGAGTTACTCAGTGCCCCAGTGGTAGTGTATACAGATCACTGCCCTCTTCAGAACTTCACCACACAACATGATCTCTCCCAACATCAAGCTCACTGGCAGGAGTACATGTCACAATTCAACCTCACTATCCACTATGTCCAAGGTGAGTGTAACATCAGTGCTGATGCATTATCATGACACTTGGATGACATTCCCCTTGTTGCTGCAGTGTCAACAGTTGAGGTGGATAAGTTGCTGATGGTGGAGATCCTGAAAGGGTACATGGAGGATCCCTTCTGCAAAAAACTCTTTTCTCTCCTTAACTTGCTCTCCAGTCTCCAGGAATGGGATGGTTTGCTGTATCTCGCAGGCCATCTAGTGATCCCTCATGTGCATTCACTTCACGAGCATTTCTTCCATCTTGCTCATGATGCCTTGGGCCACTTTGGCACTGATAAAACCTATGCAGCATTACATAATTCCTTCTACTGGCCTAACATGCATCATGATCTCACTGCTGCATACATCCTGGCCTGCACCCATTGCATGTGCAACAAGTCTCCAACCACAGCACCTGCTGGTCCCCTTCACCCCTTGCCAGTCCCTGATGCTCACAGGGACTTGGTAGCTATCAACTTCATTGGCCCTTGCCAGAAGATCATGGGTTCAATATGATTGTGACAATGACAGACCATCTTGGGGCTGACATGCATTTGGTACCTTGCCACAGCTCTATCATGGCCTCTGAGTTTGTGACACTTTTCTTTGACCATTGGTATTGTGAGAATGGTCTCCCCTTGGAGATTGTTTTGGATTGTGATAAGCTCTTTGTGTCTTGTTTTTGGAGGTCCCTTCATAAGCTGACAGGTATTAAACTCAAGATGTTGTTGTCATATCATCCACAGACAGACAGGGCCAGTGAGTGCACTAACAAGACTGTTAATCAATGTGTATGCTTCCATGTTGAGTGCAACCAGAAAGGCTGGGTCAAGGCCCTGCCTCAAGTATGTTTCCATATTATGAATACCATTAATAACAGTACAGGGTTCTTGCCCTTCCAACTTCACCTCAGCCATTCCCCTCAACTCTTACCCCCATCTCCACCTCAGATGCTGAGACTCCAACAGACCAAGTTGATGGGGCAGCCTTCTTGGCCTGCCTAGAGATGGATGTCCTCGAAGCTCATGACAATCTCCTTGCTGCTAAGGCAGCTCAAGCTCATGCAGCTAATTGTCACCATGTCCCCAACCCAAAGTTTTCAGTCAGGGACAAGGTTTGGTTATCTACTAAACATCATAGACACAAGTACATTGCTAATGGAACTAATCATGTAGCAAAGTTCATGCCACAGTATGATGGTCCATATACCATCCTGTCAGCCTCACCTGAGATGTCTACCTACATCTTGGACATGCCCCACACAGCCAACACTTGCACCACATTCCATGTCAGTCAGTTGCATGCCTTTGTGCCCAACAACATTGCATTATTCCCCTCATGTGAACTGCCTCACCTGGGCCCTGTGGTCATGGTGAATGGACAGTTGGAAAATTTGATTGAACAGATATTAGATGAAAAGCAGGCTGGGAGGATGAAGAAATACTTGGTGCAATGGCTGGGGTATGGGCTGGAGGATGATGAGTGGTTGACAAAGAAAGATCTGGAGGATTGTGAGGCTTTGGATGTTTGGGAAAGAGAACACCCACCATAGGGGATGTTGGTGGTTTGGGGACAAGAAAGGGTTGGTGTGGAGGTTGAGGAAGGATGTTGATGTGGAGACACTGACAAAGAATACTGAACATGTGTGCCACTCCCCCCATTGCCTTTTTCTTAGGGGTTGGGAGGGTGTAAGCATATGCTTACCACTAACACACCACTCATGCTATCAATGTTGCTCATGCTAACACATCACACTATCACACCTCCTATCACACTTTCATCCAGGCATGCAGATCCCTCCTGTGTTGCACTGTTTGGACTCTGAGGGTATATTTACTGGTGCTGTCTGTGTCCACAGGTCATATCTCTCTTTCTTCCCCTTCTCTCTCTGTCCATCATCTTGTATCAGCATATATGCTTGATTGCTCAAATCCACACACCTGTCCACATTCTGTTGTTGTTGTGATCTGTTGAGTGTGCTCACCCCTCCGTGGTGAGTTCCAATTAGCCGTTGTTATTGGTGACTGATGAGTATAAGTTTGCACTACACGACTAAATAGACAGGGGACAATATTGAATGCGTATGGTTGTCTATCAGATAACAAGTGAACGTCAAGGAAACTACAATCACCCAAGGAACAGCGAACGGCAGAGAAACCACAGAAAGAACCAAAGTGATAATGTCGGGCAAACATCCGGCGGGGGCGAGGGGTGGGTGGAAATGCCACCTGTATCATGCATGTGTGTCAATCGAGTCCGACTCAGTGAAGGCATCATAGGTCACATCATTTGGAGAGTAGCCCATGCAAGCACTGACGCAATACTACTGTAAGCCTGGCCAACGGTCGTTCTGACCGCACTATTCGTGGACGAGGGCGTCGCACCCACTGATGTAGTGCTAGTATGAGAACCGGAGAAGGGGCTAATGGGGCTGATCACACTGCTAGCAGGGGGGACTGCGACGACCGCAGTGCCAGTCGCAGGGGCCTGAGTTGGGGACACTGAGACATGGTCAGTGGAGTTGAATGTAACACAGTGAGATTGTCACCGACGCTGGGACCCTGTCTGAGATGCCACAGCATATGAGGTGTGGTTCGTGTGATCTTGAGACGTCGTGGGGGGTGGAGGCAAGGCACCCACTTGAACACAAAGCGTTAATAGCTCTATCCGGCGTTTGCATTGTTAACGTTTAATCTTCAATTGTGCAACGAACAGAAAGACCCACGGTCAACTGCGCTTTTCGTGCTGCTAGTGGTACTGGAGTTGTCGAGAAGCTCACTTATGCATTCGATGCAGTCACGGTAGGTTTGAATGAAGTTCGATTCACAGCATATAGATGCTTGGCAGCCCTGTATGCGTGCATGGTTAGAATTGACGCGACGAATGACGAATAATGTGGCTTGCCGATGGGCTGGTATTGTTCGCTAGAGCACTACAAGTAGTCGCACACTGTGATACGACGGACGCACCGTACAACGCTTGAATGGCGTCCGCGCTGTATGGACCAGGGCCGATGTTCTGAGCACCGCTCACGGCCACAAACGCTGTGATCACAAGTGAGACGACTTGCATTTTCTCTTGGCACTTGCTACTGATTCAGGGAGTGCTTGAGAGTAAGAGGAGATGGTCCAGAAAGCCGCACTAGGGCCCAATATGTAATGCACAGCGTGTTTGCAAACTCAAGCCTGAAGGTTGCTAAGCAGGCGTGCAGGATCCAAAAGTTAGCAGGTGCTTTCGTTCGTGGTATCGATACGGTCTATCCGAGCTCCGCTCGCTGTTTTATCCTGTGTTCCACAGAGCGATGCTGACGGATGTTAATGGGTCATGATCTGCAACGCTATAAATTTTCACATACGTAAAGCCCGAAGTGCAATTCGGTTCGTAAGTGGGTCTAGGGCCAGACAGAGCAACTGTTGGCGAATACTTACATATACATATGTAAGGGAATCTGTCCCAAAGTACTATGTTCCACCAGTGTATAGGGGACTTCGGCCCCGCCTAGGAAGCGCGAAAGAGTGAGAGAAATGGAAGCATCGTAGGGCACCGTAGTATAGCCGTATACGGGGAACCGTGAACCGTGAACTAGGCATTTTGAGGGACATATCTAATGCATTGGACGCTTCAAGAGGTGCGCATCAGTTGAAAGCAAGTTGTTTGCTACTGCACAGCTACAAGAGTTCCATTACGCAGACCGGCATGACAGCGGGCAAAAAACACAAACTTCATTTGGGCTTCTCCAGTGATTGAATATTGACGCCCATCTCCGCAGCCTCGATCCGTCACACTCATTGGTCCTTCGGCATACTCCGGTTGTAGCGGTCCGACGAAATCGAAAAGGAAACTGTTCTCTGTCGAGTCTTTGCTTTGCTTCGGGAGACTACAACGATGAGGCTTCCAGCACGGGCACCCCATAGTAATTTCAACTTGGAAGTTTTTCAGCGTCGAATCGACCTTCTTCTTATACAAATCACAACGGCCCAATCACAGTCATCAACACGATATGCCATGGGTGACTCATGGGGTGACCCCAGACATATTATCATCAGGATCACCACCACTGCGGCATGGTGAGGCGCGAGATGGAAGAAATTTTCTTTGATGCCGCGTGAATTGGCCCACTTGACAAGATATGTGTACTAGGGACTCCTCACTTGCCTTCCGCCACTTCAGAGGAGCAAGCAGGATTAATGGCAGTACGAACAAGTTTCCAGTTCGATTTAGTAGCATGCACCGGTATGTAGCTACCCCGAAGTCGTATGACGATCGTTTTTGCGTCTCGGTCTAACCCTGCAATTATTGACTCTAGATGAGGATACAGTCGTTTACAGGAAGCACTGATCCCCGACGCCTCTTACTCCGTGCTTGGTCCATCGCTCCATCTCAGTTGGCCCAACTGACGTCCCTACGCCTCCATCCCCAAGGCGGTGCACACGAAGCAAATCGCCAACCTCTCCCGCGCGTACAGGTGTAATTACAATACCACTCCGACCATGTTGTGCGGCGCGCCAGGAAGTCACGGATGCAGCACGTTCGCAAGAAGACACATGGACAGGACGTTTTTCACCCGCTGCATACCATCGTCGGCGTCACAATGCAAATAGCCAGCCCCGCACGATCGCTGTAGCTGGCAGTGCTGCTTCTGCATTCTATGGTTCTCTTTCCTGTGACATCCCAATGACTCACCTTCAAGAGGTCATCGGAGTCCTTGTTTGTCCCAGATTCGGGTACTACACATGGGATATCAGAAGAATTTGATAACGGTGAAGATTAACCTTTCTCTCTTCCGTCTCCGAGGCGTTCGCCATGCTCTTCCGCGACTCCAAGCCCCTCGGCTTCTTTATCCTCTCTACAATTTGGACAGACTTCAACGAGTACGTTCCTCGCCATCAACCTGCTCACGAGAATCGTCCACCCACGGTCAACATCTTTGCTTCCCTGTGTTCAATTTCTCCACCATTATCCAACCGTCAAAGGAACCAGCAAATAACCTTTCACATCTCGCGGTTTCCGTCACGAGAAAGTATCTTTCCTGGGAAGGTACCTCTAGCCTAACAAGCTAATCTCGCCTTTATCTTCTACGCTGAAGAAGGTCCCTTCCACTTCTTGTTGCATACCTCTGAATCCAAAGTCGTGGGTCCTTTAAGTTAACCTTCCCATCATGTCTGATTAGCGTCTCACTGATGCTTCGATCCCAGATTATGCAGATCCAAGAACATGGAAAGAAGGACGATCCCGGGTCTTCGATGATGTCATGCAAAAGGAAAATGAATTGATCCGCGGTACGAACGGTGAGGTTCACTTCGCAGCCTCCTCGACCTCTTTTGGCAAATCACCCACGAAAACCGCGTGATGAACTGAGGGTTGCATGATGTACACACGAGGTAGCAATTGCCTATCATCGATTTCATCATGGTCCGACTCTATGGCAAGCATCTTCTCCTGGTTTCGAGGACGTTCAGATGGATATACGATCATCCAACAAGCTACCAGCTTGCCCAGTTCACTGGAGAAAAAATAATATTTTGAAGGCTGTGATGCTAGTTTACTCACAGGGACCGCCTTGATGATATCCGTGCCACATCTGTCCTGCAAAAGGGAATGAAGTGAATGAAGTGTCTTGTAATGCAACGAAATGAATGGTGCATTGGTGGTTAACTGTGGTTATTGGTAACTGACAACGGGTAAGTGTAGGTTTGTACTGAATATCATAGGCACAGAGCTAGCAATAAGTAGACGGGGAACAGTACTGAGTGTGCATGATTGTCCGTCAAATAACAAGTGAACGTCAAGGAAACCACAAGGACCCGAGGAACAACGAACGGCAGAGAAACCATAGAAGAACGTGATAATGTAAAGCAAACATCCGGCGAGAGGAGGGATTCGTATAAATGTCACCTGTATCATGTCCGACTCAGTGCAGGCATCACAGGTATCAATCACATCGTTTGGAGAATAACCCATGCAAGCACTGACGCGATACCGCTGTGAGCCTGGCCAACAGTCGTTCTGACTGCACCATTCGTCGACAAGGGTGTCACATTGACTGATGTAGTGATAGTAGGGGAACGAGAGAAGAGGCTAGTGGGAATGATCACACTGCTGGCAGGGAGTACTGTGACGACCCCAGTCCCAGTCGCAGGGGAATTGGTTAGGGAGACTGAGACATGGTCAGAAGAATTGGATGTAACACAATGAACTTGTCACCAACACTGGGACCCCGTCTGAGATGCCATAGCATATGAGGTATGGTTCATGTGATTTTGAAACGCCGTCGGGTGTGGAGGCAGGGCACCCACTTGAATACAAGACATCAATAGCTCTATCAGGCATTTGGATCATTAACGTTCCAACTCCGATGGCACAATGAACAGAAAGACTCACGGTCAACTGCGCTTTTCGTGCTGCTAGTGGTACTGGAGCCGTTGAGAACCTCACTTATGCATTCGAGGCAGTTACGGTAGCTGTGAATGAAGTTCGATGCACAACATACGGATGCTTGACAGCCCTGCATATATGCATCGTTAGAATTGACACGACGAGTGAGTAACATTGCTTGCCGATGGGCCGCCCTTGTTTGCTAGAGCACTACAAGTAGTCGCGCACTGTGATGCGACGGAGGCACCGTACAACGCTTGAATGGCGTCCACGCTGTATGGACCAGGGCCGATGTTCTGAGCCCCGCTCGCGACCACAAACGCTGCGATCACAAGTGAGACGACTCGCATTTTCTCCTGACACTTGCAACTGATTTAAGGAGTGCTTGAAGGTAAGAGGAGATGGCCTAGAAAACCGCACTAGTGCCCAATATATATTGCGCAACCTGTTTGCAAAAATGAAGCCTAAAAATTGCCGTGCGGGCGTGCAAGACGAAAGATCCAGAACCTAGCAAGTGCTTTGGTTCGTGGTAGGGCCGAGAGACACAGCAACTGATATACTTACATATGTAAGGGGATCCAGTGTCCTCAAGAAGCGCAAGAGAACGGGAGAAGTGACAACATCGTGATATAGCCGTTTACAGTCCAGAGGGAGCTGTGAGCGAGCGCCGATCAGTGAGGCAGCCAAATTACAGCATCCACATTAGACAGTTTTTGGATTCACGGAACGAGATGGTCCCCGCTTGGCTTAGTTTTGTCGTAAACCCCAAGTTGAAAAACAGCCAGCGCATAACGTAGTCCGACGCTTTTGCAGATGTCGGCGGACGTATCCGATACACCGGGCGCCTCGAGAGGTAATACACCCGTTCAACAGCAAGTTGTGTGCGTATCGGATTGCGTTCCATTACACAGCTACAGGAGCTCCATTACGCAGAGGCGGCAGCACGACAGTTGGCAAAAAACACAGTCCTTATTTGGGTTGCTTCAGTGATTGAACTTGACATTGACGCCCGCCTCACCAGCCCTTCGGCATACTCCGGCTATGGTGGCCACAACAGGTTCAAATCTCCTCGTCAACGATTGTCTTCCATCGAGCCTTCGTCTCGGGAAGACTACGTACAGCGATGAGGCTGTCCCAGCGCAGGCACAGCCCAGTAATTCCGACTTAGAAAATTTCCAGCATCGACTCAACCGAGTTCTTATACAAACCAGGTTAGGTTGGCTTGCCAACTTGACACTTGGCGTTTACCCAGTGAAGTAACGGTGCGTGCCAAGTTTTCAAAAAATTGTCCAAGGCGTATGCTGTAATTCGATCGTCTTACAGATTGGCATGCTCGCCCTACGGAAATTAACACTTTCCCTTGCACTGGGCCGTCAGACCGTCTGCAGAGAGGTAAACCATTACAGAAGTATTCGGGCTCTTCGGGACATCAACACGAAACATAGTACGCCACATGAGATCACTCCAGACATGGGATCACCACCACGATGGTGTGATGAAACACGAGATGGACTTTGACGCTGTGCGAGTGGACCCACCTGGCGAGATATTAGTTGGAGCCCAACACCCTTTAGAGGAGCAAGTTCGATTTTAGCAAGTATAATATGGCATCAGCACGTGCACGTAATGACCCCGAAGTCCTATGACAATCATTTTTGCGGAGCCCCCAGTCCAATAGTTGTTGCTGGTTGTTGTCTTCAACGTTGTCTGGCCCGACGTAGGTTGCGATGCCGACGCCAACAGTGGTAGCTGTCGAGAGTGCAACTGGGTGTCGATTCCATCAATGGTCACCGAAACATACTCAGTACCCTTGTGGAAGAGACAGGGTTCTATGTCCGGTTTTTCAGACTCAGACCCGTCCCGCCAGCCTGCTTTTCCGGAAGTCGACAAGCATGTCGTTCTCAAACTTTCATTTCCACGGTCCGTGAAACGATCCAAAGAGACAAGCATTGCACACCACGATCCAACTACGCAATCCTAGACTCCAGACGAGGATGCAGTCGCCCATGAGATGCACTGGTTCAATGCCTCTTACTCCGTGCTTCGTACATCGCTCCATCATCAGTTGGCGTAACTGATGTCCCTGGATCTCCATCCACAAGTCGACACGCACGAAGCAAATCACCGACCTCACTTGTGCGGACAAATCTAATTATAGTACTACTTCGACCGTGTTGTGCGGCGTGCCAGGAAGTGACGGATGCAGCACGTTCACAGGGAGACACGGACGGAACGTTTTTCACCCGCTGCAAACCAGCGTTGGTGTCACACCACGGACAACCAGCCCCCGCACGATCACAGTAGCTGGTAGTGCTGCCTCTGCATTCTATAGCTCTCTCACCTGCGACATCCCAATGACTCACCTTCAAGAGGTCATGGGCGTCCTTGTTTGTTCCAGATTCGGGTACCACAATTAGCTACACTTTCCTCTCCCGTCTCCGAGGCGTTCGCCATGCTCTTTCGTGACTCCAAGCCCCTCGGCTTCTTTATCTTATTTACAAGTTGGACAGACTTTGGTGGCTAAGTTCCTCGCCATCAACCTGCTCGGGAGAACCGTACATTCAGGGTCAACATCTTTGCTTCCCTGTGTCCAATCTCTCCACCGTTATCCAACCGTCAAAGGAACCAGGAAATAAACCCTCACATCTTCCAGTCTACGTCACCAGAAAGTATCTTTCCTAGGAAGGTGCCTCTAAACTAACACGTCAATCTCGTATTTACCTCTTACCCCGAAGATGCCTTCCGCTTCCTGTTACATGCGCCTGAATCCATAGTCGTGGGGTTCTTTAAGTTGACCTTCCGATCAGTCTGACTAACGTGTCATCGATGCTTCGATCCCGGATTATTCAGAGTCAAGAACATGGAAAGAAGGATGATCCTGGGTCTTCGATAATGTCATGCGAAAGGAAAGCGAATTGATCCGCGGTGCGAAACGGTGATGTTTACTTCGCTGCCTCCTCGACTTCTTTCAGCAGGATCACCCACGAAGCCGCATGAACTGAGACTTGGATGACGGACACACGAGGTAGCACTTACTTGTCATCGATCTCTTCGTGGGCCTACTCACAAGGATCGCCTTGATGGTATCAATGCCACGTACATATGCCCCGCAAAGGGGGAAAGAAGGGCACTAAGTGTCTTGTAATAATGCGACGAAGTGACTAGGTGCATTGATGTAGTTAACTGTGGTCATTAGTGACTGACAACAGGTAAGTATAAGTTCGCACTTCATGACTAAATAGCAGGGAACAATACTGAGTGCGTATGGTTGTCCATTAGTTAATAAGTGGACGTCAAGGAAACCACAATCACCCAAGGAACAACGGACGGCAGAGATACCACAGAAGAACGTGGTGTCAGGCAAACATCCAACAGGGGGCGGGGTTGGTGGAAGTGCCATCTGAATTATGCATGCATGTCAGCTCAGTCCGACTCAGTGCAGGCATCACAGGTTTTGATCACATCATTTGGAGAATAGCCCATGCAAGCACTGTCGCGATACCACTGTAAGCCTGGCCAACAGTGGTTCTGACCGCGCTATTCGTGGACGAGGGCGTCGCACCCACTGATGTAGTGCTATGAGAACCAGAGAAGGGGCTAGTGGGGCTGATCACACTACTGGCAGGGGGTACCGAGACGACGCCAGTGCCAGTCGCAGGGGAATTAGTTGGGGAGACTGGGACATGGTCAGTGGAGTTGAATGTAGCACAGTGAGATTGTCACCAACACTGGGACCCCGTCTGAGACGCCATAGCATATGAAGTGTGGTTCGTGTGGTCTTGAGACGTCGTGGAGGGTGGAGGCAGGGCACCCACTTGAATACAAGACGTCAATAGCTCTATCCGGCATTTGGATCATAAACGTTCAACCTCCAATGGTGCAATGAAACAGAAAGACTCACGGTTAACTGCGCTTTTCGTACTGGTGGTGGTACTGGAGCCGTCGAGAAGCTCACTTATGCATTCGAGGCAGTTACGGTAGTTTTGAATGAAGCTCGATTCACAGCATAGGGATGCTTGACAGCCCTGTATGTATGCATTGTTACAATTGACGCAACGAGTGAGTAACATTGCTTGCCGACAGGTTGGTATTGCTCGATAGAACACTACAACCAGTTGTGCACTGTGATACGACGGAGGCACCGTACAACGCTTGAATAGCGTCCACGCTGTATGGACCAGGGCCGATGTTCTGAGCACCGCTCGCGGCCACAAACGCTGCGATCACAAGTGAGGCGACTCGCATTTTGGAAGATTTTTCTCCTGGCACTTGTTACTGATTCAGAGAGGACTTGAGGGTAAGAGGAGGTGGCCTCGAAAACCGCACTAGTGCCCAATATATAATGCGCAACATGTTTGCAAAATGAAGCCTAAAAGTTGCTGCGCAGGCACGCAAAATGAAAGATCCAGAACCTAGCAGGTGCTTTCGTTCGTGGTATCGATACCGCCCATCCAGACTCCGCTGGCTGCTCTGCCCTGTGTCCTACAGAGCTATGATGACGGATGTTGATAGGCTACTATGTTCTGCGATGGAGCTTCACATACGTAAGGCCATGACTACAATTCGGTTCGTCAGTGGGCCTGGGGCCTAGACACACAGCAACTGCTGGCATATACTTACATATACATACATATGTAAGGAGATCCAATGTCCTCAAGTATGTTTCACCGGTGCGCGCAGGAAATTTCGGCCCCGGCCAAGAAGCGCAAAAGAGTGGGAAAAATGGCGACATCGCAGTATAGCCCTTTACGATTCAGAGGGGGGCGTGAGCCGTGAACGAGGCACCTGGACGGACGCATCCGATTGGCATTGGGCGCCTTGAGAGGTGCACACCAGTTCAACAGCAAGTCGTGTGCGTATTCGATTGCATTCCATTACGCAGACGCGGCGGCATGACAGTTGGCAAAAAAGCACATTCTTTGTTTGGGCTTCTCCAATGATTGATTAAATGATATTGACGCCTGCCTCACCAGCCCTTCGGCATACTCCAGCTATAGTGGCCACAGCAGGTTCAATTCTCCACGTCAACGATGAAACTGAGACAGGCAGCGATTGTCTTCCGTCGAGCCTTTGTCTCAAGAAGACTACAACGATGAGGCTGTCCCAGAGCGGGCACAGCCCAGTAATTTCCGACTCGGAAAATTTCCAGCATCAACTCGACCCTCTTATACAAATCAGATCAACTCAAGCACCGTAACCATGCTCGCCCTGCGGCAATTAACCTCCTCCCTTGCACCGGCAGTCAGACCGGTCCGCACAGAGATAAATCATTACATAAGTAATCGACTTCACCCAGTTCCGTGTAGACACTGTCGAGATATGCCTGTTTTCATATTCAGAGGGTGGTGAGGCAACTTTGGGTATAGCTTTGGATTGGGTGGTCTAAATAGCGTGGTTCATGTCTATCCATGTATGTCTATGGGTTTCCTACCATCTGCCGTAGTTTGGTGTTGATCCCCTCAGCTGTTATCGTTCGAGGGTCTCCCCTCTCTCTCCCCCAGCTGATACTTCACAGGTGCGTGCACAATAGCTTGCGCATTTCACCATCCTACCTCCCGCTTTTTCAGAATATGGTACCACTCAATGAGACCTTTCAAATAGCTGTAGTTTATGTGCTTTATTTTTGTTGTTTTCCTTTTTGACTTATGACTACTGTGTTTTTGCTTCGTAGTGCACAAATTTGCACACTTAGTCAGCACCCAGTAGTACATGTGCATACATCTTTTGATTATACAAAAATAATAGACAAGTTGCATTGTACAAAACATGTGCAGCTGCCAGCAGGCACCTTGTTTACTACACCTGAGCATGCTACAGTTGTGGGGTGGCTGGTGGGATTTGCCATGCGGACTTGTTGAAGCATTTGCATGGATGTCAAAAAAAGCCTCTCAATTTTCAGGGTGCAGTGACCTTGTAAACAAGGTGACATGTGCATGTCAGACTTGGAAGACACTGCCACAAATATGGTGCAACTTCTAGTAACTTAGACTGTCAGTTATGCATCCATTATCCATTGTGCAAAGTTAGTGTCCTAGTCCAATGAGTACTAATGGCATTGTGAGTACTCTACCCTAAAGTCCATAGCAAGGCCTGAAAAGTAAGGAGTTTCAGTGGTGAGTTGGTTCCCATGCAATTATGACCCTGGTAGAGACCTTGCAAGCAAGGTAATCAGTTATTAGGCAGTTCCAGGGTCCACAAAATCAAATTTAAGTACCGAAATATTTCCCAATATGGTATAGATCCATCATGTAACATACTAATCATGGGGCAGAGCCTTGGGTGCATAGTGTTGGAGATATATTCTCCCCTGTGTTCTGCTCACTTTGGTGCGATGTTTGGGTGCTTACATAATCACCTTAGAGCGCACATTTTACAGTAGTTTATTCACTGTTCCCTCAGTAGCTTGTTGCACTACTGAGGGTAAGCTCACTTTCACTACCAGTATTATACTTACTGATATCCTGTAGATACCTGCAGGTTGGTCTAATACATCAGTAGCTTGTTGCACTACTGAGGATACCTACAGCATCCTTCAAAACATAGAACCCTGGAAACCTCAACCCCAGTGAAGACTGGCTATGGCCAGGTGTGAGGTGAGGTGACAGGATGTGACCAAACTGGGCAAGTGATATGTGGTCACACAGAGTCAGAGCCTGCTAGCAAGATGAGACTAACATAGTATGACCAGGTACTACCTCTGTATGATACCATATGATCTTTTTGGTGCAAATATACTGGCTCACATCTGGCCACATTGAGTCATGCCCTTGTCAACCTTGCCCAATATGATTGCATGTGACCTGGTGTGACATGATATTACCTAGTGATATCAGGCCATATTCACACTGGCACTGCACCATCTGCTCAAAAATGACAAGGTATGACATTATGTGATGATGTATTACATTCTACAGGGTGGGGGCACTAATATATGTGACCACATTTGGATACTGGAGATGCAGGGTGCAGCAGACAATACATATGTGAAGTGGCTGACAATACATGGGAATGGGAAGACAACACATGAACATGAAGGGGCATTCAATACAGATGGTGCAGGTGCACAATGCAACAGATGATGGGGGTCCAATTAGTCGAATAGTACACAACATTAGCAATCTTGATGTGATGTGATGTGAATAACTTGAATAATAAACAGGTTTAATGTGAATGATTCCAGGAGAGGGCATTGACAATGTGAGTTGATGCAATATGGGTATTGATATAAAATGGTACCCTAGTTGTGCAAGATACCTTACTCAATGATGGACTTGGTCCAGGTATTTTTCGCAACCTAATAACACATTAGTGTGTTTTTCTGGCATGTTTGTCACTTACAAGTTCTTTGGCTTCATTGTTGTAAGTCTACAGGTTGTCAATAAAAAGAGAGTCAACATGGAAAGCAAGTATGTTCACCTTGTGCACAGCTGGAGATAACATCTTGTCCCAGTACACATGGAAATCTTCTTTCTGTCCATTGGGGTTGATATTCTTCAACCATCATAGCATACAGAGGTTCCTGTTGAGTGTGTTAGCATGCACAAAGAATTCACTTCCACATTCACTATCGTCCATTCTTCATGCCTGAGGGCTGCAGAGGCTTCTTTGCTTTGGTTGTTGAGTCACTCATGCCAGTTATGCATTCATTGGATGCATCGGCTAAGGCACTTGTCGAATCCTGGTCTTTGGAAAGTGTACTGTGGGAGGGGCCTTGTTTGCTGACTTGCTGACTTTCTGTAATGGGAGGGACAGGTAATACATTGACTTTTCCTGAAGCCATTGCAAGCAAACGCAAACTCTTGCAAAACTGACATGAGAATTAGTAAATGTGATCCTGAAGAGTGCATGAGGTTACATGGGATTATATATGACAGGATGGTCAGTGGTGGTCAGGATGTTGGCATTGTTGACATTTGGATTGTTTTCCTTAGTTGGCCAAGGCTGTGCCCATGTGCTGGGGGGTCAATTGTGCTGCAGTGGTCTCCACAGGAGACACTGGTGGTTCTATACAGGTGTAAGTTGGTGCCATAGAGGAGTATGATGCTAACCTTGTATTGGTGACTCTACATGAGCTGCTGAATCAACAGATGTCGAGGATGAGTCTGGTGCCATGAGCTTTAGTGATTCAGATGGGTCCCAGGACTGCAAGGCTGCTGTGGCTTCACATATCAGTACAAAGTATCAGATAGGATTACTCACATTTTTGTTTCCTGTTAAATGGCCTTAATGAAGCATCTGCAGGCCCCTTGTGTTTTTTACTGCTGGGATTGAGGCTTTTGAGGTCTTTGTCATCATCAAAAGTCTCTCCTTTGATTGCATCACAGTGTAGTCCTCTTCAAATTACCATTCTCATCCAGACATTTTGTTCTCCAGGCCAAGTATGTCTTCATACACAGATGCTTGAGTTTCCAGCCACTTTCTGCAAGCTTGAACAGGGGGAAGTCCTTCTCCATATATGCCTGTATGAATTGGAGTGCAGTCATGCTTGCTCTACCCCAGGTATCTGGTGCTATTTTGTGCTGGGTAAGTTCGATCCACCCTGCACATAGGGCTCTTTGAATCTTGGTTAGCATTTCTGACAATGGAACATCACCATTTTTGTCCTCGAGATATGCATATAGTCCATGGTTGCTCCCTCCAGCCTCTGGGGAGTCCAACCAGTCTTCATAATCTTTTCTTGTCCAGCACTGCACCTTTGGGTGTGTGTCATGCAGTGGGGGGTTCTCACCTGTGGTCATCAGAAGCTGTAAAGGTGAGTTACTCCTGAGTAGACTCAGATTGCATGTTCCCAAATTAACTACATTTGTGAGTTTGTCGAAGAGGTTCCTGTGTAATGATTAGCAATAGACAGTCTATAAACTAATATCTTACTTGATTGTGTCACATTCCATGGTTACCTTGACCAAATGCCATTCCAGCACATTGCAACAATCTTGTAAAAATGTGATGTGCAACTCCTGCTGCATATATGCACCCTAAAACATGGTAAGCACCTAGTTTTAATTCACCATACTTACATTCACTTGATTAATTGGACTCTGGGGTGAATATGGTGTAAACAGCTTTTGTTGAGGGGGTAGGACACCAGGACTGTTATGCTGCAAAGAAGAGAATATCAAATTATCGTTGATGCAGTCACCTGTTGGGGCTGAGAATGGGTCACCAGACTGAGGTGAGAACAACAAGCTGTTGTTGAAGCTGAAGTGTGAGTCGCTGGCATTGAGGGAGCACATGGTAATATAGAGACAGGGGAGGATGATGACTTGGAACATTTGGCTAAGGTTATTTTCTCATACCTTATTAACTGCTACTGAGTGCCTTGTAACCTTAAACATAATGAAATGTCACCACTGACTAATTTGACATTTGCTCCCACTCTGACTATTACAATGGTTGGTAATGTTGTTGTTGTTGTTGTTGTTGAAGGTCTTTCTTCTGACTGGGATGCATATACCTTTTCATTGGACATGCCTTCTCCTGGAACTAAAGTAGAGTTTTCTTCCCAATCTGCTTTTTGACTTTGCTAATCTCATTGAACACATTGGAGAATCATGTTGCACATCAAACACCCTGAATTCCACAAATACAACCATCCTCGTGTCAAGGAACCCTATGCACAACTTGTGTCACTCGAGAACATCAAGGATCCCATGAAGTTGGAGGGGGCCAGCCAGGACCTTACTGCTTCGAAGCTCGAAGAACCCAAGCACGAGGCCAGCCAGGCCATTACTCTCAAGCTCGAAGAATCCAGCAAGTGTCATGTCAGGTTGGAGGATTCTGATTGTGACACAAGTTTGTAAGTTGATTATTCAAAATTTAGTCAAATCTAATGATTGAGGCAGACAGTCTGCTACTGTAGCTCTGTTGCCCTGCACTGTCCTCACCTGGGACAATGGAAATCCCCAGGCTGAGGAGGGCACACCATCCCGACCTTGGAAGTACTATGTTTGTTCATTTGATCCCTCCATTCTCCCCATCGAAATCATGCATAGGAGGGAAGCAATGGAAAGGTATGAGGATAGGCTTGAGAGAGAGGGGAAGCACTGTAGGCTGGCCTGAGCCTTATGATACCTACAATTTGTTTTGTTGTACTTGTATGTTCACACTGTCAATACTCTCAATATCTGTATGTATCATGAAAAGGTTGAGTTCAAATGACAGACATGCATATTGTGAAACAATATAATTCAAGATTGTGCTATACCCACTACTCAACATCCTCATGTGCATCATCTTTGTCATCTCTTTCGACATACACACTATATGGAACCCCCCAGTCAGATACATCAAATCCAGGCCTTTCCATCATACAATACACCAGCTCTTCAGCACCCAAGGGCAAGACCATTTTCTGTGGGATCATTGCAATGATGCTGATGATTTGTTTGAACATGAACTACTGATATAGTGTTGAGCAGTTGGGAGGCTAAAAGAACATGATTCAAGAGTTTCAGCAAGTCTTTGTCAGGCACAGAATACAAGCAAATGATCGCAATGTCAGTGAAAGTCCAGTTGCCATCTGCAGCTTGAATTGGCAGCCTAGTAAAATATTGGACTTTGGCACAGCAGGTGATACCATTGCAAAGACACTACATGAAGAGCTAGTCAGCATTGTGATCAGCTTCGGTAGGATGATGTACTTACCTTTATATTGTGTGAGACACAAAGTTGCTCTGGAGGTTGAAGACTCTCTCTCCAAGCTGAGCATGCAACCTGGCCATTTGGAAGATGAAGTCAGGCCCACTTCTTGATACATGGCAAAGGTTGTCTGGGCCCAAGAAATAGTGTGATGGCAGCTCCTTCATCACCACAGGGAAGGATTGAGGTCTTGGAATGTTTATGAAGCAGAGCGAAGCTGTCATGAAGATCAAGGGAGCTGTAAGGTAGTCCATTGACTGAGTCATTGAGCTTGGGTATGATGGAGATGAGTGAGTTAACTTGACATCAGCAGATGCCCTCACAAGAGAGATTTGCATATGGCTTGGAGGGCTGTTGAATCTGTTCACTGAGATTCCCAATGGTCTGCTCCATGGGCCATTGCACATAAGAGATAGGGGGACCTTTATGAATTGCCTCTGGTACAAGATGGATGACTTGGTGTATGCAAGGGTGCACAAAATGAATACAAGCACTCGCAAAGCTGGTAATAGATGGATTTGAACTCATGCTCCCAGCTGCAGGGGAGTGCATGCATGTTGAGGAGTTGTTCTTCTGTCAATGAGTGTTGGCACATGATCTGAAGTCTGCAAACCAATTTGCAGTAATTCACCCAATACAGTCTGGGCAGGAGGTTGTAGAGGAGAATTGGAGTGAGGGAAAATATATACAGCTGGAACTCCCAGGTCTTGTATTGTGTATTGATTTTTTCAGTGATGTTATGAGGCTTGTGATCATAAGAGCTGGGGAGATGATGACCTGCATGCTCAACAGCTGCTCCATGGTTATGCCAAACTTCTTCATCAGCTAAAACAGCCCATGGCCATGTCCCTGGATTGTTGTCTGCTACATGATCAATGGTACCATGCCAGAGGGAAATGAGAAGGTCACTGATATTTCTGGCAAGATGCATGATATCAGTCATCATGCACAGAGGTACACCAAGAGAACAAGTTGGCTGGAGGGCAAGAATAAGAGGTGGTTTGGTGAGGCTGGTGTCAGTTTTCTTCTTGTCCCATTGAGAAGGATTCTGAACAGTGATGATAGTTCTGAGATTGTCAGCATACTCAGCACATCCACCTAGTGGAAGATTGAAGATGTCAATGTCAGCATGGTCACTGCCATGAACACAATGGTTGTGGGGTCTGAGTAATGCTGGGTAGCAGTGTTTGCCATTGGTTTTGTGTCTGCTGATGGCACTGCAATACATTTGACAGTCATTCTTGCCACTGTGACCAACCATTCCATTCCAGTAGACCAATCCAGGCCCATCTGCAGTGGTGAAAAGGAGATAAACATCCAAGGAATAGTGCACATTGTGATGGGTGTTCCAGATAGGGAGTCCTTTGGCCTGAAGGGCTGCAAGATGGTGGATGCCAGGAAAGAGGAAAGAGTCTAGATTCTTGGGTTTGTTAGGGCTGGGAATAAAGCCCCCAGGGCAGATGTGGAGTTTGTGATATTGTTTGTCCAGTGGCAAATTTACAGTGATCCATATATGCATCCAACAATCTGACTCCTTGCTGTTGAGTGAGAGCATGAGAATGATGTCATTGCATTTGATGTCACCATCGAGGACAGCTGTGAGGTAGTCCCAACCCATAGCAATGTCATTGATTGGCAGGATGTGACCAGTCTCATGTAGTTGCTGAAGGACCTCGACTGTATGCTGAGGGAGGTATTCCATATCAATGGCACTGTCCCTGTGCCAGTAAAGAGCTTGTAGTTGGGGGCCAATTGGGATTGTTGTGAATGTCTGCATAGCAACCTTGGATCTCCCATGTGTTCCTTGAAGTTGTTCCTCCTTCCACTGAGAAGTACAACATATTGGGCAGGCCTCAAGATGAGAAAAAGGTCCAGTATAGGCAATGCAGGACTTGTGGCACATGTTGTGCTCAATGGAGACAACCCCAGTGTGGGTGGTGATGACTTTTTTGACATTATAGAAACTAAGGATAGAGTCTACACCTGGGGTGCCAGCAAAGGCTGCATGGGCTGCTTCACAGACACAGTTGTATGCATGTTGTGACACATTCTTGAGGGCTAAGTATGTCCAGCTGTATCAGCTGATTTTGACCAAATGACCATGGTAATTACCACCATTTGAGTTACACAACCAATGGCAACTACCACTTCCCAATGTGGAAAATGCCCCTGAGCAACAACCTCCATTGGTGTTTGAAAAAAAAATCCAGATTGGGATGTTCCCATGGAATATATTTTGTTCCCCCACCAATTCTTGATTATGTGATGTAGCACATGACTGAATGTTCCCATGACATTATTCAATTCCTGATCACATGATGTGTCACATGACTGACACCCAATCATGGCTCATCACTTTCCAATCTGGTGAGAGTGTGGTATTCCTATATATTGTGCCTTCCCCACTGCCTTCTTACCACCATTCAAAACAATACTGAATATCAGTGACCTCATGACATCTGTATCCATTTTTTTCCTGCTGCAATCCACTAATTATGGATCTAGTGACCATGTCAACACTGTACTTGACCCCACACCTGACCTACATCCCACAACCCAGCCTACCAATGCTCATGACAACCCTGATGCCTATGTTGAGAAACTGATGCACCATTGGGTGAAAGGTCCATGCCTGGATTTTCTGTCCAGTCACATCACTGGTTATCAAACTGTGTCTATGGCAGGTGCCTCCTGTGCACAGCAGTACCTTGACTCAGTCATTAATGCATACTTCTCCAAATTTCCATGGAGGCTCAAGGTGTCTGAAAATCCCACTGCTCCAGCTTCTGAACAGCTGAACTCAATAGAGAACCTTTTGAAGGTGGAAATGGAGCAGAAACAATGCAAGGTTACTGCTATGCACAAGGTAATCAATTACACTCTGGAAGTCCATGTTCTCACTCCTTTTCCTGTCTAGGTGATCAAATCATGGCTCGAATAGCTGCATCAGAGCCAATCAGAAGGTTGGAGGAAATGTCATGGCATCAGAGAACAACATGTGGACCTGCCTTCTTGTACAGCTATCTGGCATAGGCAAGAAAAAGCCAAAGGCTTTGCAAGCCCACCAGTGGTGGTCCAAGGACCATTTTGACACCATTGTCAGGCCCAGTTTTCAGGAGAGATGCAATGCTCAGGGCATAAAGGGGAAGGCAATGGTAACCTTCCAAGAACAAGTCACTTGAGAACATTTTCTAGCAACCAATGGCCAAATCCCAAACCCATTACACTCAACTTGCCAGAGATGAGGCTCAAACAGCCATTGCAGAATGGACTGAAGCCCTCAGGTGCTGTTCACCCTCCAAAGTCAAAGTCAAAGTTTTTGACTTTGACTTCAGCAATGTAGTCATGTGATGATTATATAAGCTGTGCATGCCCACATGAATGTCAAGTCCAAGTTTTGGGCTTCTGCTTCAGTAATGTAGTCATGTGATGATTATATAAGACAACAACACAACTTATAGTTCAATAGATAACATTGTGATAACAGATCAACCAACTCTGCTATGGATCTTGAAGCACAGCAGCTCCAGCACCATCATTGTCACCATCTTGCTGCACTTGTAGTAGCAGTGATGATCCAGGTGCTATGCCTCCATGACCTCCTTTTTCATTCTGACTCAGAACCAATCCCCTACCATACCTCAATCCTGACTGGTGAGGGGTGGATGCTAGAGATCCTGAATGGTCATCCAGACAGGATATGGACTTGCCTTGGTGTCAGCCATGGGGTTTTTGATCACCTGATGCAGGTGCTCACCCATCATGGTTTTGTGCCTTCTTGCAATGGAATTTCTGTGGAGGAAAACTTGGGATATTCCTCTACACCTTTGTTACTGGGTTGTCATCCTGGCATGTTGCTGAGAGGTTCCAACACTCACCAGGGACCATCACTAGGTAGGGAGTTTGTTGGACTGTTTGATATTTTTCTCACAATTTTTTAGATATTTCAAAGCAATGTTGGCTTTCTTTTCTGGGGGACAATTCTATGCATCCCAAGTGCAATTCCCCACCAACAACACTCCCATATTAACTATGATTACTAGTGACCCATGCTTCTGATTTTTCCAGGATTGTATTGGTGCAGTTGATGGCACTCATATTCAAGCATTCACTGCTGCTGAGAACCAGCCTTACATGAGGAACTGGAAGGGCTACCTATCTCAAAACTGTCTCTTCATCTGTGATTTTGACTTCTTCACATATGCCCTCACTGGCTTTGATGGGTCAACTGCAGATGCAACCATGTGGCATGATGCACACAGGAATGACTTGCACATGCCACCTGGGAAGTACCTTCTTGCAGATGCAGGGTTTGGGACCTGTGATGCACTTCTGGTTCCCTATCAAGGTGTTCATTACCATCTGAAAGAATGGTGCCAGGCTGGACTAAGGTAAGTTGCTATTCCATCCTGCTCAGTGTACCTGTAACTTCTATTTTATAGACCTCAAAACCAAGAGGAGTTATTCAACCTTCACCATGCTGGACTTAGAAATGCCATTGATTGGATATTTGGTGTTATAAAATGCAGATGGAGGATTCTTCAAATTCCCCCTGAATATAGCATCCACACCCAAACTCAAGTACTTGCTGCTCTCTGTACCCTCCACAATTTCATATGGTACTATGATCCAGAAGAGTTCTTTGACCCTGAACTTGCCATGGACATAGGAGAGGGTGATGGTATTGGAAGCCTTGGTGATGGACCAGCAGATGCTGCAGAGAGGAGAAGGGCTGATAATAGGCATGACAACATTGCAGAGGAGATGTGGATTGACTATCAGCACCAGCTTACAATTAGGGGCCTTCTCTGAGCCTGAACATTCAGATTTCATGGTGTACAAATATATGTTCTTACAATTGTTTCACACTCATGTAGAAAAATAACTTGCATTGTCAAAAGGAAGCTAGTCATAGTCATGTACATTTTATTATGTACATATTTGTATAAAGGGGGGGGTACATTTGTATATTGTAAAAAAAAAAAGAAAAAAACAAACACCTATCTCTGCCCATCCCAGTACTTCATCAGCTGACACTGCACCCAAATCTGCTTCACCAGCTCCTGATGCTTGAGGAAAATATTCACTTCATCCAGAGATGTGCTGAGGAAGTAGTTGCTGATGTCAATCCGATCATCTGTCAAGAGCTGTGGCATGTTATTGATGTAGTCTATGGCAGCGTCAATGAGGGGATTGGTAATGGGTGGTGGGGGAAATGGGGCAGTGATTATGTGTGTGAAGTTATCAAGCCTGGAGGTGATGGTGGCAATGAATGAACTGCAATCTTCTTCAGCATGTGCTTTGGCTGATGGGGGCCAAGAGCACTTCAATCCACCTTTGGACATCACAATGGACTTGGCTTTCCTTTTTCTGCGACTGATGCTGGTGATGGCTGATGACAACGATGACCTGGCTGACACATGCAACAAAAAACTTGATGGTGTGGAAGGGGGGATGAAGTTTGGATCCATGGACTGTGTGTCCTCATGATGGTGAGCATTGAGAGCATGCATCATGTTGAGGAGGGAGAGGGAGGGAGGGGGGGTAGGAATAGTCAAAGCAGCAGGGGGTGCAGTAGAGGCAGGAGTATCAAAGGCAGAGGTTGTGGTTGTAGAAGGTGCAGTAGTGGTGTGTGGCCAGTAGATAAACCAACCTCAGCCATGTGAGGGGAGAAGGAGCTCTATGCTGGCAAAGTGGGGGAACCCAGAATTGCAAAACAGCTTTGTGTCTTTGTGTGCCTGACTAGATGTTAGTGGATGATCTGACAAGAAAAAAACTACATTACCTTTACATACCAATCCCAAAGATTGGCATTGTCCAGTGAGACCATTGCACCATGCTCATCATTGTAAGCAAAGCCAGAGGCCACCAATTTAAGATCAGTGATGGCATAGTAGGATTTTTTAAGCTGGATAATTGTTAGCAAGGCAAAAAAAAGAATGATACAATGACTTACTGCATTGAACTTCCACTCACACGATTCAGCTGTCTTATCACTGTTATCTGGACCTGGTGGATAATTATGAGCCATATGGGCTGCTGTGGCATTCCACATAGCCTTCTTAAAGTTCCCATTGCCAGCCTGTGAAAGATGAGAGGCCAAGAAATCCAGTAATGTGCCTTCCTCCTCTGTTGTCCATACTGCAGCTTTCCTGTGAGTCCTGGGGGGAGGCAGGGGGTTCTACAGGTCTAGAGGATTGATTGTAAGGCCATGCAAGCACAATGAGCAGGTTGATCCTGCAGATGAGCCAGACATTCGATGATCACAGTAACTGGGTGACAATGGTTGCATACCTCAGGTGGATGCATGTGATAGTTCACATCATGTGAACCTCTTAACCAAAGCTGAAGTCAAAAACTTGGACTTCACATTCACAGGTTGAATGGCACCTCAGTAACCCATCTGCCACCAATCCTGTATCACAACAGTCATATGTCATTTATTTCTTGATTCTTGATCTCTTATGATAACTGAATTTTCTTTTACAGTGCAATCAATAGGCTACCATCATTTGCTGGTCCACTCCTTAGTGGAATGCATGCAATCCTTGGCATGCATGTCACACTCATTGTTGGTGGCCCAGAGCCTCAAAAGGATGGGAACATCACTGTTTTATCATAAGTTTTTTTATTACTGTCGCTGTTACTTTCAGTCAACCCATACAGAATGCATGAAGGAGGTGACAAAAGTTCAGTGCCCCACAATTGGCAGGCTTACAACAAAGCAAAATATTGAGCTGTCACTCATTTTTTCCATGAGTATCTGGATACTTGCTACAGTAAGTTGTACACATGTCACAGCCCAGAGTTGACTTCATCAACCATCTCACTCTCTAGCACAAGAAGAATGTGATGCAAGCAAACTTCCCACAGAATTTGACAGGTTGATTTCCCTACTCCCTGATGACAACCCTGAAGGTGCTGACAAAGTCAAAGATGCTCCCAAAGCAGCAACAAAGGCAACACTGATCAGTGGGTGCAAGTCTAGAGGGCACACACGTGAATCCATGGATTCTTCCAACCATTCTTCAGACATCAGCAAAGGTGAAGACAATCCCAAAAAGGCAACACTGAATAAGAAGCCCCCCAATAGTTCTACAGAATCATCTGGTAACAATGACAGCAGTGGCAGCAGAGAAGATGATGACAGTATGGACCACAACAATGGCTTCCACTGCTTGCAATGTGCCCCTTTACCATTTTCCACCAAAAAGGTAGATTATGTGTTCATTGGCCTGAATTTGAGGCACACAGTTCCATGAACCACCACCATTCCCTGCTGGGTGAGGTCCTGAAGATCTGGCACTCCTGCAGACCCCCAAGACAATGGTAAAATTAAACACACACTCCATATTCACTATCTTACACAGCAGATGGACCTGACAGCATGCAACAATGTCAGCATACTTTATCCCCTGATGAACATAGACAGGAATGCCAACCAAGTCCCCTCACTCATCATGATGAAGATGCTCTGTCCACACCATGCCAGCAGCCCTCACCCCCAAACCCAGTCTCACCACCATGCAGCCAGGAACATTCCACTATCTCCACTGGTGATACCAGCATGCAAGTTGACAGTGCTGCTGATCCAGATGGGGATATCCAGAGTTCCAGAATACCCCAATGTTCTCTCATTGTATTGAACTCTGTTGAGGAAGGGTCCAAGGCATTACCAAAAGAACATCACCTCATTTCACCCCCCAATGACCATGGACAGGAATGCCAACCCAAACCCCTTGTCACTCCTCATGATGAAGATGCACAGGAGCATCTGTCTATGCCTCACCAGCATGCTCACCAGCTCTCACCCCAAGATCTAATCCCCAGAAATGCCAATGCATGAGCCAACGGTGCTGCCAATGCTAATGAGCATACCCAGATTTCCAGAACACCGCAGCATTCTTCTGAGGTGCTGAATTCTACCACCAATCAAGAAGAAGAGTCCAAGGCTTCGCCAATTTTATCTTTAGGTGAGCATGCTGAACCATCTATTTTTTAATCAACTTTAGTAACTACCTGCCCCGAGACTCTTGCCCTGAATGGTTCCATATGTCATTCAGCTATGTTCAATTACCTGATCTTGGTGAAGAATTTCATAACCTCCTCAAAGTTTACTTCCATCTCGAAGGATCATCAAATTTTTCAAATAGGAAAGGAGTGGCACATACCTTAAGCAGCAAGTATCACCCTGAAGTGATTCATTGGTGGATCACACACACATGTACTGGATGTCCCCCAATCCTTGATATTGACAAATTTTCCAATGACTTCTGGACTTGGTGGTGTGAATTGCAACCCACCTGGAGGAAGGGATCAATGCCCAAGACTGCTGAGTTTGTTCCTGCACCACATATGCTGGCTGGTGGGTGGACTGAACTGAACAAACCTGGCTTGAATGGTTTCCTCAGTGATATCACTGCACTTCACTGGTGGGGATCCAAAATCAAAGCTAGGGCAGCACAGTATGGTTTATGGAATGCAGCTGTGGCAGATGTTTGTTGGGTAATGGAGCAGCTCATCAAATCCCAGTCCATTGATGATGGCAACCCCCAGTAAGTATTCATTTTACTATACATGTGTAACCTACTTAGTTATCTTCAAAGGACTGGGACAAAGCAAGCACTGCCAGCAGCCACCTGAATGAATGGCTGCAATCCCAAAAGAGCTCGGAGTTGAGCAGCATGATATCTCGTAACAATCTGCAGTCGAGTACACTAGATAGAAAATATGTATGGCATTTTGGAAATGGTCTATACATTGCATCATGGCTATTGGTACTTCTGATATGCAAGTTCACCCAGGAAATGTGCTTCTGCCGAAGTCAAGGTCCCCTCCATTGCCAAGCACAGAATATCCTCAAGTAGAATAGTTAGTTCCCTGATCCCACTGCACACCTGCTCACTTGCATGTCATTCTGGACAGATACCACACATCTTGTAGATGGCCACTTGGCCTTTGAGCACCTTACTGTGAATTTTCTTGACTGTAGCAATAGCATCCTCTATGATGCTAAGGTTGCCTGTCGATGACTTTGTGGCAAGTTCATCATCTGAGTCATCTGGCATGGAATCAATATATTTCCCAAGAATGCCTTCAATGAATGACTGTGGTGCCAGTACATATGCAACCAGCTCATCCTTGGCATCTTTGACCATAGCAAGACTGGTACTTAACATGAGAACTTCACTGTATTGGTGCCAACATGAATGGGAAACTAAGTATCACCTCTAATAAATCACAACTTACAGATCACTATTGTCGACACTAGAAGTGGCATCAGCAGACACTGACTTGGATCCTACACTATGGTTTGCACAGATTCTCTCTCTATGTCTGGACACTGATCTGTCAACAAGAGTAGAACAGCATTGTGGACTCAAGAGTCCTCACCTTGCATAGTACTGCCAGCGACTTTCTCGAGTGGCTTCCAGTCTGGCTTCCTTAGTGTGGTGAATATGAGGGCATGCCATGGAACAAGTAAGCACATGGAGGAGGGAGACAAAGATAAATTTGGAGTGAGTTCTCAGATTTTCAATCACTGTCCAAATCTCTAATAGTCATTTCCATACCTACTTTTGGTCAGGAAGCAGCTAGCATTATGGATTATGCTGATTATGGTCACAAGCTAATTCAGGGGATCAGAGCTGAGTGGCATATGGACATAAGAGTGGGAGCACATACATTAGTGTTGTGTGGTTCTTCAACATCATCCAGGTGGTGCAGGTCCCCCAGGAGCACTGGCAGACTGTGCACAACATCCTCACCATCGCCATTACAGTGCTGGTCACCCCAATTGCTATTAGATCTCACCACAGCCATGGAAGCAGATACAGTGAACATCATCTTGCATCACTGAGAGATCTGACAGAATCCAGGTACATAGTTGTCCAACAATGTAGTATGTTTCATTCATTTGTTTTGGCAGTACTGGCCACCTAGGTCACTAGTTGCAGCCATGCCAAGTTGTCATCACCTCATAGCTCTTGATCACTGAATTTGGAATATCTTAGAATAAGCCTGTGTGTGTTTGTGTGGTCCTCAATCATGCTAGTATACAATGAATTAGAATTGTGTTTACAAGTCAGTGATTAACAGCGGGTGATATGCACACAAAACCAGAAAAAAATGTGATGTGAAAGCTGTAAGTTGCATGTAGGATCAAAACTCGACACAATTACTTCGGAGCCAAATCTTGATTAATGATTGACTACCTGTAGGAGAGAAACCACTACATTACATTTTGTTCAAAGGTATTCACATTAACAACTGTACAATGATCATGATCTTTTTTGCTCACATTTTGACAACCAGTCTAGTGCTTGGTGCATACATTGTACTGGTTGTACCACTGCCAGGTCTTAAGATCTTACTGCCCAAGGTTCTGACTATGTCTCACACATGCCCTATGATTCACAGGCCTTTTCCTGCTGTGATTGGTCATACTAAAGTGATTGCCAATGTTTTGACTTGCCACATGTGCAACTGTGTAGCATGAATTTTTCTGAAAAATGCACTCAAGTCCTCAATGCCAAAACTGGTAGACAGATGCACATATTGTTAGCCTCGAGTACATAGTATTAACTACAGGCTTTTACAGGAAGTGGATTGCTTTCTATGGATCCATATCTGGCAAAGCTCCATGAACACCCCCCCTCATTTCCAAGTCACTATAAAAGCACAAGCCCAGATGAGTGGTCATTTACAAATCCCATGGCCACCATTGAACACTATTGGGCCATTATTGGGGGCCCTCACAGCAGTGTGCATGTGTACAGTTCAGATGATTGGTGGGTTATGCATTCCCAGGTGAGTGTATTGTTGAAACTTAAGCATTGACACTAGTCCATTGATCCCATGTGGTCATGCAACATCATCATTGCCAGTCGCAATCCAGTGTAAATCAGAGAATGAGGCAAGGCAGGTTGCAGGAACACTTCAAGGCATCATGAATTCACTGCCACATGGGGCAGACCACACCCAAATACTCACCACATTCAACATACCATCTGTATGAATGTTGCTTGAAGATGAAGCAGGCTTTTACACAATCATGATTGGCTCATCTCCCAGCATTCATTGCACAGTGTAAGCTAGTAGTTTTGATTATATGTCAAACCAAGCTTGACATTTCTAGTGAGAGTGCCAAGTGTGCAGAAGGGTCATTCAAATACCCTGTTACGCTTTCGTTCCTCCTCTTTCCTTTTTCGACTTCTCGCAGTCACGTGCGTCACGTGCCTGGTCGCGTCTCTCGCCGTGGTCGTGTACCTAGGAGTACGGATGCTGAAGGGAGAACTCGGATCACCCGCTGTCCAGGTATTTCCAATACCTGTCGAGACTCATCACTTGTGATCCGTCCGTGACGTTCGCCGCTCTTAGATTGCGCAGATGTCCCGTTTCCTTTTCCTTGACTCGTTTATGTTGCCTGATTGTTGTACTATAGTTCCGGAGTCTGGCTCTTCGCTGTGCATTGATTGCGCAGCCGGTATAGCCTTCGTCCCCTTGACTACCCACATCTTTGACTCCGGATGACTCTTATTTATTTCAGTGATTACTTTGTTGATTACTGCGGATACGCGTCACGACGCGTCTGTCGCGACTGGTAGGGTACTCGTACTCAGGGGTATTTAGTCCGACGTACTCTATCCTGTATCCTCAGTTTTTCGATAGCTTGCAACAGAGCTAATTACTTCGCTCCAATCCTCGTTCTCTCTCCGCGCGAACAACCTTAGGGACTCGCCAGCAGACAGAACCTCTGTCGGATTATTGCGATAACTCTGCCATAGGGGTTACGACAAGTTCGGCCCGTAGTCTCCCACCTCGCGCGCTTCGTGCCTATTCCATTTGAAGAAGTCACCGCGCTCGGGCATAACAAAATCGAAAAACTCCGCGCAGCTTTCGGGACTCGTCGACCTCTTCGCGAAAGTCTACTCGTCCCTGGTTACTGAACTTCAACAAACCAACAAACCAGTCAAACAAGGCTCGTTGGTCTCCCTACGCGTAAAGACTAACTTGCCTTCCTCCCGACCCTACTTCTCAACTCGACCTAACAAATCGATAACAAAATTGAGAAGCATCCCGCCACTCTAAATCAAATTCACCGCTCTACAGGCAACCATTAGGTTTTAATAGATCGCCTCCCTAGAGTCTCCTCACTACGCGCTCGTTGCTCCCTACGTGTAAAGCCACTCGCGCACAAACCCCTCTCTGCTGACAGGTTTTCTTCGGAAAATAAATCCTCCCTCAGCCGTCGTTGTCACTATCCGTCAAAGTGTCAAATCCCGAAAGGTCGAGACCACCAGTCCCTCCGCGTTTACCAAAAGGACTCGGTAGGAACCCGCCCTTACCACCAATCCCGCTAGGAAGACTTGGGCCGTCGGGCACAGCAAGTAATCCTAGGTTGTCTTATCTGTCCCGTTTTAGGGAATCGGAGATTGCGCTTAGTTCAGAAGAAGAAGACGATCGGAAGTCTGATACTTCTCTCGGATCAGTCCTCAAAGAAGAAGCGCAACCGGAAATGTCCATGACGATCGGTCACGGAGAATCAGCCCCTGAGATGCCACCGAAGGTATACTCCGAAGAGGAGCTGAGGGAAAGGTTGGAAAGACAGATGCACTCTTTGGCCGAGGACTGGCACAAGGTTGCCGGTACTGGACAGTCGAGTGATCCCTTCCCAACAGGTACGCCTACGGACTCGGCTCTACGAGCATGGTACGCCAGAAATTTCGGAAAGGTAATTCCCCCAGAGGGCCCCATTGGTGGGTCCAGTAAGGGTAAGGCCCCAGCCGATGCCGGCGATGACTCGTATGATGTCCGCCCACCCAACGGAGGTAGGGAGTTTAATGTCGGGCGTCCCGGAGAATACGATGGAAGCCACAACGGGCTTCAAACTTGGCTTACGCAGGTCGAAGGTTATTTGAACCTAAACAAGCACGTATACACCACGGAGTCTCTCAAGATCTCTTTTGCGCTCACGTACATGACAAAAGGAGCCGCGGTTACTTTCGCAGAAAATTATCAGAACGAAAACAAGCTTCTCGACGGAACCATCTGGTACACCGACACCTTCCAGCGGTTCGTTGAGCGTCTCAAAGCTACCTTCGAATCTGGTGATCAGACCGCCCTCGCAATCTTGCGGCTCTCCGACATCGCACAAGGAAAACGAGAACTCGAGGCGTATATTGCTGAATTTACCGGACTTGTTAACAAAGCCCAGTTGAAAGAAGAATCACGTGAAGCGGGGATCTTCTTTGGAAAAGGCCTTAATAAGGAATATCGAGATTGGATCTTGAATTCTGGACGCGCCCCTACCACGGTAATCGAGTGGATCCAGTGCGCGGGAGAAGCAAGAACCGCAATCGCTACCAAACATATCCTAGAAGGCAAGGAATCCCGGTATGAACGAAAGTTCATTCATTTCCGAGGAAACCACCGAGATCCTGACGCGATGGACGTCGATAAACGAAGGCGAAACGTACGCCAATCAAACGCTGACGTCACTTGTTACGAATGTGGAAAGAAAGGCCACTACAAACGTGATTGTCAATCCTCCAAGAGCAAGAGCCTCCCAGGCATACGAGTTGTTCTTTCAGAAGATGGAAAGAGAATGGCGTATGCGGGAGATCGTCTGGCAACGGCTGACGAGTTAAAAGCTCACGGGTTGCGAAAAGAGGATTTTTAACGGGGACCTCTGAAACTCCTAAGGAAGGTCCCGCATCTGTATTGTCCGCTATTTGTACTACCACCCTAGATGACGAGTCAACTATGCGAATTGGTTCTCCTCTAGGGCGGGTGTGGTTAACGGATTATAACACAGGAGTAATGGTCTGCATCGACTCGGGTGCAGAGGTTTCGCTCATCTCGGAGCGAATAGTACAAAAACTGAAGATCCCGACGTATAGGGTGAAGACCCGGTTCAAGACGACCTCCTTTACTGGAAAGGACGTGGAATGGGTAACCCGGAAAGTGTCGGTACGATTCCTCATCAAAAACCGGATCGTTCGCGTCAAGTGTTACGTGGGACCGTTGATCGGAAAAGAGCATATCCTACTTGGGATGCCTTTCCTCCGAAAATTCCAACCGCGTATAAATTGGGAAGACAACAAGATCTTGTGTTGGGATGATGGGTACGTACCCACCAGAGAGACTGACCTTTCCATTAGGAAAGAATGGCCCTGGTACTCAGGATCAGCGGTAAAGTTCAATGACGATGGATCAATAAAAGGGGAAGAGGTAAGTATAAACAAGACTACCCTCTCCACCGAATTGGAAGCCGCCTTGGCTTCGACAAAAGAAGAAGTGAAACTCCCTCGGGAGTACGAAGACTTCGCAAAGGTTTTCTCCGAAGAAGATATCCCTCTGCCCGTTCACCGACCTGGTTTGGACCACGAAATCAGGTTACGAGAAGATTTCAAACCTAAAAAGGCAGCGGTATATCCCATGTCACCTGACGAACTAAAGGTTCTAGATGAGTTCCTCGAAGAAAACCTGAAATGTAAAAAGATCCGACCCTCAACTTCGCCCCAAGCAGCTCCGGTATTCTTCGTCGCAAAGAAGGATGGAAAGAAGAGGTTAATCCAAGACTACCGATACCTCAACTCGTTTACCATCCAGGATGCGCATCCGCTACCAAATGCGCAAGCTTTGTTTGATGAATTGGTGGAGTCTCGCTTTTACGCCAAGTTCGATATTCGGTGGGGGTTCACAAATCTACGGGTAAAAGAAGGAGATGAGTGGAAAGGGGCTTTCATAACCCCTCGCGGGCTCTTTGAACCGACGGTAATGTTCTTTGGGCAGTGCAACTCACCTCCGTCTTTCCAGAGATATATGGACCGTACCTTTGCAAGCCAACGAGGAAAACAAGTAGGATACATGGACGACGTCGCTATCCATGGAAAGACGCGAGAGGAACTTCGCACTCGTGTGCGAGAGTTCCTGGAAATTTGCCAGAAAGAAGGACTTCGCCTGAAGATTAACAAATGCGTCTTCGAGGCTGAGGAAATCGAGTTCTTGGGAATGATTATTGGGAAAGGTCGTATCGAGACTTCGCCGACGAAGACGGATGCGATCGGTACCTGGGAAGCCCCAGAAAACTTAACCGGGCTTCGAAGATTCCTAGGCTTCTGCAACTTCTATCGCAAGTTTATCCCGTCCTTTTCAAGCGTCGCCCGCCCCCTTCATGATCTTACGAAGAAAGGGGTTTCCTATTCGTGGACGCCGGAACGTGATGAGGCCTTCCAGAAATTAAAGGCTTTGTTATGCTCCGCTCCGGTCCTCCTAATACCCGACTTTTCCAAGCCCTTCGCGCTTTTCACCGATGCCTCTAAACTTGGCACAGGTGCCGTCCTTGCCCAAAAAGGGACGGATGGCGAATGGCACCCGTGCTCCTACCTTTCGCAGTCTTTGGTAGGAGCTGAACAGCGGTACCAGGTCTACGACTTGGAAATGCTCGCGGTAGTTCGCGCTCTCAAGGCTTTTCAACCGTACCTACTTTCTCCGGTCGAACCCACGGTCGTTTTTACAGATCACAAAAACCTGGAGTACTACCGGGAGCCGCAGCAACTCACTCCGCGGCAAGCCCGGTGGGCCTCCACGGTTCAATCGTACCCCATTCGCTTCTCTTGGCAAGCTGGCCGGCTTCAGGTGCCAGCCGACACTCTTTCCCGCAAAAACGAGTCTGCCGAGCCTGCCCCCGTGGCCACGGTTCTCCCCCCGAACCTTTGGCTTGAGGAGGGGGTGGACACCCCAGTCCGACTCGTTTCCCCTTCTTTTTCCATCACGAAACTTACGAAACAACGAAAAATAAACCGCAGAATGTATATAAATCGACTCCCGGCTCGTATCGAGAGGTCGAAGAAGCAAGCGAAACCTTATTCTCGCCCGTCTGAGGATACTACAAAGGAGAAGAAGGACGCCCCGGCTCGCCCATCTGAGGAGATAGCCAAAGGAGCCCGAGGGGTTTTCGCTGTGTCGGCCGATTTATACAACGAAATAAAGAAAAACGCAAAAAAAGAGTCGCCCATAAACAAGGACAACGTTACCACGCATCCCGACGGTACTCAGCGTTACGGGACTACTCGTCTCTACATTCCCCCCGAAAACCGCCGCCATTGTATGAAGACCTATCATGACTTGGAGTCGTCCGGACACCCAGGTCAGAAGGCAATGATGGCTAAAATGCGTAAAGAAGTATGGTGGGAAGGTATGGGAAAGGACATCAAGTCCTATGTCGCGGGATGCCCGGTATGTCAAGGGAGTAAGGTGGTGACTCATCCGCCTAGACCGCCGGTTACGCCTCATGAAACGACCGTTGCGGTACTCCCGTTTCAACAAATCTCGATGGACTTTATTACGGATCTTCCCGTTTCCGGAGATGAAAAGTTCGATTCGATTCTCACGGTTGTCGATCAAGGGCTGTCCAAGGCTGCCCTGTTCGTACCTTGCCACAAGTCAATAGACTCCGAAGGATTGGCGAAGCTGTTCCATCGCTTCGTTTACGCCCGGTTCGGACTACCGGAATCGGTAATTTCAGATCGTGGCCCCCAGTTCGCGTCATCCTTTACTAAGGAGCTATACAAAGCCGTTGGAATACGAACCAAACTCTCGACCGCCTATCATCCGCAAACTAATGGAGAGAGCGAACGCGTCAATCAGGAAGTGGAAGGTTATCTACGACTTTATTGCTCCGAGTTCCCGAACTCGTGGAGTAGCAAGTTACCCTCCGCTGAATTCGCTCACAACTCCAGGATCCATTCCGTCCATCAAATGTCCCCCTTTTCCCTGCTCCTTGGTTACGACCCAGCGCCGTACCCGGAGATCAAAATAACCCCGGTCCCCTCGGTTGAGGAAAGATTGGAAAAGCTAGCGGCAAGTCGCGACGTCGCAGTTCTGGCCCATAAAAAGGCACAGGACTTGATGAAGTCGCGCTCAAAAGGGTCATATATCGCGCCCAAGGTAGGAGACAAGGTACTCCTGGATACATCGCACCTGCGCATCAAGAACCAGTGCGACAAGATTGCGCCCCGACGTCTCGGCCCCTTTGAAGTGACTCAGGTTGTGTCACCGGTAGCTTTCCGATTGGACCTCCCGCCGTCTTGGAAGGTTCATCCCGTGTTTCATGGGTCAAGGCTGTTCCCATTTGTCGAAAACGAGACATATGGAGCTGCGCCCGCAGCGCCCTTACCCGAGTTAGTGGATGATGAGGTGGAATGGGAGGTGGAGTCAGTGATAAATCACAAGGTTGATGGACGAAGAGGAAAAAGGCGGTACCTGGTAAAGTGGAAAGGTTTTCCCCATTCGTCAAATACGTGGGAACCCGAGGAACACTTAAAAGACCACGCCCAGGACGTCTTGGAACAGTACAAGCTCGCTCGTCACCTTAAGAACTAAATGGACTCCCCGCGTTCCGTAAACACTGAAAATGACTACCCCGATCTCCCCCTCCCAGAATCCTTTCATGACGCCTTTGACGACGGACTCGTACCCCCCGTCGCCACCTATCTCCCAACCTCTCCCCCGTCCTCTCCCGCCGGTTTTTATGTCTCTGGATATTCGTCGCCCGTGTCCCAGCCCCGTTCGGTGTCGTCCGTTACCACCCGACCTAGCGGACCGCGCCCACTCCAGGGCATCTCGGTCAAGCGCGTCCCGATCCCAAAGGTCAGAGTTTCCCCCGGTGGAAACAGTAGCCAGAAGGGAAAGGGAAAGGCGCGCGTTAGCGATGACCCCGATAGTGGAACCCCCAAGACCCGTGCCCCCGATGTTGCCGAATCTTCCGACGTACGCAGCGCCTTCACCACCTATGCTGACCGAGGCGACCGTGCCGCGCTCGACGTCCTTGCCGCAATCGCTGCCGCCAATGCCAGGGCTGACGAGCAAAGACTACCAGTCCCAGCAGCTGAATACGTGGACGTTGTTAGGGCACTTGACCTCTTCAAGCACGGGGACCACATTGACGGGTGCTCACCAGAACAAGATACGTATTTTGGGCTGCTGTCTGAGGTCTACCGAGCATCAGACGTGATGAACGGACTTATCTCGAAGATACGAACCAGGAAGTTGACAGGGGTAGCGCCTCTTTCGGAAGTGATCATGGTCGGAATGCTGGAGAAGGCTTCGGCCGATATTACGGAAGCCATCACCGGAGGAGCTTATCATCACTTACGTCAACAACAGTTCAACGAGTTCCTCGCGCCACCGGCTTCTCGCCTTCTTGATCGCATCATCCCGAAAGAAGAAACGCCTAAAGAAAGCAAAATGAAAGAAGACAAGGCGGATCAGGAGAAGGAGAAGGAATGGCGAGCGGTGGAGCTTTCCTATGTAGACTCTGGCGAACTCTTTAAAGAGGTTGGTGCTCGCCTTGGTACCGGGACTTACAACTCCTCTTGGGAGGTTCTCCTTCAGGATGCGTCGTGGGCCGGAATGCATAAACGATATCATAACGCAGTCCACTCCACCGACGCTCTCCCTGATACTCCCTTCGTCCCCGTCCCTGCAGATCAACTTCGGTTCTACCTCGGTGGGCAGTCCCCGGTCCCTGTGGGACACCCCTTGTATCAACATGCGTGCTACCAGTGTCGTTACTTGGGACATTGGTCGTGCCGCAACGGACGGGGCTCCCGTTTTACTCCGGCCCTCGAGGAACCGCCGTCTCCATCGCCTCCGTCGCCCGTCGCCTCTCGCACGCGTTCCCGCGTCTATACTACTCGCCGACCCCTATCCGCCCGTCTCACAAATGCGCCCACTTCGTCCTCAAGGGTCTGAGGACCTTGAGGGGGGGGTGATGTTACGCTTTCGTTCCTCCTCTTTCCTTTTTCGACTTCTCGCAGTCACGTGCGTCACGTGCCTGGTCGCGTCTCTCGCCGTGGTCGTGTACCTAGGAGTACGGATGCTGAAGGGAGAACTCGGATCACCCGCTGTCCAGGTATTTCCAATACCTGTCGAGACTCATCACTTGTGATCCGTCCGTGACGTTCGCCGCTCTTAGATTGCGCAGATGTCCCGTTTCCTTTTCCTTGACTCGTTTATGTTGCCTGATTGTTGTACTATAGTTCCGGAGTCTGGCTCTTCGCTGCGCATTGATTGCGCAGCCGGTATAGCCTTCGTCCCCTTGACTACCCACATCTTTGACTCCGGATGACTCTTATTTATTTCAGTGATTACTTTGTTGATTACTGCGGATACGCGTCGCGACGCGTCTGTCGCGACTGGTAGGGTACTCGTACTCAGGGGTATTTAGTCCGACGTACTCTATCCTGTATCCTCAGTTTTTCGATAGCTTGCAACAGAGCTAATTACTTCGCTCCAATCCTCGTTCTCTCTCCGCGCGAACAACCTTAGGGACTCGCCAGCAGACAGAACCTCTGTCGGATTATTGCGATAACTCTGCCATAGGGGTTACGACAAGTTCGGCCCGTAGTCTCCCACCTCGCGCGCTTCGTGCCTATTCCATTTGAAGAAGTCACCGCGCTCGGGCATAACATACCCTATACACAGGCACACCCCCTCATTCTGGCTTGTGTTGGCATTTGTGATTGTTAAAGGCATTCCTCAACACATGCCACCTTTGGAGATCATTGTGGAGGTCCCTGAGAGCCCCATTGATACCTTGGGCAAATGGCTCCATGATTCACTGCATATTTTGTCACAGACACCACAAACAGCCTCAGCATTTACATCCCATGCCTCATCTTCTGCAACCTCTACCTCTTCCACTAGGCTGGAGACTGCAATGAGTGATGCAGAGCCATCCCCTATCATATACAGTCATGTTCACAACCTACATGGTATAATATTGAGCCACTACTATCCAACTTCTATGATGCCTGTGTGGACATTAGTGTGCCCACTTGGTACTCTAACCTCTTTCTATCTTGCTTCTCATGGGTATGGTGCTGAGGATGTCAATCTCATCATCAAAGTCTACAGAAATGCGCATACAAGTGAACAGTTCATTACATTGCTTGCAAAGCAAGGCATGGCCATCAACAAAGCAAAATTTTTGCAGGATCTCATAGATCTATGTAATAGGCATGATATCTAGAGAGATGCAATATTTTTACTGGTACTGATAGAACTACATGACAAGTAGATGAAACCATGTACACTGTACTTCCAACCTTCGCATTTGAGAAGACCAAGGGTGATTACATAATTTGATGACTACCTACCAGCCAATTGAATCTCATCCCATGACACTGGCATGTTTGTGGCAAGTACCAGAACCTTATTTGCAGAGTGCCCCCTTCCATTCTCCCAGACTCTGATCTGCACTACCATCTGATAAGCCCACAACCACAACACACATAAAGCACAGTGACCCTGCAATGGTTTGGCTTGCCATACTGTGGCAATGGCCTGGAGATGGGGGTGTTTTCATTTGGTAAGGTCTTATACAATGGTACCATACTTATCTTAAAATACCAAACATGTAGTTGACTTGCTTTCCAAGTGAATACTCATGGAAAGAAGGATTGAAAAAAATTCCTGGCTTCTCTCTTGGGTCATTATCATTCATGGATTGGGATTGCAGGCAATGGCCACACAAGGTGAACACAATTTTTTCTCATCTCCTGCACTCAAGGCTGAGCCATGATGATCCCCAGGGAAAAAAAGAAAACATACCACATGTACTGTGAAACCTTTGATGAAAGTAGGCATGCTTTCTCTCACACAGTTCAATTTTCTGACAACTACCACTGCCTTGTCACTACTCACAACCCACCTATCTGACTTCAGACTACACCAAATGGACCTGCAGACAGCTTTATGGAGGCCTCAGACAATTGGGGGAATGAGGACAACTATTGGGATGGAGATGCCTATGGTGTTGCACCCAGCAGATCTGTGCAGCAAACTCAAATCTCAGTAAGTTTTTTTTTGAACTGATAAGACACTGACCTTTTACAGGACAGGATGACCTGTTCAAGGAGTGGGCAGGGTTCAATGATGAAGAATATGGTTATCACGAGGAGTATCTCTTTGAAAAACTCTGGCTTGAGAGCCATGGTGATGCTGCCAAATGGTGTAGTTGTGAGGTGGCTAGTGGAATGCCAAATGAATGACTCTTTCATTGTGAAGATTGTCATGGGGTCACATTGTCATGTCAGACCTGTTGTCTAGCAACTCATCAATGTTTACCATTACACAAAATCAAGGTGAGCTCATCCAGTTTATAATACATCCCACCCTTCACAAATCATTTGCAGAAGTGGAATGGAAAGTTCTTTGAGCATGTCACCTTAAAGCAGCTTGGCCTCATAGTTTGGCTCAGTCATGAAGACATGTTTTGCTACTGTCCAGAGCATGGTCATTTAGATTTTGTCATCATCGATGTCAATGGCATTCACCCTGTTAATGTGAATTTCTGTGGCTGTGAGCAGTGTGTGTCCCATTGCCAACAGCTTCTGCAATGTGGTTGGTATCCTGCCACCATCTGTAATCCAAGAACAGCTTGCACCAGAACAGTCTTGGATCACTTTCTGTGACTCACATGGTCAAGTAAAGTTTCAGCATATGAATACTATCACACACTGGAGTGTCTTACAGATAATACAGGTATTAATATGCTAAAGGTATGTGGTATGGGCCCTTAGTCTAGTCCCCACTGATGTGCATCTCAGAGTCAGTATCATCCCTTTTTGTGCATGGTTCATCAGTTCTGCCACATGAAACTCCTCAAAAGAGCAGGGAGGGCAAGCAAGCAAGATGGTATTCATACCACCAAACCTGGTGGGCTCACTGTGTTGTGTCCTGCATGCCCACAACCAGGCATGAACTTGCCTGATGATTGGAAAGATGCAGAGCCCTCTAAAAAGTTTGCTGGACATATTGGGCACTACACATATTCTAATCAAGGCCTTAGGTTTCTTTATTTGCTCATCATCGCAATAGATGCCAACTTTCAGCTCAAGAACTGTGCATGTGCATCTGACCAGGATCCAGGCCTGCATACCAGCCTTGCCTACTTTGTTGCCAATGGCCTTTACAATGAGCATGTACTTCAGTTTCCTACACAAGAAGATGTGCATCTGCATGTAATATGTTTTTGATTTCCTGCCCTTGACTCTCGATTTAGATCAGCACATGTAACAGTTTCAGGTCTATGGCTCACACTGAAACCAAGTTTGCAACTGGTCTTCATACAATGGGTGTAGGACTATGCCTTTGCACCTGACATGAATTTGTACACCCATGTGGCATGGGCAATTTGCAAAAAGGCAAGTGGTAAGTACACATCTATACACCTTCCAGTCACATCCATTCATAAATTCCCAGCTACTGTAACATGGACTATTTTTTTTTTTGGCTATTTTCCCCTTTCTGCTCCTTTCCATGGTCATTTCCTATGACATTGCCTGTTAATGGAAACTCAACCTTGCCTGAAGGATAGACCAGCTCCCCAAACATCTATGTCTCCCCCTCACCATCATTGCATTGTTGTTTGTGTTCAGAATTCTGAAGTTCCATGCCCCTGCCCATTCTGCCTCATGTGCTATACCCCATTCTCTCAATCTTCTGCCTGGTGTTGGCCACACTGATGGCAAAGGGGTAGAGCATAACTGGTCGGAGATCAATTGTGTCACAAATAGTACAAAAGAAATGACATCCAGTGCAAGGCATGATACCATCAATGACCACTTCAGCCATCACAACTTCAGAAAGCTTGTTGGTCTCAGTAAGCATGAATCTTGTGAAATGGTGTACTGTACTAACAGCAGTGAAGGATGTTTACTTCATGACAGGCTCAAAGCTGCCATTGCTGAGTGATCTCATCATTGCACTACCCTGGAGGAATTTAACACACCTATTGGTGCTTCACAAAGGGAGACATGGACCACTATGATCACTGCATGGGAAGCTGATCAATCCAAACCAAATCCATATGCTGCCACTCAGTGTTGTATGTATTCCTGTTCCTTGTGTTATGTACATTGGGTCACCAGATGTGATTGCAGTTCCAACCAAGGCTGAGGTTTGCTCCCAGATGGCCACTGATGACAAGGCTGTGGCTGCTCATGGGGAATTCAGCTGCCATAAAATGTCCCCAAGCAGCTTTGTTTCTTTTGGGTTGGCACTTGAAGAAACTCAGTACATGATTTTCCTTCAGGCCTAGACAGATAAGCCTAGATTCAATGCTAGGCGAAGTCTGAAGTCAGACATATCAGCTGAATTACAGCTTTGGTGACTCAAGACACAAGTTTACAATGACATCATGCTGTGCTCTTCCATCAAATCTGACAGTTTCACAAAATTCAAGTGGTTTACATGATTGGCATTGAGAGTATTGTTCAATGGTCCAAAGATCCTGAAGCTGAAGCTGAAGCCATCTGCTTGTGCATGCCATTCGGAGTTGTCTCCAACTGAGCAGATGTCTATCTCTGATGACATTTCTGTCATTGAAGCGCAACTTAGAGAGGCACAATGTCATGATGCCCTTGGCAAGCTTCAAAACTACCTACATATGCAGACTCATTTCACCAAATATCAAAACATGAACATCTGTGGCCAAAGGGCAAATACTCACACAAAGACACTGATAAACACACTCTCCTCAAAGATTGGCAGAGTCATACAGAAGTACTGGGTAACTCATGCAGTGCTCCTTGTGCTCCATGGTACAGGTCCCTGGGAGGAAGAGCTGTGGCCACTGCAAACAAAGGATGTGTGTGGACTGACTGCATCTACATTGGGTGACATTGATGATCTGAATGTCATCATTGGTTCCAACAGCTGCCAAAGGTCCAAGAAGCAGTGTGAGGCTTTAAGACATGGCTTGGGTGAGGGATTTAGAACAACATCTTGGATCTGGGCATGTGGGACAGTGGCAAGCAGTGATGAGGGGATGATCAAAGGTACATCAATATCTACATCAGCACATCATTCCACTAAATCAAAATTGTTTTAAGCACTACACATAGAGTGGGCAAAAGCCTGTGCCTGAGTGGCATGCTGGTCTGAAGAGGTTGAGTTTTTGCTGGAAGAAATGCAGTGCATGGAAAAATTCCTTGAGTACAAGGCACAGTGGTGGAAGCAGTGTAGGGAATCCCCCAGTGGTGTCATGGTTGATAGCCTCATAAGGGATGGAATTTGTGCATATGCAGATTGACAGGCCACTCTGCAACACCAGCTCTCTGATCATTTTAGCATGCTTTGGCATCAAGCAAGGACCAATGTTGAGGTTGAAGATTGCACCAAATTTTTCAGCATCGATGACAATTCAAATAGCAGTGCATATGAGTTGGGGGACAATGATCTGGAGGACAATGATCTGGAGGACAATGATCTGGAGGACAATGATCTGGAGGACAATGATCTGGAGGACAATGATCTGAATAGCAGTGCATATGAGGTGGGGGACAATGATCTGGAGGACAACAATCCAAATGGCAGTGCATATGAGGTGGGGGATGATGATCTGGAGGATGACAGGACAGATGAGGAGTAACTGTTCTTACTCACCTGCCTATTTAGTCAATATCCACAGTTGGAAGATTGTCCTGCTATTTCCGAATGTAAATCCTATTGTAGGGTTTAATATGATTTGATTTTGCAAATATATTTGGTGGGGATTGAAATCTACCAATGTCCTACAGCTTACTAAACACCAGGTAAACACTATTGAGTGGCTGTGTGGTGGCTGTGTGGTAGTTGCTGGGGGTTTGGTCAAATGTGCTGAGTGCAGGGACTGGTAGTTGCCATGAGTTGTGTAACTGTGCTTGTGGTAATTGCCATATTGCTAGGTCTAAATCTACAGACTCTGGTGGTATGTCATGACAGAGAAGCACATACCCAGATTGTTGATGGTAATGACCTCATTGGGGGGAGGGGGTTCTGCAACCTCTCAATAGTATTGATACTGAGTTTCACAACTTGATCATTGAGTGAAGCACTTTTGAGTGCCAATACAAACTCCATGGACTGGCACATATGTGAAAGTACAGCAGATTGTGCAACAGTTTCAATGTCAATGATAGGATGTGTCCTCTGCTCATACTGAATGTCAGCAAATGCTGCCATTCAATCTAACCCAGGAGCCAGTAATTCCTGTGCTGGAGATTAGAACATGTAAGTTTACAGTCACCTGAGGTTACTTACTTTGTCTGCACGTGGATCAACAAGTGTCACAGGTCCATCCAATCCAGGAGCTGGTAACTCCTGCACTGGAGATTAGAATGTGTAAGTTTACAGTCACCTGAGGTTACTTACTTCATCTGCACATGGATCAACAGGTGTTGCATGTCCATACAATCCAGGAGCTGGTAATTCCTACACTGGAAATTAGACCATGTAAGTTTACAGTCACCTGAGGTTACTTACTTCCTCTGCACATGGATCAACAGGTGTCATAGGTCCATCTCCCTCGGGAGCTGCTGATTCCTATGGTTGATCTCAAAGTGAGTATTTTACAGAATAAAAGATAAATTGACTCACATTTTCCTGAGTGTGTGCACACTTACAGTGTCCATTATCCATAGTCTCGAGTCACCTTTTTGCCATTGCTTGGATAACAGCTGTGCGATGAGCATGCAACTAGCCACAGCATGTGTGGGGTTTGACTTGGGACGATCAAAGGCACTCTTTTTCTTCCTCGGTCCCAGCCTCAGCAAAATGGCAGTACCAAGTTGCCTTCAATACTGGGTGAGGCTGGCCAAAATTGTACCTGCTGCAGATACATATGTATGGAGTCATTGTCACAGGCATTGAGGAGACTGGAACCGTGTGAAACGCTGTGGACACAGCACTGTGTACGTCCAGTGCGTAGTGTAAAAGATACATCCAACATACCTATCGCAACACACAACATAGCCCAAAACGGAAGGAGTAATATTGATTATTGACCATGTCATATTTGTCACATTACTTTCACATCCTGTCACCTCACATCACACCCGGCCATAGCCAGTTTTCACGAGGCCTCAACCCCTGAATTCTTAAGCTGATCCTTCTCGCCGACCGTAATATGGCATCGGCACTTGCAGGTAATGACCTCGAAGTCCTATGACAATCATTTTTGCGGAGCCCCTAGTCTAATAGTTGTTGCTGTTTTTTGTCTTTAACGTTGTCTGGCCCGACATAGGTTGCGATGTCGATGCCAACAGTAGTAGCTGTCGAGAGTGCAACTGCGTGTCGATCCCATCAACAAGCGAAGCTCCGTCTGCTTCGACTCGCAGCGCATTGTCATCCCGGAACTCAGTCCTCGTTCACGATGGCCCCGCCTCGTCGCCGAAACGTACTCAGTGCCATTGTGAAAGAGACAGGGCTCTATATCCGACTTTTCAGACTCAGACTTGTCTCGCCAGCCTGCGTTTCCGGAAGTCGACAAGCATGTCGTTCTCGAACTTTCATTTCCACGGTCTGTAAAACTATCCAAAGAGACAAGCATTGCACACCACGATCCAACTACGCAATCCTAGACTCCGGACGAGGATGCAGTCGCCCGTGAGATGTACTGATTCAATGCCTCTTACTCCATGCTTGGTACATCGCTCCATCATCAGTTGTGCCAACTGATGTCCCTGGATCTCGATCCACAAGTCGACGCGCATAAAGCGGACAAATCCAATTACAGTACTACTTCGACCGTGTTGTGCAGCGTGCCAGGAAGTGACGGATGCAGCACGTTCGCAGGGAGGCACGGACGGAACGTTTTTCATCCGCTGCAAACCATTGTCGGTATCACAGCACGGACAGCCAGCCCCGCACGATCACAGTAGCTGGTAGTGCTGCCTCTGCATTCTATAGTTTTCTCACCTGCGACATCCCATTAATGACTCACCTTCAAGAGGTCATTGGAGTCCTTGTTTGTCCCAGATTCGGGTACCACAATTAGCTTTGCATGGCATATCAGAAGAATTTGATAATGACGGTGAAGAAGATCAGGTCTTCCCTCTCCCGTCTCCGAGGCGTTCGCCATGTTCTTCCGCGACTCCAAGGGCCCTTGGCTTCTTTATCTTATTTACAAGTTGGACAGACTTTGACGGCTAGATTCCTCGCCATCAACCTGCTCGGGAGAATCGTACATTTACGGTCAACATCCTTGCTTCCCTGTGTCCAATCTCTCCACCGTTATCCAACCGTCAAGGGAACCAGGAAATAAACTCTCACATCTCCCAGCCTACGTCACCAGAAAGTATCTTTCCTGGGAAGGTACCTCTAAACTAACACGTCAATCTCGCATTTACCTCTTACGCCGAAGAAGGTGCCTCCCTCTTCCTGTTACATACGTCTGAATCCATAGTCGCGGACTCTTTAAGTTAACCTTCCGATCATGTCTGATTAACGTGTCATCAATGCTTCGATCCCAGATTATTTAGAGTCAAGAACATGGAAAGAAGGATGATCCTGGGCCATAAATGATGTCATACGGAAGGAAAACGAATTGATCCGCGGTGCAAAACGGTGAGGTTTTCTTCACTGCCTCCTCGACTTCTTTTGGCAGATCACCTACGAAGCCGCATGAACTGAGAGTTGGATGACGAACACACGAGGTAGCACTTGCCTGCCATCGATCTCTTCGTGGACCTACTCACAGGGATCGCCTTGATGATATCCATGCCACATACATATCTCCTGCAAACGGGGAAAGAAGGGCACTAAGTGTCTTGTATTAATGCGACGAAGTAACTGGGGCATTAATGTGGTTAACTGTGCTCATTGGTGACTGACAACAGGTATAAGTTTGCACTACATGACTAAATAGCAGGGAACGATACTGAGTACGTATGGTTGTCAATCAGATAATAAGTGGACGTCAAGGAAACCACAATCACCCCAGGAACAACGAACGGCAGAGATACCACAGAAGAATGCTGATGTCAGGCAAACATCCAGCAGGGGGAAGGGGTTGGTGGAAGTGTCCATCTGGATTATGCATGTGTATCAGCTGAGTCCGACTCAGTGCAGGCATCACAGGTTTTGATCACATCATTTGGAGAATAGCCCATGCAAGCACTGACGCGATACCGCCTGTAAGCCTGGCCAACAGTCGTTCTGACTGCGCTATTCGTGGACGAGGGCGTCGCACCCACTGATGTAGTGCTAGTTTGAGAACCGGAGAAGGGGCTAGTGGGGCTGATCACACTGCTGGCAGGGGGTACCGAGACGACGCCAGTGCCAGTCGCAGGGGAGTTAGTTGGGGAGACTGGGACATAGTCAGTGGAGTTGAATGTAGCACAGTGAGATTGTCACCAACACTGGGACCCTGTCTGAGACGCCATAGCATATGAAGTGTGGTTTATGTGGTTTTGAGACGCCGTCGGGGGTGGAGGCAGGGCACCCACTTGAATACAGGACGTCAATAGCTCTATCCGACATTTGGATTAACGTTTAACCTCCGATCGTGCAACGAAGAGAAAGACTTACGGTTAACTGCGCTTTTCGTGCTACTAGTGGTACTGGAGCCGTCGAGAAGCTGACTTATGCATTCGAGGCAGTTACGGTAGTTTTGAATGAAATTCGATGTACAGCACAGGGATGCTTGACAGCCCTGTATATGTATATGCATCGTTAGAATTGACACAACGAGTGAGTAACATTGCTTGCCGACAGGCTGGTATTGTTCGATAGAACACTACAAGCAGTCGCACACTGTGATACGACGGAGGCATTGTACAACGCTTGAATGGCGTCCACGCTGTATGGACCAGGGCCGATGTTCTGAGCACCGCTCACGGCCACGAACGCTGCGATCACAAGTGAGGCGACTCGCATTTTGGAAGATTTTTCTCCTGGCACTTGTTACTGATTCAGGGAGTGCTCGAGGGTAAGAGGAGATGGCCTAGAAACCGCACTAGTGCCCAATATATAATGCGCAACGTGTTTGCAAAATGAAGCCTAAAAGTTGCTGCGCAGGCGCGCAAAATGAAAGATCCAGAACCTAGCAGGTGTTTTCGTCCGTGGTATCGATACGGTCCATCCGGTCTCTGGTCGCTGCTTTACCCTGTGTGCTACAAATCTATCATGACGGATGTCGATTGGCCACTGTGCTGCGACTGCTTGAAGCCTCACATACGTAAAGGTCACAACTGCAATTCGGTTCGTCAGTGGGTCTGGGGTCTAGACACACAGCAACTGCATACTTACATATACATAAATATATAAGGGGATCCATTGTCCCCAAGTATGTTTCACCAGTGCGTGCAGGAGATTTCGGCCCCGACCAAGAAGCGCAAGAGAGTGGGAGAAATGGTGACATCGCAGTATAACCCTTTACAGTTCAGAGGGGGCCGCGGGCCGTGAACGAGGCACCTCGACGGACGTATCCGATTGGCATTGGGCGTCTTGAGAGGTGCACACCGGTTCTACAACAAGTCGTGTGCGTATTCGATTGCGCTTTTCCATTATGCAGACCGGCGGCGGCATGACAGATGGCAAAAAGACACCATCTTTGTTTGGGCTTCTCCAGTGATTCAATGATATCGGTGCCCCCTCACCACGGCCCTTCGGCATACTCCGGGCATAGTGGCCACAGCAATCTGATTCAATTCTCCACGCTAATGATGAAATCGAGACAGGCAACGATTGTCTTCCGTCGAACGAAGACTACAAGGACGAGGCCGTCCCAGCGCAGGCCCAGCCTAATAATTTCCGACTCGGAAATGTTCCAGCAGCAACTCAACCGAATTCTTATATCGGGATTCAGCCCACGCACCGTAACCATGTTCGCCCTACGGAAACTTACCCTTTCCCTTGCACCGGCAGTCAGACCGGTCTGCAGAAGGATAAACCATTACATAAGTACTCGACTTCTCTTGGACATCATATCAGCACGAAGCATACCATGGAATCGATGATGGGATCACCTCAGACATGAGATCACCACCATGACGGTATGATGAAACACGAGATGGACTTTAGTGCTGTGTGAATGGACCCACTTGGCGAGATCAGAACTCTACACCTTTTGGAGGAGCAGGCAGAATTTTGATGGTAGTACCAACAAATTACCAGTTCGATTTGGTGAAGCATCAGCACTAGTACGTAATTGCCCCGAAGTCGTATGACAATCGTTTTTGCGGAGCTCCCAGTCTATTAACTGTTTTTTTTTCTTCTTCTTCAACGTTGTCTGGCCCGAGTCGCTCTCCGTATGTTGTGATGTCAACGCTAACAGTGGTAGCTGTTGAGGGTGCAGCTGTGTCGATGCACGCCGACCCCAACGACGAGCGAAGCTCCGTCCGCTTCGACTCGCAGTGCGTCGTCATTCCGGAACTCAGTCCTCGTTCACGACGGCCCCGCCTCGTCACCAAAACCTACTCGGTGCCCTTGTGGAAGCGGCGGGGCTCTACATCCGGCTCTTCGGGCCCAGACTCATCTCGCCAGCCTGCTTGTCCGGAGGTTGATAAGCATGTCGTACTCAAACTTTCACTTCCACGGTCTGTAAAACTATCCACGGAGATAAGCATTGCACACCACGATCTAACTACGCAATCATAGACTCCAGACGAGGATGCAGTCGCCTACGAGATGCACTGATTCAATGCCTCTTACTCCATGCTTGGTACATCGCTCCGTCTCAGTTGGCGCAACTGTTGTCCCTGGGTCTCCATCCACAAGTCGACGCACACGAAGTAAATCACCAACCTCACCCATGCGGACAGATCTAATTACAGTACCACTTCGACCATGTTGTGCGGCGTGTCAGGAAGTCACGGATGCAGCACGTTCACAGGGAGACACATGGACCGAACGTTTTTCACCCGCTGCATACTATCGTCGGTGTCACAGTACGGATAGTCAGCCCCGCACGATCACAGTAGCTGGCAGTGCTGCTTCCGCATTCTATGGTTCTCTCGCTCGCGACATCCCAATTAGTGTGGATGAGGTTGACAAGCGTCGCCGATCAATTGACGGCGCCTCTATCACCAGCTCGAACGTGCCAGGAGATACTAGTGCATCCGTGGAGAAGCCGCTTCCTGTTGCACCAGACTCACCCTCAAGTGCTCATGGGCGTCCTCGTTTGTCCCCGATTCGAGTACCGCAATTAGCTACTTATCAGATATCAGAAGAGGTTGATGATAACGACGAAGAGGATCAACTTTTTCCTCTCCCGTCTCCGAGGCGTTCGCCGTGCTCTTCTGCTACTCCAAGCCCCTCTGCTTCCTTATCCTCTTTACAAGCCGGACAAGTTGGCCGGGGCCAGAACTTAACGAACAGTTCTTCGCCATCAAACTCGGCAGAATCGTCCACTCATGGTCAATATCTTTGTCCCCCTGCAGCCTCATCGTCCTTGCTAAGCCTTCCAAAGGCATTGGCGTCTAGTATCTCCTTGACAGATGACCCTCCCCGTGCGCCGTCACCAGACCTCCTCGCCTCTCTACCACCATTATCCAATCGTCAAAGGAACCGGGAAATAACCCCTCAGATCCCTCGGTCTACGTCACCAGAAAGCATGTGCCCCGTGAAGGCACCCCAACTTAACACATCAAGCTCGCTTTTACCCTCTACGCCAAAGAAGGTCCCGTCCGCTTCCACCGTATCACCCCCGGCTTCGCCGGTTTTGTCCACGTCACCGCACTCAAGGAGACTTCTCAGGTCATTTTCTGGGAGTTCCCCACGGCAACTCATTGCAGATGTCATTCGAGGTGTTAGCGCATTTGGAACGGGTGGGGGTGGGCTCAACGTGCAAATGTGAACCATTTCTGGATGTGCTTCGGATCTCGTCTGCGTCCTGTGATTTTCCTGGCTCGCGACGTCCAATATCACCTTCGTTTGTACATCTTTCCCTGCTTTTCACTTATCCACTTTCTCCATCAGTCATACCCTACTGAGTGTACCAAGCGTAATTACTGACAAGTTAATCTTTGTTACTCTGTTGTCATCGCGCTTTAGCTTGTAGTTCTTTCCTTATACCCGCTGACCGCAACACAATTCTTCGTATGACTGCTACGAATATGCATCTTTTAGTCATGAATTCATAGCATCCGGAGGCATCTTTTGGGTTGCACTGATCACTTAGCCACCTGATCGGCCGCTGATGGTGTGATACCCAATTGTTGATCAACTGATCAGTATTCAATATCCCCACGGTATTCTCTCTATACACCGGTATGACCGAGCTCGGGCCGCACAGCATCCTTGACACGAGGATGATGTTCGACATTTTGACTTCTCGCCTCACCTTGGCAAGGCTATAGTTTACCGAGCACTTGCAGGGACCCGTTGGCCTGGGTCAAGCAGACAATCAACTCGGAACCCACTGTGATGACTTAGTGTCTTTAGACCCGATCGTCGGTTCGGAGGCTGATAGAAACAATTTCATTAAGGACTGCCAATGGGCATATTATATACCCGTTGGCCAACTGAGGTTCCTGACATGGACACCTGGTGCCTTTACAAGGGGTTTGTAACGACAGGGATAAGGGTGCCGACTCTAGCACCTTTTTCTTTCCCATTCACCACTTCGTTGCCAGTTGGACTCGAGATGTCTGGAATTAACAGACAAGGACACCCTTATGGACTGGAACCGCACACACGAGGGTGAGTTGTTACCTTTTTCTTTTCTTTTCTTCTTTTTCTACGTTTTCCATTTATTTTTCCATGCTTTCATGGACCAGGGTTACACCAGCGCACGGCTACCCCGCAGGAGCACAGTCTGGACCAACATTCCTACCCCCTGGAAGTTCCCCTGCGTCATCATTCCCGCAGGATTCGCGGCAGAATAGTTTAGTATATACCATCGAGCGCCAAGCTGCTTCTCGGGAGAGAAGCCAGTTGCCTGTCCATTCGATACTTTCGGGCACTCAAATCCGGAGCTCCCTTTCTTCTTCTGCTGGGACATATGCACAACGTCTTTATGCCAGCGCAAAACCCAAGGAGAAGGAGCCATCTCTCCCGTCACAAAATATCGCTTATTTGGATGAGTCTGTGGCGCCTCCCAGATCTGCCAATCATCGTACCGTGAACCGGCGCCACATCAACCTCGGACCACCGCCTGCTGAGCAACAAATCGAAGCTTTGAGTCGAGATTTCAGTTCGAAAGCAGTTCTCTTATCGTCTTCTCCCCCCTCACCTCACCGTGGTGAAGAATGGGATAGATATCCGGGAATTTCCGACGAGAAAAGAGCAGTGCCTTCACATACAATAGTGTTGGCTCCGTCACGTACCTCACCGCATTCACATGACCACCCAATACCCAGCCCCGTGATCGAGGCACCCCAATACGAGGCCCCAGCATCGTCCTGGACAATCCCTTGCGGTGGGCCTAGCGAAGTGCCACCGAGCTCTGAAAACGCACCCGTCAATGTAATCCAGTCTTCTACCCCAGATACAGCACCCACCCTCGGTACGCTGCCCCCGGACTCGGAGGATGTAGCAGAGGAAGTTCCTCCATATACTCTAGTAGATGAAACGCCCCCTCCTCCGGAGCTGGATGCTGACCTTGCGGATGCAGATGCAGGACATGGGGAATTGAGTGCTCAACTTAATTCTCCCGCCAGCGGGGATTCGTTCCCTGTAGTCCCATCGTATACTTCTGTAAATTCACCGCCTGTAAGCTTTCCAGATCCTGGACAGCGTGCTCGATCGCCCGCTGTGTCCACCGCCAATGGTACTACTCAGCGGGTCTGCGAACCACCTTCTGTCGTAGGTCGTAACGAGCGATCTGGCCGACAATCCACCATATCATCGCGCTCCTCGTCTACAACTTTGAATATCGAGTTCGCGACGGATCTGTATGGTCATTCTTATGGCCGTCAACCAGCAAACTCCATCCGTGAACGCACTCGTTCCACTAGCAGTCATGCCAACACCATCCTCGCTCCACCTCCACCTCTACCTCCACTTATGTTCCCATTGACAACTGCTACCGACGGGATGATGGCCATGCACGGTGGCAGAAAGGCTGGGATCTCTCCTATATCGACTCGGGTAACGCCGCCACCGTTTCCATCAAAGAATACCAGCCATATGTCCATGCAGTTACCCGGTGACAGTTCCTCGTGGAACCATTACCACCCATCAGACGGGTCAGCTATACATACATACCCAACAAATACTACTGGGATGTTTCGTAGGCCCACCGGCGATTCCACTCTTCAGCCATTACCCACACATTCCTCGCTCAGTTCACCCTCGTCTTCACCTATATCACCTCACTCTTGTGCTCCTCAGCACTCCTTATATCCTGCACCACAACAGCCTCCCCGCAAACTGCGGCGGCCCCAGCCAGTGCCTAATCGTGTGCGACGCCCATCCACTGCCCCTTACTCACCTTCTGGCACGGGTGGTGGGTTTCAAATCCAGCAGACGCCCGGGTTTCCTCTGCCGGGTCCCTGGTAGGGGAAATCCTTTGCTTTGTTAGATTAGAACCGCATACTACTCCCTTTGAGATTTCTTGGACGAAATGAAATTTGTTGTACGAAACACGTATAGTTACAATCATGACTTTTGGTACACACTCATTCTCTGGACTCTTGATATTCTAGGATACATAGCTAAGCTCACACTTGTTTGCTGTACAGAAATTTACCACGAAACCAGGTTACGGTTGTGACAAGAACCATTCCATTCTCAAAATGTCAGATGTACTACGACATAGTACTTCGCAAAGAATAGAACGGCTCACTATAGTACGAACTTGTGTCACGAGTTTGATACAGAGATAAAGGATACAGCATAGGGCAATATTCATAGCATGGGTCAGATGTGAGAGCGAGGTTATAATGAACAGTAGTGCGGGACAAGAATTATTGCGCGGATCAGGAAAGGGCATACACCAAACCGTCGCAGAAGTGTTCCCAGGTCATACGCGGATGGGCCTCGTCGACGCCGGAGTTGGACGCCCGCGAGGCCGGGGCCGACTCAATCGAAGGGTTTCCGATGGTCTATGAAAGCGGTTAATCAATGAGAAGAAATAAAACCAGCCGCATACGCACGTCATGATGATGCCTTGTGAGACATTCGCCAGGCCGGTACCGAGGCTGACGTTGCCTAGACTCGTGTTATTCTCCTTGTTTTCTGCTCCAATTTTTCCCGCACTCCTCTTGCTCCACCCTAGTGCTGCGCGTCGGGCTTGGGAGGCGACGCGAGGACGGGGAGGCAGTCCGAAGACTTGCTCAGGCTTGTCCATCGATGCCAGAGCTTTCTCGTCTGCAAGCTTCTCAATATGTTCAGATAAGGTGTTAACGTTGGGATCGATGGCAACTTCTTGGAGTGCATTACATCTTGGTTGGGCTGGAACAATATCGGTGGCGGCCACTTTAGCGATGGGATGTACAACGGCGGGCCTAAGTTGTTCTGCGGCTGGAGAGGGCGTATGCGACGTCATTATCGTACGCGGGTACGGAGAAGGACGACTGTTAGCTCTTGACCTCATACGGCGTGGACCCAATTCCGATGGGAGAGGTTGGTAATTCTGGATCGAATGTTCAAGTAATGCCTGCATCCCAGACCGGTGACGTGGTGGATCGAACGCTGAGAAAGAAAACAACAGATCAGTCTCGAACTACCCCCACGTCGGTGACCACCGACGTACATTGTACTGCAAAAATGGAAAATGGAGTGTCCATCCAGGTGCGCTTGCTCTCGGTGACAGCGTCCTGCGCCTCATCCCTCAGAGCGTAGTACTTCCGAAGGACCGTGATGCCCCCTTCTTCGTCCCATGGAGAAATTGAATCGACCGAAGATGTCTCAGGGTCGACGACGAAAACACGCGATGGACCCATGGTCTTCGTCACAGATTCAGGCAGCTGAACCGTCTTTGTTGCAGATCCAGGGGTGGATCGATCGGGAGAACTAAAGGGAGACAGGGAACTGGTCATTTCTTCTTCGATAGTTTCGTATATTGACGTTCTCGATGCCCGAGCTTGGGAAATGCGTCGACGATGCCCATGGCCGCGAGCACGCGGCCGCATTCGATCAAAGGCAGTAATGGCCGCGGGATGCGTAACATTTGCAAGCATGTGATTGAGTTGAGCCAAATCAATGCTCGACTGGGAACCCTCGGAAAGCGACGAGTACCCATCGCAAATAGAGAGTGGAGGAGTCTCCGCACCGGAGCTGGAAGTGCACGTACTGGAACGGGAACGCGTTGTGACAGGCGGCCGGGTAAAAACTGGTTGTATCCGGACTAGGACAAGCCGAGATTAAACACGGAAACACAATGTGTAGATGGAAATAACACGTACAAGACCCGGAAGTATCTTCACCGTTGGCTGCGAGAGCAGTATTCTCCAAGCTTTGACGTTCCAAGAGACCGTGCTTAGCGCGGATCATGCGTTCGTCTCCAAACTTGAATGAATTGATTGTGGAAGCGATCGATGGCTTGGATTCAATGACTCGAGATTTATCGGGAGAGTCGTAGTCTCCTTTCGTGCCCTTGAAAACTGGCTTAGGTAGCAGATCATTCGGTAACTGTTTGCGCCTCTCCACGCGAACGCAAGGTGAAGTCTCGATCATAGAGCCTACCGAGCAGCGTCGAACATGTCCGCCTCCAAGCATCTAAGCAAAGTTTAAGAAGATTACTTTAACGGAAACGATGACACTTACACTGATCATCGTGTCATCTTCTTGCGCGGGACTATGTGTACTGGAGACACTGAAACTTGAAATTGGCCGGTAGCGAGGAAGGTCGACATGTCGGGCGTCCATTGGATCTTTGCCAAAGAACATGGAATCCGACGACGAAACGGACGTTCTGTAGCCTGTCTTCTCAAAGAGCGAGTCCTCTGCGGTGGTCTTTTGCAACTCGTTACGGCTGTCCATGAGAGAGTCATATGAAGTACGGTTCTCAAATTCTGCAGAGGCAATCCGTTCACTGCGCACACTTCCCGCGAGACTTTCTGGGGGTGAGGCGGAGATGGACGTGAGTGGCATGCCATGGTCGAACGCAGACTCGAGCATTTTATCCCCCAATCCTGGGCGCCCGAGACGAGCATCCGAGTAGTTACTAAGCACCGAATCCACAGAGAAATCTGGCCGGTGTCTGGCCCACGCTGCCCGACCACCGCTAGCACCGCATAATGCGTAAGATTGCGCAACGCTGCTGATGCTAGTGCTGGAATCACCACGACGATGATGAGCAAAGCTGCGGTTGTAAAGGCTGATAGGGGGACCAAGAGAGGTGACAGATGCAGAAGATTCGTGGCGGCCGTGGCTGCGGTTAGAAGGGTGCAGTTGCGAGTGCGCAGGGGCACGGAAGTAGAAACTGGATGCATCACTGTCGACTCGCCTTCGTTGGGGCTGCTTGTGAATGAAGGAGAATGTATCATCAACCGTTGTTGACATAGAGAACGAGAATTCGTCCGAGTACCGCCGTTTATCTTGGTTAGCAATCGCAGCAAGTGACCCGTAGTCGAACGGATCAACCGAGCCAGCATGCAAAACACGACCGTACGAAGATACCGACGCGATGCTAAATATTGATTCGTGTTTCCCGTGTCTCGAGGTCGCACCAGCACCTGCATAGAAGCCCGGACGGTTGTCATGGAACTCGAAGCCTCGTCTAATCTCAGTGAACGAGTCAAAGCCTCCAAAACTGAGGGCGGATGAATTGCGTTGATGACCGTTTCCAACAAGGGAGTTTCGTACGACACCTCGGGCACTGCGTTGAGAGCTGGAATCCGATTGCAAGCGAGATCGAGGTGGTTGGGACGGGATTTCCACGGCCTTAGCAAAGATAGATTTCAAGAGTGAGCTTTCATCGGCAGCTAGGCTTCCTGTCGACAGCGAGTGGGCTACAGTTGGGGGAGGAATGATGTCCGACAAAGTAAGTGGCGCATCCTCCTGGGAGTCGTCCTCAACGACTGTGGGCGACGGCTTGCCACCAAACTTGAAATCCCTGTTCAGTTCACCATCCGAAGTGCGAGATCCCATTGAACTAGGTTTGCGCAACATTTGAGGCGCGATGATGTTCAACAAGTCGTCGTCTGACGCGGTGGAGGCGAAGCTATCGGTGCCAGGGAGGAGCGATGCCTCAGCATTGACGTCGGCAGGGAAATCAGCAGGGAGAAGTTCGCGAGATTCGTAGTCATCTGGGAGGCTAAATGTACTCTGTCCGGCTCTTGACAATTCGTCCTGCAGAGAGTTCTTGGGCACAGGCGGGACATCACTCTGGAAGAAATTGCCAAAGTCATAACGAAGGTCGATCTTGGCAGGGGTGCGGAAGGCACACTCCAATTGCTCCACGAAGCTACGTCGGTGCGATGCGCCAGATTCGTTGAGTTTATTGATCTCCCCAGTGAAATCGAATGATTTCTTAGTGTCCTCTTCAGAGGACGATAATGCTCCGGCTTCCTCGATATCCGCTTGGCGGTCATCTTCGTCGATTAACGTGGCACGGAAAACAGGAAATTCAGGTACTCCGTCTTGTGACACCGTTTCGGAACCTGGAACAGGAAGGGGCATCTCCGGAGGCAGTCCGGGCGAGGGTAAGGGCATGTTAGGATTGAAAGACAGTGTATCGTCAAGCTCCTGATCAGAGTTAGACAGGATGACTTGAAGTTCGTCTGGGATATCAGAATCAGGATCGCTCGCGTCAAATTCCTGCTCTGCCACGCTACCGACGGAGCCCCCCATCGTTCCGGTGAGGCCTAGGTTGCGTCTAGCTTCAGGAGGAATCGGTAGACTGCCGCTTTGATCTTGGACGGGGACAAGAGATGACAGTTTTCTGGCATGACCCTGGGCTTTCTTGAAGACAGGAGATGCCATTGAACTACCATGCGAATCTGATTTCGAATGCGCCGAACCGAACGTAAAGGCCGAGGGAGAGCGATCTGTCTCCTTGGCATCGACACCAAGGACAAACGGTGGGACAGCGGGAGATGACCGAACTGTCGCAGCAGCCCTGGGGACTTTGGATACCGCTGGTCGAAGAGCTTTGAAAACTGGCGGTGGATCAGATGCAGGGGCGGGAGTCAAAGTACGTTTGTGTGTCATTCGAACTGTGGGCGGGTCCTCCTTAGGTTTAGCTCTGATGGTCGCTGGGGACGGCTTCGACGGTGAGATGCTGGCATTTAGGGTTGCCCAGGGCGCGATATTTTGCCCAATCTGCACCTGGCCGACGGTAGAAGACGGCTGACCATAAGGTCGAAGCGAAGTGATAGAAGCGACATTAGTGCGCAGAGCTCTGACTGGACTGTCCATCGTAAGGCGATTCTTCAAAGGTGTTGGACTGCCATGTTGGTCGAGCAACGATGGTGAACGATTACTTCTCGGGGACAGATCACGACTACCTGGAGTGGCTTCCAAATCCAGCCTATTGATGAGCTGGGCTAAATCATTGGTCGCAGCATCCAGGAGCGAGATAACAGCATTATCTGTTCAAGAAGCTTAACCACAAAATGCATCAAGCACCGCGACTAGTACATACCGTCACCGTCATCGTAAATTGCCTTGGGGCGTGACCGAAGTAGAAGTTGTTCAGACATTGGACGGCGGGTTCGCTTCACAGGGGTCTCAGTGGAAAGCTTTCCCTCGTTCGCCGAACATTCCTCCATCGTGGCCTCCTCCACTGTAACAATGGGTGTAACAGGACTGGGAGGAGCATCCTCCTCTTGACGTTCAGAGAGCGTCCCAGGGAAGATTGCCGCCAGCGGTTTCCTCTTCCTACTATCGGACGCTTGCCTATTCGAATCCCTCTCGCTCTTGGACTTCTTGCTTTTCTTGTCTTTTTCCTTCGTGGCCTTCTTGCACTCTCTTTCTTTCTTTCGGTTCTCTTTGACAGTCTCCAACCCCGCTTCGTCCCAACGAACAGAAATAGAGGAATTGGATGATGCACCTGAAGCGGTTGACATGGGTCGAAGGGAAGACGCAGTAGACATTGTCGAGCCAGATCGTCCACGTGCCAGAATCCCGCCTCCTAATATATTAGCGGAATCGACAGAGAGCCGACTCCCAACGCCATTCGAAGCCAGGACTGACGAAGCCGTGGACCCGCTCCGCGATGAGGGGAGACGCATAGTCGACGGTAAACCCAAGCCCAAAATGCTCGTTTTCCTCTTCCCCAATGACTTGGTGTCAGTCTTGGACGCCGCGGGGCTTGCGCTCAGCGCACCCGCTTCGAAGCTGCTGCCTGAGTAGCGTGCGGTTTCTTTCACCTTTGTCTTCTCCTTCTCCTTCTTTTTCTTTTTTTTCTTCGCATCGGGTTGTTCTTTGTCCTTCTTATCAGCGTCTTCTGTGGTGGTAGGGCCCTTGAGCTGAGCCCAGCTGCCAATACGAGCAAGCGAACGAACGGAACGCATAGCTCGCATGGCAACCGAGTCCTTGCCATTCCCCAATGCGCCAGCTCCAGGCGGCGCGAGAGTTGCAGTTGGTGTAGGAACCTGGAGGTACTCTACAGGCGCCCTGGGATGCTCTGTGAGGATGGGACTGCTAAGCAATATACCCGAGTCGAGCGAGTTGAAGCGCGTGCGTGTGTCGGCTGGTTTTGCAGCTGGATCAGGGGCTAGGGGCTCGTTAGTACTTTATGAAAAATGCATAATTCGAACGTGTACATTTGGTTTGCTCCTCCTTCTCTTTAGAGTCTTTCCTTCCGCGGCCAATACTCCACCACTTCTGGTTCTCATCTACCTTCACCTTCAACAATCCCTCCTTCTCCTTTTTCCCACTCTTCTCCTTGTTCTCCTTAGGTTTCGTGACGGAAGGAACATTCGTGATTTCGCCCAGCGTTCCCCATGTCATCCCATCAAGGGCAGCGCGTGATTTCTTCTTCCTTACCAGGAGTATATCCCCGATGTCGGGGTCCTCCGCAGGGTCGACGTAGATTTCAAAGCCAGTCCCACTCTGCACGGCGGCCCCTACGCGTCGCGTCAGGTCGGAAAAGTCTTGCTCGCGCTCCCCTCTGCTTGAGGAGGATCCCAGAAGTCCAAGCTTAGACTTCTTGGGAATGAGGCGCTTTCGGGGAGGATCGCCAGATGACTTGGGTGCGAGGGGAAGCGGGCATGGTTTCTGCTGTCCATGGCCCGACGGCAGGCGGATGGAGCGACGCGTTGTGTTCTGAAGGGGTCGGTGCAGTAAGACGAATGGTGGGGACCTGGGATTTGGTTGCTGGTGTTGTGAATGGGGACGATGAGCGAACGCGGACAGTGTCCGTAGTAGTTCGTGACAATAATGACAACGGCATGAGCTGAAAACAATAAATCTTGTGAAGTCGTTATGTGCAAGAAAATGGTTGAGACCGTGAAGTCGTCAAAGTCGTTATGAAAACAAATTGTTCGAAATTCAGAAAGACGAATAGAAAGGGGAAGAAGACTGTGCCCCTAGAGGCAGATTGGTTTCTGTTGTTGTTCTAGGTCGTTACGTGCCCAAATCTTGACGGTCGGTAAGCGTCGTTAGATCGTGTGTGCGTTGTTTGAGTTTCTTGATTCGAAAACGGATCGTTAGCCAAGTAACCTCGTTAGTGTCTTATAGTCAGTAAATGGAATCTCTGCGTCGGCCATGTCAGCGGGTCAGCGTCACGGATAGGGTCCAGCGCACTTACCTTGAGAGCGACGAAGCAGAAAACTCACGGCCCTAAGTGACAAGGCTCGCAGTCACGGCGGCAGTGGAGTCGACGGAGGCGAGCACTTGCTATCAGCGACGACGCTAAGGGAAGAAGAGACCCGACTCCAAGTCGAACTTGTTTGGCCATGTGGGGGAGCATATTTGGCCAAACAACGCGTAAACAAATCACGTCCAGAAAATCAAAAGCACGTGACACAATTGCAGCCTGGCCGATCTTGTGCTGTCCATATGAAATTCATGTTCGCGTCTGTTCTCGTCATTGATGATCAGAACTCGTCCGAAGATCTTGCTCGTGAGCGCCATCACAGAACACGGCCCTCAACGGCTGCAACAGTTCCCTTAGGGTGAATCCATTGTACATTGTTTCCAAGGCACGGCTGTGCTAGTGCATGCATCCTTGTATTTAAGTCCAACTGATATCCCCTCCCTCGTTCCCCTGCTACCGCATTTGTTTCCTCCGATTTATCCTCTTGGTAAAGTTCCCTGCGAGGAAACCAGCAAGGTCATTGCCTTTCGCATCAAATTCAGGAATCCTTTGACTGCTCGGAAGCGAAACAAACGCACCAACACACCTCAGGATTTCTCTCTCTCTCTCCACTTCTTGTACTGCAAGGGCATCCTGTGTTATGTCTCCAAGCGTCAATCCCATCTTCCTCCAAGACTTCTTACATCACATCTTGTGCCCATGATGTCTCCGACATCATTCCAGATAGCGGCACCTGTAGTACAGGCAGCCGCGGAGGCAATCCCGGTCGCTTGTGCTCCGATGAAGGCTGCGATTGGACGATTGCTGGCTATCCTTTAAGTCATTGATGTGACCTTGCTCCGTTTTCAAGTACAGTTCTTCATTCTAAGCCTCAACATCATAGAATCGCATTCAGAACAAGGAAGACTTAAACGACCTCACTCGCCGACTGTACAATCTTAGCTGTCACATAGCCATCGCCCCAACCGCTCGAACACCCTTCGAAGAAATTAGCCAACGGGCATTGATCCAGTATGTCACTCGACGATGTACGCGTGGAACATTCTGACGTCGAAACGTTACTTTATGATCAGAGTGCTGGAGGACACCACAAAACGATTGAGAGAGATGCGAAGCCGTATCCATGGATCCACCCTCCTCACACAACAGATAGTCGGATGCTCCAGCAAAATTAGTGACCATCTCTTAGAATATACGGTCGTGTTGCTTCTTCATACAGTTGCTTCTGACTTATTCCCCGTTTTGTTCAGGCCCTGTCCTAAATGGAACTCGAGGCCGATGCACACCACGTCGCCGACCTTATGCAAGTGCTGGTAACGAAAATTCAATCTATCGAGAAAACCATGATGGCACTGGAGGCGAGACACTTACCAGCAACCATCCCGCTTGGCTATGTGACACTGGTGGACGCAACAGGATGGGAACACAAAATGCTGCTTGACCAGTGTGCCTCCTTTCAGGTGTGCTTCTGGGGCACGAATATGAGTGAGGGGAAGCTTACAGTATGCGTTTTCAGCAAATTCGTGACATGCTCCCTGGCTTGCTACACCAATGTCGACCAGATGAAGCTGAGGTCCAAAGGTGGTATTTGACAAGGGACAATATGATTTTGTGCTTGACGATGGTACTAGTGTAACGCAACTCACAAGTGATAATGATCTTCGGTCAAGAGTTCAGGCAGGAACCAAGATTGTCATGAGAGCTGTTATCGACGAGGTCGTCAGCTCATTTTCCGCAAAGTACTGGGGCCATTGCGGAACCTGGAACTCTCTAAAAACTGACACTGCCACCCTTTCAGACGCATTAGCACATGGCTGCTGCATCACTTGGTTAGTGACGGTCTTCTACTCCCTGGCAGAGCTTACAGCGAACCACAAGTTATCGGTGCAAGCAACAATTTCAGGTCCCACGTACCAAAAGCATAAATGTGAAAAAACAACCCAAAAGAGAGAACACGATCCAACGTCGATGGGCCGACGGAGGAAGTGAAGTCCCTTATTCGCAATTTCGTGGCAATGGAATTGGTGTGTGGCAAATGAAAGTACTCATGTATCTCAGCTCTGACACTGGCATCTGTGTCACCATTCATCTCAACTTCAGCGAGTGCATTGTGACTCGGAAACCAACCACCTCACGGCTGAATCTGTGACATGGACGCCGGGAACGGGCGCAAAGTCCACAACTTCCTTCAACATCCCCCATCCTGCCACATTTCCAAATAGAAACGACACACAAGCACAGGTGAATTGGGTGTTGACTGGGATGATCATGACATATGGCAAACCTTGCCACGGACTACGCACATATAACGAGCACACTTGGGACCTATCGACCTACGGAACCAGAGAAAATATCGATGTCTTCCGCGACTCCCGGGGCACAATCAAGGACCACTCTGGTTCTATCCCTCCCTCCTCCGACCGGGAACCCCGGATTCCTCGTCTCTCTCGCGACTATGTTTTGTCAGCTTCGGCCATAATGCCAACACGTTCAGGAACCCTACGTTCCTCGTCTCTCTCACCACTACGTTTCGTCCAGTTTGGCGTTGATGCCAACACGGTTCAGTTATCCTAGACACCGGGATTGGAGTTGCTTCACTTGCCCTAATAGTAAGATCCACTCACTAACACCTAGAGCCATTCTTTGCGCCTTCTAGTAGCTCGATTTTATCTTTTGCGATTGTCGCTTGGTGGCCGAAGGACATGTTTACACATTGGAGCTCAACTTCCTCGATTTGCTGGCACGGCATACCCATCATTCTATCATCGTTAATACCATTTCATACTCCTGCTACAAGCGATCCTTTGAAATACGCATACTCTTCCTTTGCATAGACATTGTAACTTGTCCCTTACTACTTGTCAATTCTACTCGAATCTGGATAGTTACCGGGACGTTTACCCAGGCTGAAATAATACACGGATGATATGATATGCAACAGCTAGATGCCAGTGCCGACGGCTGTCCGGATTCTACCATTTAGGGTTTAAGTAACTTGTATTCACTCGAGCCCATCATCCCGCGGAGCGCCTTGTCCATGGTCCGATTTTCGCAGCAGAAAAATCACCAGCTATATACCTGCGAACGTACGTACGTACTCGTTGTAGGCTAGTGACAAGCGTCCCTCGTGCTAACTCTACCTCTCCTTCTGCAGGCGTACGACGGTCCCGGCCGCGGTCCAGGTTGCTCGAGGTTCTTCCGGTTTCTCATCAAGACCTCAATCTGGTTCGACATGATTGCCCTCGCGGCACCCGTCCGCACGCCTACCGCAGTAGACCTGATCACGGAACTCTGTTCCCCCTCGCTCCGGTAGCACGATTGATGGTGTCCATCTGCTGCCATAGGAATACGCGATACACTCTATCATAGCTTTCCGAGATCACAGCAAGTGACTTGCAGCACGGAAGGAGCTTAATCTGAGGGAGCTCGGGTTGAGCGTGCCCAAGCTCGACGCCAGCGCCAACGCAAAGGCATTGTGGTATGGCTGGGTATCCGATACGTCATTTTGTGTTGTCAGATTCGTGTTCATGAAGTATGTGCTAATCTTCCCCAGGCAAACCAAAGACTCGATGGAAGGTAATTGTTCCCTCTCGACTAAGAGTAATGCATAACCCTAACCTTATATTATGGGCTCCTTGAGGGGGACAGGAAATGGCATGGAAGCATGGGCATACATATTCATGTACACGTAGAATTCGGCCTACATACATACTGAGCAACTGAAGCACACTACATATGTAGTAATTGGGTGATTGTAAGCTATTAGTACTACGAACGCTAAGCCATCCAGTCATAAACTGAGTATCAAGTATACACAAATGTTCCCGTAGTACTGCTACATCACTTCATCTAATTACGCATAGTAGGTAAGATAAGTATATTATTGTCTCAGAAAAAAAAAACGAGTCGGAACACTTCAGCTTTAGTCGCAGTAGATTTACGGGTATGGGAATTGAATTGAAGTGTTCACAGTATAAATCGAAGATTCGTGTCCTGTGCGATGATCAGGGGCACGCACTACACCAGAACATTAATAAGCATACGCACGATAGGGTGAGAACTTGATAGCTGTGTCTTCTGTTCGTATCGCCGCAAAATCTCCCGAACGGACCTTAGGAGTTCTTGATAGCTCTGTACAGGATTCCGGGCTGTGATATTGTTACATGCAGTCAGAACCCCTGGCTGATTTCGTATGAGCCCCTGCCACTCACAGAGAGACGTTACGAAAGCCTGTCACAGCAGTGTTAGCTAAATCTGGATTCTCGGCATGTAGAATACAGTAGCTTACATAGCTCATGGCACCAACAGCAACGCCCCTCTGGACGGTATCTGCACTAGTTTGGTCATCTCTGCACGCTGAGAAAGATATCTATGCACTTGTTAGCCGAAGCTTCCCTAAGAAGAAAGTACGTACTGCATCGGCTGATGTCGCCTTTTGTGCCCTTGCCCTGTCGGACATCTGGATACCTCTGAGGCGGCCGTCGGCATGATACTACGTGGTTGGTTAATTTCCCAGTACGAGTATGTGTACCCAAAAAATCACGTACGATATACGGGAGATCTGTTAGAGAAGTGTCAGGTACAAGACACGGCAAACCAGATAGAGACGTACCGAGCGCTGTTCCGGAGTGGCATGACTATAATAATCGTGAGACATATTCGCCATGGTGCTGGAATGCTCTTACATCAAATATAGCCTGCATAGGCCGTTAGAAACAATCGAAGTAGGCCCACTGTAGTGTGCTTACGGTCAGGCGGCATCCAGTTGGAAGCGATTGCACCTTCAGAACTAGGGTGGGCAAGTGCACTCAAATTCTCAGAGAACATCGGCCATACCATGATACGGTTCATCTCCTACATCCCAACAATAAGCGAAGCAGAAATGAATCAAAGAATTGCCTTACATCGTCGACTATTACACCTGCTGTCTTATAATCTACCGGGTATATCACTGAACTCTTCAGTCAGCAAGTGTACACAACTAAGGCTTTCATCGTACCTTCATCGTAGCCATCTGTCTCACTGCCATTGTGATCGGGTATCTGACCCCCGTGTCCCGAATCTAGTCAATAATAATAGGGGAACCAGTTCCATCATAGCACCATTTCGCCGACTTACAATGGAAGAACAGGGAGTCGTGGGGTTTAGCATCTTTCACAAGCCATCGCATTGCATCGATGATATTTCTTCTCGTGGGCATTTGGCGAGGGTTGGTCGTTTCGTCCATCAACATAACGATATCTCCGTCACGATATCCGCGGTAGGCTGATATCCCTTCAATTCAGCTAGGAAAGGGGGGAAGAGATCAAGATACAGACTGGTGAGGAATCTCTTCACGTTGCGGATATCATTGATACACCCACGTAGCTGACGCTTTTGCCCGGTATAATTAATTCCGATCTACGTCGACGCATATCAGTGCCGGAGACTACTCAAAAATTTATTGTCTACTCACACATAACGCTTTCTTCCTCCCGGTGCATTTAGAATATTGAAAGTATTGGTGACCTCGTGCAACTTGCTGCTCCCGTGCTGGATGGATCAAAACAGGTCTTGGCACTGCACTCCCAGTTGAATGCGCGCGCGCCCGATGACCACCATTGGATTGCTTAGGCTGGACAGGCGTTGCGGGTCTTCGCAGCTGCTGTGAGCTGCCATCACGATTGAGGGTCGTCGGAACCTTAACGGGAGGGGACGTCCCGGGTGGTATATTGTCTGCGTAGTGAACACGACGGGTTTCGTTTGACTTTGTGCGAGCGCGAGTGCGAGTGCGATGTTCACGGTGCTGTTCACGAGACAACTGGGCGAGCGGAGCTGGCTCAGGAGTGGGCATACGCAAGTACGGTCGTTGTCCCATGTGAGATGGAAACACCCCTGATTCGAACCGCGGAGGAGATGATCGCGGAAAAGTGTTATATGACGAGCTTTTAATGGTTACGTATGAACAAGGTCGCGTTGGCAACTGACTTACTAAGGGCTGATAGGAACAAAGAGTAGTTAAATTCTGAAGTCGGCGTGAAAAATAAAACAGAATGGTTACTTTGTATTGTGCATTCTGGCAGGCGGGACTATTGGTGTGCCGAATGGCATATACGACTTCTGGTATGCCGATCGAGATTCACTGCGAGAATAATTTAGTTTTCATCAAGTGAGGGACGTAGGCTACGTGCTTCATCTCTGGGGGGGCTCTTGGGCTGATAAAGTTTTTCGTTATCGACACAAACACGTCCGGAGGACACGAATCACCGTACTCACAAGGGAACTGGAAAATGAGGGTAGGGTGATCTTGGGCTGTTTGGGGGATTGTTTCCTCTCATGTCCCACATTGCAGAGTTAACCTGGGTGTACGTCTTGAATCGCGGGAAGAGGAAGCAGAAGGGACAACCTGGCATGGTGACGGTGTCATGAACAAGGGACACAAGGGGGGATTAGGATGGGAACGACCTTTATAGCAAAGGGCGGGCTTACGAGAAGTGGGACCCACCGATCCTTGTAGAGGGAGGTCAAGGCGGACAGGCGCTGGAGTGCAGACATCTCGAAGTCGGCAGGGGCTTTATTTGAATGTCAGTGACTCTGGCCTGCCGCGCCCAATTGATTCCTGACACGCCATATTAGGAAGGTGAGCAAAAACAAATTATGGCCGGGCCTGATACCTGGTACTCCATATTAGGAAGGTGAGTTCCAGTAAAGCAAATTATGTAATTATTAAATGATGAGTCGCTGACACCAGCGCTCGGGGCCGCGCCCTGTTTCAACCTTCACCAAGTACTTGTAAGAGTGGTACCAACAGTGACAAGTACTGGCAAATACCCATTCGCGGTATGTACGAGCTTCAGCAGTGGGCTAACTTCTGGCCTAGACCCTGCCTTACGCCTATACAAACGTGGTCGACAGGCACTAATCCATCTATACAACTTGAGTCTCGACCAGGAATCACAGTAAACGCAAAAGTGTTTTTTTTGCACGATAAAAGTGGAACGGATCATTCGGGAAGACATGTTGGCCAATGAGCGGATCATGATGCAGCTTTATTGGCCGAATGACCAAACTCCACGACGCGCCTCCAGCCAGGCTGTCGGTCGAGTCACTACGACAAGCTTAGAGGCCGCAGATCTCCTCAGAAGTAAAAATGCACGGAGACTCCGCAAGAAAACCCCCCAAACAGGGCGGAAAGGCCGCGTTCCTTACAGTTACTATGTCCTAATGCGCAGTGACAAGATTTGTATCTTTCCAGCACACTTTCTCCATACGTATCGTTCGTACGTATCACAACTCTAAGATCGCGCAGCATGCCAGTAGCTCGTGTGGAAGATCTGTCCAAAAGAGATGACGGTAAGTCATGAATCATTCTATTACCAATTAGCTGACATCCACTGCCACTTCGACTGTTCTATCCTTATAGAGTCACCCGAGTCATCTTCCGCAGTCTCTGTATACGCAGGCGGGAACCCCTGGTACTGGAGGCTGGCCAACTTTCTCGAAGACTCGGAGACTGTTTAGGACCGCTTACTTGGCCATGCGCCCAGCGGCCCCATTTAGGACTAAAGTTCGGACATATGTCCGGAGCCATGTCAGCCCGCCAAGCCGTTCACCGACCTCGCCAGTGTTTACATGCATAGGTCATCGTGTCTGCAGTACTGCCTTCCGGAATGGAGCGTGATTCATCAGCAGAGAATTGCCGGATGACAGACCCGCTTTGTAAGCACTACAGACTAGTCTAACGCAAGTGTTCGCTGTGCTCAGTTCTGGAGATTCGGATACACTGCAAGTTGGACGGATGGTGGCCAAGGATGTCGATGCGTTGACCAAGGTGGCTGTAAGCATTTCATTTCATATTGGCGTGATACAGCCAAGAACTCCCCTGCAGAGGAAGAGGTGTATATAAATTGGATACCGGCTTCCGCAGCACACGGAAGTCTAGTGCTCCGACGTTCAATGACTCCTTTCAGATAGAATACTCCACAAGTGCTACGCAAGGCTGACTTCACTCAGTATTCCCGGAATTTTTGGGCAGGTGTACAACATCGGTATGCGCAACTACCAGACCGGAGTTTACGATCTGCGGTCGAGGCGACTCCTCGGGATCGTCGTCGTGAGCCTGATTTGTTTTCGCAGTAGATGACCTTCCTGATCTCAAACGTATCAAGAACCCGTTAGACTAGCCACTCCTGACTTCGTTGCCTTACGTTTGGTGCTAGCGGTGGACAGGCTACATGATAACAAGCCTACACCGTCCTCTACAAACCATTTCCCAGCCGGTGAGATCCCTGGCACTCCCAGCCCCTAACCACTGGTGACCTGCGGCTTCTCACTCCCCTACTACACCCTTTCACCGCGACGCGGCGCCGGTTTTCGACTGGACTATTAGCACACGACGACTAAGGGGTATCAGCCCCATGTGTTTTAATACGGCGAGTTATGAGAGCAGTGCGCCCAAATCTAGGGGTCGTACGAGCTGTCGTAACAGTATTCCACTAGTCACCAAAATGATGCGCTCAATGCAAGATTTTGAGCACGCTGGACCCAGCACTTATTGCGGGTCTGATTAGCTATCTCAATGGAACGCACCGGCGTTACCAGAGGCATGAATTAGGCAGCACGAGTACATTGAATGCGCGAATTGCGCCAGAGATTGTGATTACGCTCAAATATCTCGGAACCAAATATCGTCGATTGCAAGCTCAGAAATACTACCCGCATCAATAATGGGGCTTTCGCAACGAAGTATATTGATTGATACTGTCGGTTTTCGCGGAATATCGGCGGCACTCCCTTACGCATCCCTGGACAGTTATGAATGAAATGAAATGACGAATAAGTTCTGGAAACGTCCATGCGTACATCTGATGTGTGAAATCAACAATCGGAGCGAATTTGCGTAGTATCGGTTATAAGAAGTGGTGAAGGAACAAACCACACTGGACACTATACCCAATATCAAAAGCGAGGAGAACTGTGAGTTGGTCCATTCAATGTTGGGAATTGTCAAATGTGTGCTCTTTATACAAAGTCGCGCTGTCGAGAACAGTTCCATTCGCGCTCGACACGAACTCGTGCGTCAAATGCGTGCGGTTGTGGAAAGTGAGTCGAGACCAGCCGTAGGCGCTTGAAAGCATGTCAATCCAGTGAACAAACGTGCTGTGACAGGAGTACTTACGTGTCAAACGCAACGTCCGTCCAGTAGGGCGACCCGACGAGCGTGTCGAGCCCATCGTAGTGACCTGCGGCACCGTTGACGATGTTCCACGGGGCCTTGGGATTGTTAAGCCCCGCGGGATCAATCGAATCTGATTTAGAAAACAATAGGACACAGAAAATGCAGCTGAACTAATGAGACGCACAGTTAGCAATTGGCTTGTTGCGCTCATAAAGCTAAAAAGGAAATCAGGTTCTAGAACGGCGGTCATAGCGGCAGGACAGAACCCACGTGCACGTGTCCCTGCATGTAGAGATCGACATTGTACTTCAAGAACAATGGCTCAAATGCCTGTTGACAGGCGAGACAAACATCACCCGAATCATTTTGGGCGGCGATGTACCACGGACGATGAAGGCCGACGATGATCCACGGGGTCTTACTGCGATCGACACCAGCAAGATCCTTCTCGAGCCACTCGATCTGTTCATTGGGGTATCCGAAGGGGCCATTGTCTGCTCCCGCCTCTGAGCCCCCAGCTTCATCAGGGGATTGTAGTCCCACTGGAAGGTCAGTCTCGGAGTCAAGAGTGATGAAGTGAGCGAGACCGTAGTCGAAGGAGTACCAAAAGTTGCCGTTTCCACCAGATTCGTCGGACGGCATCCTGAAATGATTAACTACGGCCATTGGATCATGAAAACCTCACAAAGACAGCAAAAACCACGCACTGTAACCGGTGAAGTTGGTCTGTCCTGGAGTACATATCGAGGTGGTGTAAGTGATATTGTGAACCTTGTCAGTCGTACCACTACAACCAACTCTGAGCCCATAGGCTACATTGTGTAAAGTGATGTTACGTACCCGTTGTCACAGTTTGCCTGAACAGGTGTCTCAGGTTACCATCCGTGATGACGAGCAAAGGCAAAAACTGACCTCGTGGTTTCCTGGACCGACCATATAGGCTTTTGCACTGGTAAGCGGCGTCATCTGGTCATAGTACTGTTCCAATAACGAATTGTAGCCATCCACCACACTTGTCACGTTGGGGATCAGGCTCTCATTTCCAAAGTAGCCTTGCCAGCTCTCCTTGATAAAGTAGTCCGCGTAGGCGATATCTCCGTAGTGAGCAATGAATTCATATGTACTATCAAGCCATGAGTGGCGCAGCCAACAAGCTTGGGAACCACGCACTCCTTGTTTTGCAAAAGACCCTGAATGGTATTAAGATCACGTGGGCCGAGAGGGTTCGCTGCAGCAGACGAGCCACCCAAAGGTCCGACGGACGTACTAAGCCCATCTCTACCCATAAGACCGAGATCCACAGCAACTGCGATGGAAAAAGGGGTATCGTCACCGGCCTCACGTGCAGTTACAAAAGTGTCGGTTGCTCTGTAAGCACAACCTGGACAATTCCTTCAACACCATGGTCAGCACAGATGAACCTGCGATGAAAAGAAACACTACACTCAACTGATATTGTACACGATACCAATACTTCGTATTGGGCTTGAGTCCTGTTATCTTTACATGGTTGTCATACACTCTCGAAGTAGGGTATGTGACAGAATAGCCAGTCGCAACGGAAGAGAGATCGAATGGAGACGGTCCGTAGTATACTTGGGGGGTTTCGATCTGCGCATACGTACTCCAACTGACTGTCATGCCATTTGGTCCTGCATAGGCGAGGCGGTGCTGCAGCGGTTCGTAGGGGTTGCAAGGAACCGTTCCAGGGATGTGCACGCCTTTAGACTCGATGATACAAGACAGGGAGTCGGTCTCGTTCACAGCTTGAGAATGTACATCTGCACGAAGAAGTACAGCAGCAGCTAATACCAATCGCACCCACATCTTGCGTGGCGATGAGAAGAGGCGCGCGATGTATAGTCCTCGTGGGGGGAGCTTGCGCTATTTAATCGGCGGTCACAGGCACGGTTCCTGAAAAATAGAGTATATGCATAGTAACCATGGTGGTCACGAGTTCGTGCAGGTTCACGCTTGACCATGTGGTACCAGACCAGAAGCTATCTGCAAGCCAGGAGAAATGTGACAGATACATGGGGAACTGACGAATTATCTTCGTCTGATAGGCTGGAACCACGAACGAGGTTGTCAAACGACAAGTTTCCAGTCCCACGTCAAGAGCTTTTCTTAGAGTACGGTCCCATACGCACGTTCATCGACATCCTGGCCCACTGCACGGAGAGTATGTGTAAAACTCCGTGTTGTTCAGCTATTATTAGAAAAGTGCCGAGTCAGATCACGTGGCAATGATAACTCAAAACTACGGCGACTCAAGTAGAGCCTTACATCGTGCAAGCTGCAAGCTTGACAGTGTTCGGTTTTCCGCGAAAAAGTAGTATTCGTTACTGGTCTAAAACTTCCTATGGAAAGGGATGGAAGAGATGAATGTGTGCATACTGTTTCATGCAACTGACCTGTTCTTTCCAGAGCCGCTGGGTATATGCAGACGTCACTCAACGTCAGCCTTCGATATTCAGGTTGATGCTACCTGGAGTGGGTGTACACCATCTACAAGGTATCCATGCATATCCTATGGTAGAATGACATTCGGGTTGCAATAAAAATACAGTATGTAGTACAAGTCACCTAGCTGACCGAGCCGAGCTCAAGTGGCCTCTGCAATTAGTCGTTCTGGGTTTTCGACCCATCCACGCCAAGTCTCAACGAAAGCAGCAAGTTCTGCACCTTCAACTACGCGGTGATCTGCGCTCCAGCTCACGTCGATCTTCAACCTTCGCGCACCCTCCATGCCCTCATTCGGACGGTAGAATTCGTCGCTCACATCCCACACCCATTTTGCCCTCCCGATTGCCACAATTGCAACGCCACCTCCTGGAACTAAGACAGGGCTTGCGCCTTCGCCCTTGCCTACCGCTCCAACATTCGACACGCTTATTGTGCCACCACGTCTCGGCATATCTTTGACAGCAAGTCCACATGGGACCTGGCGACCAAGATGAGCGAGGTGAGTGACACGAGAAGCAAGAGCGTGTAGGGAAAGAGACTGTGTAGAAGAAATTGTGGGAGTATACAGTCCTGTCGGGGTGGAGAGTGCCAGTGCAAGGTCAGCAGTTGGCCGGATTGTCAATGTGGGCTTGTTGTTGGTTTCCTGGGCTGTAACCGGTGTGATGGAAGCCCGGAAGAGCGGCCATTCCATCATGGAGATCGCCAATGTCTTCAGGAGGAATGGGAGGTAGGTCATCTTTGAAAACCTGCCGCTCTCGGGCACGGAGGGAGGCTGCGGCACCGGATACAGCGCAAAAGGGTTGACCATATGAGATACGCGCGAAGATGATTGGGTTGACGACGAAGGCAAGTAGTGTGCTGGGATATGGGCATTGAGTATGGGCAGTAGGCCGTGGAAACGTGTAAGGTCAAGTGAAGTGGAGTATCTAGGGGAAGAAGTATAAACACGCGAACACTCTAAAAGGTGCCCCTTGACGTACCCGAAACGGGGTATCTCAAGACTCTGCACATATGTGAAGACTCAAGTCAGGGTCCAATATTTGAGTGACATTACACTCACTTGTACCATCGCTTTCCACATTCCATATCGCGTTCTTCCCAGGTCAACTACTGCATCCCCTTCCTGTCTCGGTGTAGCCTCAACTTCTTCCGGTACAGGTATACTTGATATATAAGCCTCGACGTCCTTTCTCTCCACTCGCCCATCGCGTCCACTGCCCGGAGCGATCGCCGCAAGATCGACTCCGTGTTGACGCGCAAAGTGACGTACAGAAGGTGTAGCTAGCACATGATCAGTAGTTCCGGTTGCGACATTGGCCGGGTCTAGAGGATGCCTTTGCCGGGGATCGTGTGTCGACTGAGGTGCCTTCGTTCGAGTATTATCTTTCGTCTGGATCGGCTGCTGGACAGGGGATCGGTCCGTCGTCTCCGTGATCTCCACACCAGTGGTATCGTCTTCGTCTTCTACTTCAATGAGACATAGCCCTTGTCCAACCTTTGCTACCTCTCCTTCGCCTACAAGGAATTGTTTGACGACGCCATCATAAGGAGACGTGATTTCAACGCTGGCCTTGTCACTTTGCACCTCACATAACGGGTCAAACGACTGAACATCCGACTGTTCCTTCACCGCCCTACAACAAAATGCGCGTTTGTCAAAGGTTTCCTCGCGTTGCGAACGAACGGCTCGGCCGGAACATGTACGGTTCTACTCACCACCGTATGATTTCACACTCTGTGATGCCCTCCCCAATATCAGCAAGCTTGAAGGTACGCAAGCTTTTCCGTGCTGCAAGAAGACAGTGGTTAACATGGAAATGCGAACGGAGGAGGGATGTGCGGATGAGTGTACGCTGGAGGGGACGCGCGAATACCATAGTACGGTGGAAGCAGTAAAGCTCCGTCTCAGGGTCTTCGGACCATACATGGGAAGTCAATTGGATCATGTAAGCAACGTGGATGGGGGCTCTACTTACATCATCAGCGTCGGCTGTTGGCTCACCGTATCACAGTCTCCAGGATGGAGTAGCCACACTCGACGTAGAGCTCATGCGACTGTACGAGGGTGGCCTTTACCTGGTGGTTCAGTGAAATCGCACATACAGTTCCCGACAGAAGTACCTTTTTACATAGTATTACATAACAACTGTGTGCGTGAACCGGAAGTGTGATGGGTGGGATCCGATCCCCTTGTCTGTTGAACAATTCTGATTTCTAATATTTACTACGTGCGCCTACCACTAGAAACGAATGGCCGAAGTCTCGAATCTTTAACAGTTTCTGTGAACATTCTGCATTGGGTACCTGCAGGGAGGTCGATCGAGTTGAATATGCCACAAACCTGTACTGTTTTTGTTTGAAAGATAACTACATCTAGGTGAAGGTATGAACAATGGTTGCGTATTGAATATATACAGAAGATATCATGCGATACTGTCCACATCGGAATGGAGTAGTTAGTTACTCTGAGTTCCGTTCTCAATATAGAAAATATTGCTGTTAACGTTATGCACAGTCCCCGGCTGTAGATGAGGGAACGGTTTCAAAGGCGTCTGTGGGCGAAAGACGAGACAGTGCGTGGAGCCACCGAAATGGAATGACCCAAGCTCATCCCCCTTCTTCAGTCTGTCTCCCTCCTTCACCGTAACCGCGCACGTAGATACTTCCCCGAGCCCAACCGCGACGAAGCACATCAGTCCAATCACTGGATTGTCCGATTCGATGAAGATCAAAGCACGCGCAGCGATCGCCGTTACAAAGTCTTGGGAGCGAGAGACGACGTCTGGATCGGGGTCATTGTCCAAACGTGCGGCATAATACATGCCCGGGATGAGGCGAGTGTTCCGAACTATTCCATCCACGGGACTGTGCCAACGATGATAATCGAGAGAACTTAAAATTCCCTGATAAACCGTGCCGCCTACGAACAGCGGTGTAAAGGGGTCGTGGTTAAACATGTGGGAGAGCGAGTACGAATTCCCCTTGATCCAAAACTTGTCCACGGCTCGAACGTTGGACTGGATCGTGTGAACGTGTGCCTCGCATGCGGCAGTGATTAGATTCGAATTATCAGGATCGATGACTCGGCGCATGTGAGGCCGGAAACGTCTGGTAAAAAAATCGTCCCAGGACGTGAAGCCGTAGTGATTCCGAGGGTTGCTGTCTCTGCAAACCCACGCATCATAGAAACTCGTCCCAAGTCTCTCCGACATGACGTCTACGGCAATGGGGCTGAACCAGCATTGCTCGTTCGTGGTAAGAACGTAACGAGATTCGGGAGAGACGAGGAATGCAGCCCAGACGTCGAAGATTTTGTGAAGTTGGGCGTTCACTTTTGGATTGGTGAAGATGTTGTAACCAGATGGAGTGTTGCAAAACGGAGCGAGGACAGCATACATGGGAACACCCATGACAAGGTTATTGGCACCACCGAATTTGGGCGCCTGAGTGATGATCCGGTCGAGGGTCTTCATTAACTCCTTATAGTCGTTAACCTATTTCGCTGTTATTCAAAGCTTCCGGACATCAAGTAAAGCTACTTACATGATCTAGGTCACCGTCTGGTCGGCGGACTTCATCAAACATCGTGTGGAAGTACATGAAGAGTTCGGGATCACCCTCTATGAGCCGCTGGAACTCCTGGATGACTGGAGCGAGTGGCCGAACATTGAAACACTTCTTGTCGGCGGGTAGTTGAGCACGAGGTAAAGTGAGCTGATCATAAGTCCAGCCATCAAGGATGGCTGGCTTGCGCATAACCCATCTACCCACGTGGTTCGGGACGTATGCGCTGTGTGACATAGCTTCTAATCGCTACGAGAGAAAAAGCAAGAGATGGTTGATACTGGGGAGTTCACTTACCATCTTTTTATCGTACTTGAGTACGTTCACTTGCTAAAGATCAGGAAATGCACGCGCGGGATCTGCTGCGCCCGCGGGGTACGCTGATACCATATGACCGGGATGAAACAACAATCTGTTTCCGCAAATTCTCTCACGACATTATTTATCCTAGATCGATATCCGTGGACCGTGCTCGCTACCCTCCGGAACAGCATGTAAAAATATTGATGATTAGGTTGCCGTGCCGGTTGAGTGCTAGCACAGTAGCATGAAACCAGAGTGAAATTAATCTGTCCCTGCGTACGATCAAAGCTGCGCGTGGATTCCAACGATTGAAGACGTACCCGATGGCATGTGAGGGTTCCGATCGCTTAGAATTATCGACAATATGTCCCTACGAGTACGGCGGATGGGCTGATTCTGCCACGCCGTTTATTTGTTCTGCCAACCGCATCGACTCGATCAGGACAGGGCACTCCATGGATAAAATGCTTATACGTACAGACAATATTTAATTCTCCGTTGTCCTCGCAGAGGTGCGGCTGCCATAGATGACCGGAATTTGGTGTAATGAACTAGTGACCTGCAGTAAACTTGATTGAGTGTGGAAAGTAGCTCGAAAATGATCAGCCTTGCAGTGCTACAAGTCACAACATCCTTTAATTGTTGTACACAGTAGTGTGTGTAAAAGGTCCTTGGCCGACTCCGGTGAAGTGGATGGCGTACGCTCTGCGACATTCAACTAGCACATCTGGATAACTCACCACAATTTTCCCGTTATAAATCTTGTCGATTGAGAGAAACGACCAACACGATTACACTTTGCTGGAGGCGTCCAGCCATGGCTTTGTGACAATGTCACCATGATCAAGGGGAAATGTCCAGAGATAATGAAAGCCAACCAAGGGGCTGTTACGCACCCGGGCCGCGACCTTCCGCAGCATATTCACAAATATCCGTCTTCAAGGAAGGAAAGAATCGATTGATTGGTGTGTTCTGTGATCCGTGCTTTCCGGATTCTGCCTCACCTCCAAGAAATATCCATACTCACAGTTCGCCTTAGCTGCTTGCGGCAACATGGGAAAATAATAGGTATCGGGTAAACACTGATGAAGAGTGATGATGATCTATCCTTCATTCATGTGGTACATTGGAGCTACTTGTGGAGCACGGCTCCAGCTGCAGACCGCAGTACATTGCATAGCCATACAAGGGCTCGTTCTTGCAGGGCTAATGGGTTTATGACGGCGGCACGTATCCACAGCCACGGAGCATAGAAGTCAAGCTTTAGCACGCAATACAACCTCCCCAGGTACGAAGTTGGCCATGGGATCCATGGAAATACATGGCTCCAAAAGCATCCTTGCGTACCATGTCATTGTGGACATGTAACCAGTCTGCTCCCACTAAACCCCGGTGTCTGTGAGTTTCGTCGAGCGCCACCACGGACTTTTCGCCGCAAGTGCAAATGCGTTCTGCAATATGTGGGTGGGCATCGATGAACTACCACCATACCATATGTGAGTAGCTGAATGGGTGTATTTGTTCAAGACGGCCACTACCTTGAATGCCCGGGAGGGGTGCTCGCTCGTGGGGTATGTCTTTCACTTGTACACCACGTCGTGCGGCGAGGAGTTGGTAAACTCGTAGTATGGCTTTCCTTTCTCATTAAAAAAGATCCTGCCCGATCCTTATAATCCTTTTTTCTGTCCTTCTGGCAGAATGGTTCTGGGAAACCAGTGTGTTCCCTGGAGAAACCAGACCTAACATCCAGTCCTACCTTTTACTACGCCGGCGATGGACTATACGAGAACTTCTGCCTGACGCAAATACGTAGGCCCCATTCACACTCCAGCACCCAGCGACCGCGGGTGTAGTGAAACACATGTTTCTGTAATGGAGCGCCCTTGTGACCTTCTCACGCACGATATCGACGTAGACCCTGCAAGAAAAGGGAATAAAGAAAGCAGGAAGATCACTAGTTGCCCCTAGGGAGGAGGATCGTCATTCTGATATGTGTAGAACTTACATACCTAGTCTCAGTAATAAAAAACGAGGTATGTACATTGCATGGAGCAGTGTGTATGTTACATTTTCTGTCAGGCAGACAGCCCCTAAGCTCGAGTTCTTTCTTAGCGCACCGGTGATCCGGCTTGGCGTTAGCATCCTGGGCCGGAACTGGCGTAATGATGGAGATTGCCAACGTTCTCAGGAAGAATGCTGGCCATGTGAGGTCCTTCCGTCCGGATCGGCTTTTGGACAGGGGATCGGCCTGTCGTTTCCGTGATCTCCTTGACCGGTGCTCCACATCAGTGGTATCTTCTACTACTTTTATGAGACAATTCGCCTTGTCCAGCCTCCTTTGCCGGCACCTCTCCTTCGTCGACAAGGAATTGTTTGATGACACCGTCGTAGTGAGGCACGATTTCAACGCTGGCCTTGTCACTTCGTACCTCACACAGCGGGTCAAATGACTGAATAGCCGACGGCTCCTTCATTGCCTACAACGTACGGTTCTACTCACCAACGCATAATTTCACACTCTGTGATACCCTCCCCAATATCAGCAAGCTTTTTCGTGCTGCAAGAAGACAGTAGTTAACATAGAAATGCGAACGGAGGAGGGAAGTGCGGAATGGCAAGGCCCCCGGCCACACACGGGAAGTCGATAAGATCATGTAAGCAATATTGGCAACACGAGGGGCCTATTGATTCCATTTGATATCGCTTTTGGCAGCAGCTGAAAACCACCATTAGTGGATCCTAAGTGTTCCTTTAAAATGGAACGTAGCCTCGGTTCCAGCCGTGTTCCGGGAGATTCCGAAGCTGACCGGAAATTTGGAACCGAGACTACACCTTAAAGTTGCATCAGCGCTTGTTGTCCTCTATGACGCTGCATCTGTAACATTAACAAACAAAATAAAACAGGCGATTGCGCAACTTTTACAGCACTGCGCAACTTAAAGACAGTGACCCGCAACTTTTGCAGTCATTAATACTTTAAATATATATGGCCTGTGATTTTTTGGGTGGATGGCCACGACACTAGATGTACAACTGTAGGATCACATGTCTATATCATCGCCGAAGAAGGGTTCGTGGATCAAGTACTCTGCCAGTCCCCGAGCTGTGCGGTAAATGAGATCATCTTCGTGCTGAAATGCCTTCCCCTCCTTGACAAGAGCGAGCATCACTCTCCAACACTCGGGGTCGACACTCCCATAGCTAAGACCTTCAAATTGCTTGACCGCAGAGTTGTATGGCTGAGGACTACGACCATCAAGCAAGTACCGGCCCATGCCATTCCACCATACTTGGCGCCAGTCGTCAACACACCTCTTGTGGTCCTGGCAACACGGCGAATGCACCATAGGTGGTGGCTCACATGCCACAATACGGCGGTGGAGTTCGAGTCGCTCCTTGACTCTGAGGAGCGTCATCCATACAGGGACAGTAAGAAGCTCATAATCGGCGTGGTTGAGTTCGTTTATAGGCTTTGGGATGAGCCGTCTGAATGCGTAACAGAAGATGTCCTTGATATGATATTTTAGGGCAATGGAGATCAGTGTGATAGGTTTGATGGTATAGCGGCGAGAGGCGAGTTGCTTGATGGCGTGTTCACGGACGTCCTTGGACTCATACATGCGACTAAGCTCAAGGAGCTGAAGAAGGGTGGTCTCGGATGCCTGTGAAGTATCTGGGCGCCATCTGAAATAACAACATCAATATATAGCATATTTTCAATGGCAGCATACGGATCGACCTACTTGTTGTAGCACACGGACAGAAACAGTTCAAATCCTAGGTCGGAGACTTGATCAGGCACAATAATTGGTTTTTCGTCGCTGTGTCCATCAGTTTGGGGAAGTCCGGTACTGTCTTGTGCAGCAAACATAGACTTAAAGGCGATGGATTTGTCGGAGAGAACACTCTTATGGACTTTGAATAGTGAACTTTGAGCCTGGATGTATTGTAAACAGCCTGATAGATGTTACTACGATGCTAGGTAACTCACCTGGAAGACATGGGTTCCGTCTTCGTAGTAGAACATGTGATGTCGTCGCATGGGCATGGTTTGGGTTTGGTCATCCATCACTTTGCAGAGGGATTGGACTTGCGTCGACGAGCAGGACATGTGGCTGGCTCCGCTGACAGGAGTAAACAAACCACAACAATATTTGCGAAGAGGGCTAAGCCTCGAGATCAACGGTATATTGATGCTGGGGACAAGTGATTACAGGATGTAACTGCGTCGACATGAATGCTGATTAAACGAATGTGGGTGGTACCTCAAAATTCCATAGACATGAATGTGGATTACGGTTAGATGTAAGTGGATGACCATTCATACTCAATAGCATGTTACCTCCAAATCAAAAGTAGTCGGCCGCACCAAGGAAATAATCAGGTGACCACGGATTTACATACGGGTGTAAGAGGGGGGAGTTGACCAGTGATCCAAAGGGATCAAGATCCTGTAAAAATTTGGGGGGCAACGAGACATAGCGATTCACAGTGGCGAGAGGCGCCTGGCCAACGAATGTGGGTGGAGGTGGAGAAACCGAGAGACCCTTCAATTGAGTCGGGAGGTCAGCCACATCCAATAAGTCACTGTCGCCTGATGGGAGAAAAACTGTTGCGGTGTGAGCACATGTCAAAAACAAAGAAATGGGACTTACGTGTTGATGGCCTGATGGATCCACCATGGATGCGAGGAACTTGGGTGCTGGGCGGTGGCTGAGTAGAGTCAGTTGAACTCTCGATCTCGATTACCGGTGATTGATATCGGCCTCGTTTCCCTTTTGGTTGGTCTGCACAGAGGGGAAAATTCAGAGGTCAGCTGTGATTAGAACAGGGTTCTGGTCATCGTACCAGGGTGCTGACTGCGTCCCTGCTTCCGCATCATGGATTCAAATATTGTCCGTTTGTCTTCGGAGTCTTCACTTGAGGCTGCTGGAGGGATGGAGTCGCTACTCTCTCGAAGCTTTGCTGGCTGGAATTCACTACTCTCCTGATGCTGTCTTAGACCCCAAGACGCATATTCCTCTTCCGGGACATGACCGCACAATGCTGTGTTGATATATTAGTAGTTTAACAGGTGGAAGGCATAACTCATACCTATAATTATGCTCGAATCTGTGCCACATTTAAACCGTCCTCGATAGTAGAATAGATCCTGGCCAGTCGGAAGGTCCTCGGTCACTGCGAGTCCGAATCGTTGTTTCTCCTTGAAGGCGAGTTTCCAACAACAGCTCGCCTTACTTTTACCCTTCTTGTGCATAAGTGCATACTCCATCGGACGCGGGAAAACGTGTTCTCTGAGGTACTTGTCGACATCGTCGTGAGTCCAGTCCCGCCGGAATGCGAATTTGGCCGCATTGGCACCAGTGTGCACACACTGCCGATGTTCTGCTGTGTACATTTCTGTTCTCGACAGTGGTTTTGTCTGGATCAATTCACCTGCCTGTATATCTGTGATTAATACTTGTTAGGAGCTAGTTCAATAGCACATACCTCATCCAATGCATTGATCAGTAGTAGCCACGTTCCAACTAAAACATCCTGCTGGGACCCATCATGGTTACCAGATGGGACCCGCTTCCCAGTAGAGTTAGGTTTCTGTGATCATCAATATTGGAGTATGGACACTGGCTTAGGAAGTGGTCCAACGCACCTTAATTTTAGTTGATGTAACTCGTTGTGTCCCACTGCTACCAGCACGGAATCCTTTCAGGACCTCTTCACGCACATGCTGGAGGGAGTTAGGCAACTCCATATTGCGAGATGTCTTCCGTTGATGGAACACATCCAAAAGCCGGTTGCCGGTTGCAGGCTCTACCTTTACATCCATAGTCAATTTCGGGGATTTGTTGCTAAACTGTGCTTCCGGGTGATTACTGAAACCATGCGTGCACTCACGACAGTGATAACGTGCATTCTTGTTGGCAGGTGCGGTAAACATCCTGCAACTGCATTGTTTTCCGTTCTCATCGAAATAGCAGCAGAGCCGCTCGTCGACATCTGGCATGGAGGGATTGGACCAACTACCGGCAACGAGAGAAGGAGTGAGTGAAGACTGAAGCTCGAGGCAGGACTCTGAGTTCTGATGTGTCTGTCTAATGTTGACTAAGCCGGTAGTGTTGTGCTTGTGCTCAACTCGACAACCACTGAATTGACCATGACCATATGTACAGTAAATACATTGCATGTATGACTAGGGGGGGATCAAAAATAACCATCTGCATCGAAGAGAGTTAGAACGGCGAGTGCCTGACACCAGGTTTTTGCCCGTCTTGCCCATATGGGCTCTGCTAATGATACTGTAACAAACCGTGTTCCCTGCCGACCAATTGCGATGTGCTCCTCTGTTGATTCATCACCTTCTGACCCATGATCATCTCCATACCCTGCTGGTGTGATATCTTCAATGACAACGCGGTCAAGCACTGACCAAAATTCTGCCTCGTCTTTGACACATGCGAAAGGTGATCCTTTGCCAGGAACTTCCACTGCTTCATGGCGCACTTGCTCCTGGAGGTCAGCTCCAACCCTTCTCAGAATACCATTATGTTCGTTTGTGGCAATTTCTTCGTCATCGGCCTCTGGCTCCTCGTCGGGGCAATGGCCCGCACCCGTTTGGCCATTCCGCCGAACCCGTACATGGCCGTGAACGCCATAATATCGCTCAATAGTGAGGGGATGGATCCCCTCATATTCGTCGTAGTATTCTCCTAGTGTGACATTACTGATAAGCCGTAAATCCTGTGGATATGTCAGTAAAATTGAGTGCGGCCCATCCTTAAAATGATATGCTTCACACACCTGTGGACTTTTATTATTGGTCGTTGGCCCGCTAATTGGATGAAGGTTCCATTCGCACTGGAAGTCCTCACAATCATCATTAATTTCCCGAAGAAAGAGCCTTTGAATGAGCCACAGGTGACTGCTGTCACCAGGATTAAGGCAGTGAAGTCTTTCACACCGAGAAAAAAATCCCCGCCAGCGGCGTACAAATTGAGTTCCAACTTCGACCCACACGCGTTCAATCCTCGAGTTTCGGGTAGACCTGTAGTACATGACATCAAAAAGACAGCCATTGGCGCGTAGTTGTGACTTACGATCCCCACATAAATGATCCACGGTTGGGACCTCGGACAGCTACCATGTATGTAGCCACGTCGATATTTTCACCACCACGATCACCTCTCATACGTGATGGCATTCCATACTCTGCCTGTGCATTGAGGAATACATTGAAAACGGTTGATGCGAGGTTGTCTGTACTGGCACATAAACCAGTAATCTGTTGAAAGCGTAAGGTCAATCAAACATGTCAGTAAGCGCTGCGACACACCGTTCGACAGTAACCATCAATAATTCCATGGACCACAAATCCCCATCGGATGAGTTTGTGGTGTCCGTCAATGTGCCAGAGCGCATTTGACCTCTTGACACGATACACCCTGCGTTTTATAACACGATGTTCACGTAACCGCTGACCTAGTCTATCAACGCGAGACAATGACTGCCATATTCGTTTTTGTTGGACTCGAATCCCATGATGGCGTAAGTGTCCGAGTAAATAGCGGAATCCAGACTCTGGTTTGTGTTTCTTGAACGCCCTCACAACTACATCCAAGTCATCATTGCTCAATACGGTGTAGCTCCGCTTCAGGCCATGTTTCCGCATAGTTCGCCAGAGTGTCATGCGGCTAATGCCTAGGATGCGAGCAAGTTCACTGAGACTGATGTGACAGCTATTATCGGTGACAACCTCAGTAAGGAAGTCAGGGCATACAGACTTCTGAGGCCGTCCGCGCCGACCATTCTTGGACTCCGTTACAAGCTCAGGTATACTAACCTCTCGCCATTCACTTGAAAAGAAGTCAAGCGCCATTCACCGACAGAAAATCGGACATACAACATATTAACAACCTGTGCCACGTCCCGAAGATCTTGCACTGCCTGCCCAATGAGCCTTGCGACACCCACCAACCACTCCTGAGGCAGAGATTCGTCCTCATGACTAGAACCACTAGGGATAAGTGCTTCGAGGATGGCAAGTGCAGTTGAAGTGAGTGCGTCTATGTGGAATGAAACCCGAGTGGGATCCGGAAAACTATCAGATCGCAGGACATAAAGAGCTTGATCGTACACTTTCTTGATGGTTCCATGAGCGGTCTGGATATTAGCTGGCCATCTACCAAGGCTGGGCTGTGGAAGGGGCAGGAACGCTAGCTGGGCGATAGAGCTCATGTCCACGGCATCGACATTGCTGGTGTGTCGCCACTGTCTCAGTAGTGCGACACCATTTCCCACGGTCACGGGCCCACAGGTGCGGACTTACCTTGCACTAGAATCAGCTCCACTGCCCTCGTCGTCGTGAATCCATGCAAGACTACCAACGATGCAAGTGCCAAGGAGCCCGAGGAAGACGGATATACCGCAACACAACTTGCTATGTACCAACTACCAGTGCGAGTGCGGGCACCTGCGGTCGACATTGGATTCCCATATCATATTTTCGTCGAAACCACCACCGACACAGCCCATCGCATGACAAGACGAATACTACAGCCATGAACATGTTTCAATTTGATGCCTCTTCGTACTCATTTTATCACCTGCTTTTTCGCTTGCCCGGAGTTGCCCCCATCCTCGTCCGGCTTGAAGACCAAGATACAGAAATTCACTGCTCTTGCCCTTCACCGCACCAAGCTCCATCCATTGGTCCACTCGCCACCAGAACTGTCTTCACATTTAAGCGCTTGATCGGCCGCAAGTTCAAGGACGTGGAGGTCCAGGAGGACATGAAGCACTGGTTAGTACATGCGACAATTGTTAAATAGGAAAGCATCTTATATCATCTGCAGGGTGTTCAAGATGCTCGACCAGCTGTCGAGGTTGACATCGGTGGCGAGAGACAACAATTCGTATGCCTTTTCACCCCTCTGGATCAGTAAGAGAACTAATATACTTTCTAGAGTGCTGAGGAGTTATCGTCCATGGTACTTACCAAGATGCGTGAGACCGCCAGGCAGTATCTCAACAAGAAAGTCAAGTAAGTTGCGCGTATACTAGTTAGGAGTCCCCCAGTGTTGACTACTATTATTAGTCATGCGGTCATTACGGTCCCCGCATACTTTAACGATGCGCAACGGCAGGCCACCAAGGACGCTGGTCAAATCACTGGCCTTGAGGTTCTTCGAGTCATCAACGAGCCGGCGGCCGCGGCACTGGCATATGGCCTTGATCGTACCGAATCATCAGTGATTGCCACGTACGATCTTGGCGGTGGTACTTTTGATATCTCCATCCTGGAGATGCACAAAGGAGTCTTCAAGGTCAAGTCCACCAATGGAGACACCCACTTTGGTGGCGAGGACTTTGACATCGCTCTTGTTACCCACATCCTCAACGAATTCAAGAAAGAGTCGAGCATTGACCTCAATCAAGACTGCATGGCCATTCAGCGCATTCGTGAGGCTGCCGAAAAGGCCAAGATTGAATTATCATCCACGACGCAGACCGAAATTAACTTGCCATTCATCACCACGGACGCAACCGGTCCAAAGTACATCAACTTGAAGTTGAACCGCACTCAATTTGAGACCCTTACCGGCCCTCTGATCCAACGTACCGTTGATCCCTGCAAGAAAGCGTTGTCCGATGCTGGAGTCAAGTCTAGTGAGGTGAACGAAGTCTTCCTCGTTGGTGGTATGACCCGCATGCCTAAGGTCGGTGAGTCCGTGAAGTCGATCTTCGGTCGTGAGCCGAGTAAAGGTGTCGATCCCGATGAAGCCGTTGCCATTAGTGCTGCTATCCAGGGTGGTGTTCTCGCCGGAAATGTCACCGACATTCTACTTCTCGACATCACCCCACTCTCCCTCGGCATTGAGACTTTCGATGGTATCATGACAAAACTCATCAACCGCAGTACGACCATCCCAACGAAGAAGTCGCAAGTTTTCTCTACCGCTGCCGATGGCCAGACCGCCATTGAGGACAAGATTTTCCAGGGTGAACGTGAACTCGTCAGGGACAACAAACTCCTTGACAACTTCAATCTCGTCGGTATTCCGGCCCCGAAGGGCGTCTCTCAAATTGAGATCACTTTCGACATCGATGCTGGTATGTCTCTTATACAGGTCTTCAGATAATTTCCTCATCCCTTGTAGATGATATCGTCCACGTCACCGCCAAGGATAAGGCAACCAACAAGGATCAGTCTATGACGATCGCGTCTTTGTCAGGTCTGAGCGACAAGGACATTGAGTGCATGATCTCTGACGCTGAGAAGTATGCCGATGTGGATAAGGCCCGTTGGGAACTCATCGAGGAAGCAAACAAGGGCAAGTCAGTCTGTGTCGACACAGAGAAGGGTACGTATTTACTACATGGTGCTTCACTTTCCCGCATTGATTCGCACCTGTGATAGCAATGAACGAGTTCAAGGAGCAGCTTGATGCTGCCGAGAGGGAGAAGGTGTCGAAACTCGCTGGCGAACTTAGTGAATTGGCCTCGAAAGGCCTCCCGGCGATGCTTCTGTCACTGCCGAGCAAATCGAGGAGAAGATCGGCGAGACTCAACAAGTTTCGCTAGGCCTTTTCCAGAAGGTGTACGAGAAGCGCGGCGCAGAGAATGCGTCCTCCACGCAGTTAACGCAAGGCTCTGAGGACACGCCCCCCACGCTCTTCCTTGTCCTACTTGTACTTCCGTCTGCCACAGGTCTACTCGAGGTAGTCAGATCTCTGAGCTGTAGTATGGGTATCTTCATATTATGATAAAACGTCTTATTGATCCACTCGAAAAAAAAAATGGAGGGGTGACTGCAAAAATTGCGGGTCACTGTTTTTAAGTTGCGCAGTGCTGCAAGAGTCGCGCAATCGGCTATTTTATTTTTGTTTGTTTAATGTTACAGATGCAGCGTCATAGTCCTCCGAGCCAGTCAGTCGGTACAGTTCATGAAAGCTAGAGTACCCGAGACCACAAAAGCTGCCGCCAAGCAGAAGTACAAGTAATGTTTTCTGTTCCATGGATTAGTAGACGAGTACCAGTAATACGTCACTTTCATGCCAAGGCAGTGTCAGGGACTGATTTAAGAAGTTAAAGTCAGTATCTAATCCCTATGAACCTGATGCCGAGGTAAAGTGTATTCGCTTGCAACAATGTTACGATGTTACGGAGCCTCAGGCTAATATGTATCTTGTACCTAGCGATCGGTTCTGTTTCTAAAAGTGCGCCCGCTGACCAGCAGGCCCAGAGAGGCCCAGAGTGCATCTCCAATATATTACAACAAATGTCCACGGTCGGAGCTTCGAGTCTAACCAATTTCGATGCTCAGATACTCCGTACGTAGGTCAGTACTGTTGGTATTTGAAAAATAACTACAACATGTCAGCTCTGGTAAACTCTCTTCTGAAACACATCAACATAAGCTATAAACTATGAGATATCATTCAGTACACATAATGTAGAACGAGTCCAAGAAAAATGGATAGATAAAAAATCGTCCACGTTGCGAGAGTTATGTGGTTAGTCCATCTCAGTTCCGTTTTCGATGTAGAAAATATTACTGTTAACGTTATGCACAGTCCCCGGCTGTAGATGAGGGAACGGTTTCAAAGGCGTCTGTGGGCGAAAGACGAGACAGTGCGTGGAGCCACCGAAATGGAATGACCCAAGCTCATCCCCCTTCTTCAGTCTGTCTCCCTCCTTCACCGTAACCGCGCACGTAGATACTTCCCCGAGCCCAACCGCGACGAAGCACATCAGTCCAATCACTGGATTGTCCGATTCGATGAAGATCAAAGCACGCGCAGCGATCGCCGTTACAAAGTCTTGGGAGCGAGAGACGACGTCTGGATCGGGGTCATTGTCCAAACGTGCGGCATAATACATGCCCGGGATGAGGCGAGTGTTCCGAACTATTCCATCCACGGGACTGTGCCAACGATGATAATCGAGAGAACTTAAAATTCCCTGATAAACCGTGCCGCCTACGAACAGCGGTGTAAAGGGGTCGTGGTTAAACATGTGGGAGAGCGAGTACGAATTCCCCTTGATCCAAAACTTGTCCACGGCTCGAACGTTGGACTGGATCGTGTGAACGTGTGCCTCGCATGCGGCAGTGATTAGATTCGAATTATCAGGATCGATGACTCGGCGCATGTGAGGCCGGAAACGTCTGGTAAAAAAATCGTCCCAGGACGTGAAGCCGTAGTGATTCCGAGGGTTGCTGTCTCTGCAAACCCACGCATCATAGAAACTCGTCCCAAGTCTCTCCGACATGACGTCTATGGCAATGGGGCTAAACCAGCATTGCTCGTTCGTAGTAAGAACGTAACGAGATTCGGGAGAGACGAGGAATGCAGCCCAGACGTCGAAGATTTTGTGAAGTTGGGCGTTCACTTTTGGATTGGTGAAGATGTTGTAACCAGATGGAGTGTTGCAAAACGGAGCGAGGACAGCATACATGGGAACACCCATGACAAGGTTATTGGCACCGCCGAATTTGGGCGCCTGAGTGATGATACGGTCGAGGGTCTTCATTAACTCCTTATAATCGTTAACCTATTTCACCGTTATTCAAAGCTTCTGGACATCAAGTAAAGCTACTTACATGATCTAGGTCACCGTTTGGTCGGCGGACTTCATCAAACATCGTGTGGAAGTACATGAAGAGTTCCGGGTCATCCTCTATGAGCTGCTGGAACTCCTGGATGACTGGAGCGAGTGGCCGAACATTGAAACACTTCTTGTCGGCGGGTAGTTGAGCACGAGGTAAAGTGAGCTGATTATAAGTCCAGCCATCAAGGATGGCTGGCTTGCGCACAACCCATCTACCGATATGGTCCGGAACGTATGCGCTAGGTGACATGGTTTCTGAATGCTTTGAGGAAGCCTAACCTGTAGGGGTAAACGCACGAAGCGAGGGGTCGATATTGGGGAGACCTTACCACCTTTCCACTGAATTTATGTAGTACGGTCACTCGCTGAAGACCAACAAGTGCACGTGCAAGATCTGGAGGGTCCGAACGGCACGCTAGTGCTGTATGACGGGAAGGCAACGCCAATTTTTTTTCCGCAATTTATCTCCCACGACAATATTCATCCTAGATCCTCAGATCAGCGAACAAAATGTAAAATGATTAACAATTACGTTGACGAGCCAGTCAGGTGCTAATAGCATAGCGGTTTGGAACTGGAGCAAAAGGAGGGAATAGTGGCGGAAAAAAATCAGTCAATCCCCGCCCGCTGTCAAAGTCACGCGCAGATCCCAAGTCATCGAGGACGTACTCGAGACTGACCTCCAATGGACAACATGTCCATGCGACTACGACGACGTCATTTGCATCAGAATCTGGTTGCGGACGATGCCATTGATTCGCTCCAATAATACACGTCAGGGCAGGATGCTGGGCTAAAAGCTTACACGCACGCAAAATATATGTGCCTCCGTTGTCCTCGCGGAGCAACGGCTATTACTTATGGATGACCGGTGCTGTCAAACTAGACTACTAACCCGGCAAAACCATCCGAGGGAATACAGTCCACGGCAACCTCCGCTTGGAAGTGTCTCGTCGTAAGGCTCCTTTCGCGCTCGCTAAGACACTTGTTGGTCAATGAAGGGGCTCGCTCAAGTGCGAAAGAGCTGTTAATAATGGTCGTGTCGTGTATGTAGCCGTTTCTCAGGAAGGCTACCCGAGGGGAACTTAACTAGCTCTTACTAGTTAGATGGGCCAGGACCTCCGTTTTGGAGGCAGGGGTGTGGTTCTTTTGTGTTTTATAAGACGGTCGACAGAGGTCATTGACATCGTACCGTGGGCCGTGCTCGTTAAGCCACAATGAGAACTGGGCTCATTCAAGCACAAAGAACTGTCAACCAGTGCGCTGCCAGTCAGTGACGGGGATCATGGTCAGCAACCACGTCAATGAAACTTCACTGAAGTTCACTTGAACGTGATTTTCAGCGGGCGTCCTCTTTGGGTAATAGCAACTGATGAGGCTGGACTCATTTGTCAGCTAGCCACGTGCAAGCTGTTGAGCTGGTGTATTCATTTGCGTTCGCGCGAACGTTCACTCGACTGACCAGCAGAACACTGCAATGTCGAGACCCACGTCACTGAGCTGTTTCTTGGTGACTGTATTAATACAATGATTAGAAGATAAGATAAAATTGCAAAGGGCCCACGTACTACTTTTGAACGGAGCCCATTGGCACGCTGACATACTGGCGCAGCAGAGTCGAGACCTGGCCAACTTCTCTGGTGGTTTCCCACTATAGTGTCCAAGTACTACTGATTTGGGGAGTACAACAAGTTCGTACATGCACACTGGATATTTCTCAACATCTCTGTGACGCTCATTGTGTGAACCATGGCACCTACTAGATTAGGACAGTTTCAGTCGAGAAATAAGTCGAAGGCCCCTCATGCACCTACCTCACGTGGCTCGAATTATCTGGCAGTGCGCTGAGCTTGCCAGTCAAATTGTTGATGCCAAGCCGTCATAAACGTAGGGCGTCCAAAGACCCTCGGTCCGGATCGCAATTTCTCGGGCCACGAGCTCTCAAATTTAGTCGTGTTCAGGCCCGTCAAGCCGAACCGGGCCATGACTACATTGGTTGGGGCACACATAATTTGATCCGTGTCTCCCCAAACTCCATTTGCCGTTCGCTTTATCCTCCGAGCGATATATATTCACACCCAATGTTCCTAGCGGTATTACTGGAAAATAGATAATACAGATGGAAAGTGATCAAGACCTGTCCTTCCCACACGTTCATTCACGTTGCACTGATCAGACCTCTTCATGGCCGCTTGAGTGACAAAGATCCGGCTATAGTCGTGCATTTAATGCCTTTGATCTGTGCAGGGTCGAGTGTGAATTATGCCTTTCAAGTCCGCAGCCCTGCACGTCTAGTGGTTTTACGATGGGGGCTCTTGTTGGAAGCCTTGCGTCCTGCAGGGGTAGGACCAAACATAAGGGTCAAGCTTAGTGGCACACAATGACTCCATACTGAGTTCATCACGAAGTCGCATGAGGGCTTTCCCTAGCTCGTTTCTACCAGTGCCATCTGCTCCAACCCCCCAGAACCAGTCTCGGGGCGAATCCTGCCATGGTTAGTCAGTCATCTCTGTGGAGGTGGCAGGAGCGGAGCCTACCTCGATCAGTTCAGCACTTCTGGTACCTAAGAGTAACCTTTTGAGATCGACGTGCTGCGTGAACTTGAGCCTGAGTGCCGTTTCCATCTATGAAGATGGTCACGGGATTCGTTCCATGAAATACATGGCTCAAAAAAAAGCAGCCCTGCATACAATACCTTGTCAATGTGGACGTGTGACCAGTCTGCTCTCACTAAACCCTGGTACTTGTGAGCTTCGTCGAACGCCACCACGGGCTTTTCGCTGCAAGTGCGAATGCGTTCTGCAATATGTGGGTGGGCATCGATGAACTACCACCATACTATACGTGAGCAGCTGAGAGGATGGATTTGTCCCAGATGACAACCACCTTGAATGCCTGGAATAGGTGCTCGCTCGTGGGGTATCGCTTTCCCTTGTATACCACATCGTGCGGTGAGAAGTTGGTAAACTCGTAGTATGGCTTCCCTTTCTCATAAAACAAGATTCTGCCCGATCCTCGCAATCCTTGTTTGGGTGTCCTTCTGGCGGAATGGTTCAGTAGAAACCGGTGTTTTCCCTGGAGAAACGCGAGTCTAACATTCACTCCTACCTTTTGCGAGGACTTCTGCCTGACGTAAAGACGTGGTCACCATCCACACTCCAGCACCCAGCAATCGTGGATATAATGAGACCCATCTCTATAACGGTGCTTCCTTATGACCTACAAGTGCACGATAGCGATCTAGACCCTGCAAGAAAGCAGAAAAAGGAGGCCGAAAGATCAGGATGTGCACCAGTTGCAACTAGGGAGGAGGGTCGTCTTGTGATGTACGTAGAACTTACACACCTTAGTCCCGGTAACAAGAAACGTTGTATGTGCATTGCATGGAGCTGTATGTTACATGTTGTGCCAGGCGGACAGCCCCCAGAACACGCCGTTCTAGTGAGATCCAAAATAGGAAAGTTCACCATAAGTTTGAGTTTCTTAATAGTGCACAGGTGATCCTGTTCCATTCGATATTCTCGATCTCAAAGCTCAGTCAGGCAAGAAGCTGTTCCGAGGTGTTTCTGAAAAATCAAGATTCTAAATGGAACGACGAATTAAATGGTACCTATGCACATTGCCTAAACATTGGTCCCGATGTTGTGCGCTGCAAAAACGCTGGTGCGGAAATGCAGGTGCATAGCCACCTGGTTTTGCGATGACTTCCACGAGTGGGCGAAGGTGAGGAATCACTTAGCGATCGCCAACAAAACTTGAAGAGCTTGATACCCCGCAAAAGAAGCTTCGAAAATGGCAAGTGGTACTAAGTGATGGGAAAATTCCCACTACAGAGTGGCTCAGATTCTCACGGTTCGGGCGGTACGTATTGCGCTACCAGGGATCATATACCCGGCTACACTGAGAATGCTTGGTTAGAACGATCGGAAAAATTTCGGGAGAAAGCACACCTCTAGAGTCCCGCCAGCCATGGTCGACCCAATCTGCGATGACTGTTAGTGTCTCCCCATTCTCCGGTTCGTGCCAAGGGAATATGAGGTGATCGTGCAACGAGTCCTTAGCTTCGTAGTAACTGACTTGTCCTTCACCTGCGCCCAAGCCCATATCCCTTTCCATCTTCCACAGTAGCGATCGGATGGAGTCCAGCAATGGCTCAGCGCCGCCAGAACATATTAAAGTCCTCGGAAAACCCTCGAATCGTGCTCCTACCCACGAGTTAAGGGATGCAGGAGAAATATAGACACACCGTTCGGCGAAGCCGAGTCCAAACGGGCCCAGGAATGCACGTTTGGAGTAGGAAAAACGTTGCACTACACGAGCACTGGTATAATCGCACGAGTAAAAGTTGGAGAGCGATGTATTCGGCCCCTCGTGAGAGCGGCCAAGATCCGTCCATGGAGAAAGGAGTAAAAGTCCTGCTGGTAGCCGTGGAAGTCGGAGATCAGGATGGTGTTGTTGGTGGTCCCGGATATATCGAATAAGAGCCAGTGCCAAGTTTCCGCCGGCCGAGTCACCCTGAATGATAATGTCGGAAGAGTCGAAGCCAATCTCGTTAACAAGGTAATTGTAGCCCGCAATTGCATCCAGTAAGGCAGCAGGAAATGGATGTTCCGGCTTATAGGGTTCCGAAGTTGATAACCTGTATTCGATGGAAAATATTCGGGTGATAGACAATGAGTGTTTCAGGATGCCATGAGCGATATTTGCGGTGGGGTCCGTGGGATGTGCAGAAAGTTGGATATAGCCTCCTCCGTGAAGTCGGTAAAGGATCTTTTCGCCGGGGCGTGGGGGCGCTCCAGCAGGCAACGTTTCATCATTATCGATCCAATAGCCTGGTATGTAGGCGCAACTGACGTTAGCTGCTGTGGCCATCGACAATAGCACACCGGTAATGAGATGGGGAGTAGCTTCGACCCACACCCCTTTCACGCCCGGCCCTGGTCGGATCGCGCGATGTGTAGGGAAAGACGTAAGTGGGCCGGTTCTGCGGTTACCGTCTCGTCAACCGTTGATCGTTCACATTGTCGCCAAAGGGAAATGCGCACTTCTGGGTTATATCAAACAGGTGTCGGAAAAACCTCACGAGAACTGAACGTTGTTTCGTCCAGGATGCCCGCGGCCGCCATGACCGTGGGTAGGAGAGAAGATACCAGTAGGGCAGACGAAAAAGTGTTGTCGTCACAATTTGATACGAGACGTAGAGTCCGAACCAGGGCTGTTCGCGCAACTCGTACACCATAGCAAGCAGAAGCGATAAGAGATAATTCGCCGAGACCGTTCGTACTCTCTTAAGTTACATGATGCCAGACATTGTTGTGTGAGCTGTGTTTATGATGTTGTTGACCATCAAATTGTTGGGATCATTTCACAGAGCCACCGTAGATCACTTCGGACGCGTCGGACTATCGGTCGTTGTGGAAACAGCGGGTATCATTGTGGTATGTAGGTATTTGTCCGTAGACATGTATCCAAAGCATCCGCAGGGTATACTACTGTGCGCCCATCGTCCCAAAGAAGTTGAACTAGATCTAATCCCTGCGTAGATGCAATGTTTTACATTGACTGCATCGAGGGGTCCCAAAGAATAATCCATGGAAGACTAGGCGTGAAAAGTTAGTGTGAAGTGACAAGTGAAATCGAATAGACTACTCACAGAAACAGAGCAAGACTATGCGCGAGACATCGCTCATGCGACTTCCATATCCATGCGAGGGCGGAAGTTTTTGACAAATTCGAACTGGGGGCCAGTCTCTGGGCTGTTTGGGTACCGCTTGCACTTCTCCACTGTCTTCCATTTATCGGCGACTATACGGAGAGCTTCCTCCCCGCTCTTCGCCGTCTCAGACTCGACCAGCCAGCAGCCGACAACCATGCCGGTTCTCCCAATACCTCCGCGACAGTGCACAGCAGAGATGCGGACCCCGTTTCTGGTTGTCCCGGAGGACGCCAAGGATGTGGAACATATACTCCTTAGACTCGGGTAGGGATCGGTCATGGATCGGGAATTGGTGGTACTCGATTTCCGAGATGTCGATGCCGTGTGCGCTGACTAGAGCGGGGAGGTGAGGGTAGTATGGGGAGAGTTCACCACATTCGGTGAGATCGATGAAGGTGCGGACACCGGCTGCTAGAAGCTTGTCAAGCTTCTGCACGGTGGACCTTTCGAATGGAGACCAGGGGTATTCGCAAGCGAGCAGAAGAGGTGTGGCCCAGTAAGAGTTTGGGATTGGCCGTGGGAGGCACGGCGAGCAGATGGAAGAAAGAGAGCAGCGACCTCGAGGACGCTCGCAGCCGTCAACGAAGGTTATGGCGATGGGGGAGATGGTCTGCATCCTAGTTTTTAGAACAGCGAGTTAGAAGGAAGCTGTGTGGATTGGATGGGTGTCTGGGTTGACGAAGAAGCAGTCTTGATTGCTGAGCACTTTAAGTATTCTAGCAAGGCGTCTCCTGTTCAGCCATGTGGTTTTAATACAAAGAACGAATTTCGTAGAGCTACCGTTATGACCTGGCATGGTTGGAGTGAGGCGATCGACCTGCTGTACCGTTCTGTCCAGGGGAGTGAAACAAGGGGGACGAACCCACACTGCCACGCAGCTAATCATCGCCCTGTCCAAGCCCAGGCCAGCCACAATCCTGGCTATTATCGCCGTGCTCGTAGGTTCAGCGGACGCGCGTGGCCCACAGCAGTGTGGTTGTCAAACGACAACGAGGCCGTTTCCAAGTTCAGGCTCTCATCGGAGCGGACCATGCACCGTCGAACAACTAGACCAGAACTGTCATCGACACGAACCGGTCCGAGCGTTCATTGGGGTTGGCCAGATCCTTTAATTGACAGCAGGCGTCAGAGGGTCACCGCGTCACCTGCCAGGGTGTGGGTGGGGTGGAACGGGTGCTCGACGGTCCAGTTGCCATCGTGGTCCTCGATCCAGCTGATTAAATTTCGATATGAAAGGACCCTCGTTTTCTAAATCAAAGTTGTTTTACTTTTGGCCCCCAAGCCTGGACCGCCTTCGATCAGTGCCCTCGAGTCCCCCCCGGCTGGGCTGGATACTCAAACGCGAGCGAGAACTTGGAGACGCAGGGGTCATCATAAACAGGGTTCATAATGCACTCAGAAATTGATTCAATGGCCTTCTCTACTCGGCTCGCGACGTGGCACGCTAGATGGATTGCCAACGCATCTTTCCGGTGCCCCAGTCTTCTAATGCCCCGATAAACCTGATCAATTCGCCTCGAGGTCTTCTTTCACCTTTTTACCTCCTCACAGCCATCTCCCAATCCCCACTCAGAAGTGAGCATGCTGGCTCATCCGGATCCACCCTCCCCGCGTGCATGGTGGAAGTCAGCCATCATCTACCAGATATACCCAACATCGTTCTTTGATTCCAACGGGGACGGCATTGGGGATTTGAACGGCATCCATGCGAAGCTCGATTACTTGAAGGACCTCGGTGTCGACGTCGTCTGGCTATCACCCATCTACTGCTCTCCCCTGGCTGATATGGGGTATGACATGTATGTTATATTTCAGTCGATCCAAGCTGTACAATGTTGAAACATGTTCCTTTGGGCCCGAATTACCCCGTGCTGCGCAGTTCGGACTATCGCAACATCGATCCGAGATACGGTACATTGGAGGATTGGGACAACTTACTCCAGGGAGCCCATCAACGTGGGATGAAGCTAATGTTAGGTCACCGCTTTTCCTCTTTCACACCAGTTTTCTTTCATATATTAAATCTTATTTTCGTGCATGCACCCTAAACTGAGTATCCCCCTTGCAGGATGGATCTCGTAGGTCAATCACACATCGGATGAGGTGTGGCTGCTCTTACCCGATACTGATCATCGCAACTCACATGATACAGCACGAGTGGTTCCTTCAGTCCAAGTCTGGGAAAGGACAACCCAAAACGAGATTGGTACATCTGGCGCCCAGGAAAACAAGTAGACGGAAAGCGATTGCCACCAAACAACTGGAAGTCCGTGTTTCAAGGTAAGGAATAATCGCCATTTATAGCATGCGAAAACAGAAGTCCCCATCGCGCCACTCCAGGTTCCGCGTGGGACTACGACGAAAATACGAAGGAGTACTATCTCCACCTGTATGTAAGTAAGCAGCCAGATCTCAATTGGGACAACCCCGATGTACGTGATGCCGTCTGGGATGTCATGCGATTTTGGATCAATCGAGGGTGTGATGGTTTTCGGGTACGTGAATTCATACCCTGCGACAGTGAGGCTTTCCTACTTGGCTTGTAGATGGACGTAATCAACATCATTTCCAAGGTGGAGGGTCTGCCAGACGCGCTGGTGGTGGATACTAGTCAGTACTATCAGTCTGCAAGTATGCACTTCGCCAACGGGTGAGCCTTTTTTGCTTGACGGACATGACCAACGCTTTTGCGACCGCTTTATTAAACGCTTAATAGTCCGCGTGTCCATGAGTACATCAAGCAAATGCATGCAGAAGTACTTTCTAGTACGTTACTTTGACATCGCCTTCCTTTTTTTGCCCCAAGCTGTGTTCCACGTGGTTCTGATAGAATACGACCTCATCACCGTTGGAGAGACGCCATTCACCCATGACGCCTCACAGCTGGCGGCGTACGTTCTCCCCCAAAACAAGGAGCTCAACATGGTGTTCAACTTCGAACTGATGGACCTCGATTCGCCGGATTACTCCCCACTCGTGCGCAAGGCCTGGACGCTTGCGGAGTTCAAGGACGTGATTAGACGGTGGCAACAGTTCAAGCGAGACGAAGGATATTGGAATACGTGAGTATTTCACACCATACGCATGTTTCCGTGCTTGTGTCTGCCTCTGATCGTTGGTGGGATCCTCTCCACTTCCTCCGAGTACCCTAGTTCTTGAGGAACAGTGTTAGGCGAGGGGTTCTGCGGCGGGGTTCAGACATTGCACGGATTGGAGTTATTGTGCAACTCTTTGCCCCTGCGGTGATTCTTGAAACTGACAATGGCGTTGTGCCGTAATCCCTCTCTATGCTATTGTGGATTGCATAGGGTGTTTATTGAGAACCACGACCACGCCCGCTCAGTCTCGCGTTTCGGGAATGACTCTAATGAGTGGCGGGCCATCTCCGCTAAAATGCTCTGCATCCTCGAGGTGACACTAACGGGTACATTGTACATCTACCAAGGCCAAGAACTCGGTCTCAGGAACTTTCCGCGTAGCTGGGGACTTGAGGAATACAAGGACGTCGCGTCTCAAAACTATTATAACCTGTTAGTATTTGTATCCTGAGTGCGCCCACGCACAAAAGGGGTTAGCTTTGTGTATTCACGTTCACACCAGGGTCAGGGTGCAACGGCAAAAGGCAGAGGGGAGGGAGGATGTTGACATGTCTGACTTGCTCGACCATTTCCAGCAGAAAGCCCGCGACCACGCACGCACACCTATGCAGGCAAGTACCCGCTCAGCTCCGACACTTATTCATTAACTCCGTCACTGCTGTTTCCTCTGCTCGATGCTCACTTGCTTTCTGGGGCATTCTTAGTGGGACAGCTCACCCAATGGAGGGTTCACCACAGGAGAACCTTGGATGCGCGTCAACGACGACTATGCCAATTGGAACGCAGCGGCGCAACTTCAGGACCCAGACAGCGTCTACGCGTTCTGGAAACACGCGATTGAGGTACGGAGGCAGCACGATGTCTTGGTGAGTCGACTGGGCCCTAGAAGCGCTGCATACGCTACGATTCACCCCCAAAACACATGGCTCTTCACTACCTTATGCATACGCCGGTGTTATCTGCTCCCGGGCCGCCATTGACATCGCCCATTCCAGGTCTATGGAAGTTTCGAACTCAAGTTACCAGAACACCAGCAGGTGTTTGCATATACCCGGGTTTTGGGAGATTCCGAGGCGATTGTGGTGATGAACTTCGGCGTGAATGAGGCTGAGATTGACCCTGCGAGGCTGGGGGACCTAGATGCCTGTCGGTCAATTCTTAGAAATTACGGAGCCAGCAGGGATGATGGTGGTAGGAGGTTGAATCTCAGAGGCTACGAAGGCAGGGTGTACCTCAAGCAGGTATTCTCGCCAGGCTGTGCGCAGAACTGATGCAATTCTCCGGTGGTAGATGCAGGCCCGTATGACTTCGAACAACAAGAACGGCTACTTGCATTCTATGAAACGACGTTACTTGTAGCCATCGTGTACATGATTCTATGTATCAAACAATACGTGATGTACGTAAAACATGGTATGGAGCTACAGAGCGAAACCCGTCAAGGGTCAGCAGCCTCGTGGACAAGAATGCTACAATGAATGGAGACGGTCACCTGTGACCTTCTGTGGCACGACTGCTCGCGTGGCCAATAGTATAGAGTACAACATAGAAGAGAGCCGGAACTGGACGTGCACTAAAATCTAGAGGGTTAAAAACTGCGAGTCGACAATCATAATAGGGCGAGCGCCAGCTTCGCATAACAGTTATCAATAACCGCTACGAAGAAGTCATGCTTGGTGAGGCGAGCTCTTGGCGTGGCGGCGGCGACGAGCGCTTTCCGGACCGCGTTTGACCTGACGCTTGCGCCTAGAACCCGCGGTACATTGTTGTCCCGTGGAGGCCGCAGAGATTGCCGTAGGGGTGGACTTCGGTGTCGAAGAAATTGTGGTAGAGGAATGACTGGTAGTTGATGGGCTTGGCGTGGGAGTTGGCTGCGATTTCGGCGTTGCAGCTCGCGACAGTCGATGTTGGTGCATTCGGAGTAGTGGAAGAGGCTGAGCTCGACCCGCCAACTAAACCGGAAGCTTCCACACAAAACGATATCAGGAGGTCCACCTAGAGGGCGTTGTCAAACCAAAATGTCCATACAACACTGCAAATGGATCAATCGCTCACATCGGTAGCTTGACATTCCTTTTGCACAAAGTTGTCAGTGGGCACGAAAAAAGCATTCTGGGTGCAGTTTGGACTTGCGCCTGGATGGAGGTTACATAACGAAGGGTTTAATACGCGTGAACGACCGTAAACGCACAGGTTTGACCAACGCCATCACAGCCGCTGTAATACCTAAGTAGTACTTTCAGAACACCGTAAAACAGATGATAGCTTTATGTGTGCTCACGAGAAGGACGACTCGACACTGTAGGCATGGCTATAATGAAATTCGTCAACAAATGTCAACGTAAGATGCAATGTAAACCTGACTGTACTCACGGAGCTATCAAGGAAATGTCGGCGCTAGAACCACATCCCGCACATGTTGGGTTTATCAGGGTCATTTCGACGAGCGTGCAGTTTTCTCCGTTGGTATTGCAGTAGCCTGTTGGCATGCTCAGCCGCGGAGATTACGACGGCGGCGTGTATTCCTCACCTGTCTGCAAATATCTGAGAAAATAATTGAGTTCCATGCAGGTGTAATGTGCAATGCGAGGGTACTCACGCGATGCCTGAGAACGGACCGCTACTCGTGTACTGGTCGCCACTGAGGACGTTGTTGCCATTGAGTACCAAAGCTGGCTGAAGGCAAGTGATAACGCTATGTGGGCGTAGTCAACTCGTTCTAAGCACACTTACTGTACCATAACCACACCTGAGATATAAAATGTCAGCGAAGAGTGAGTCGTTGCAGACACGCAACGCACTGATTGACAAATTTGATGGTATGCGATTCTGCACTGGCCCCGACAGTAAAAAAGAAGGAAATGACGAAAGCCAAAACGAGAGAAGGTCTCATTGTAAGAAAGAGAGACGAAAAAGAGTGGGATGGAGGTGGGGGGAATGCAGCAAGGGGTGGTAAAAAGAAAACAAGGATCTTTTTATGTGTCGGGGATCCGGGCGTTGATAGGGTGCTTCAACCCAACACAGCAGTTTCCTTTTTGGGCGTCTGCGAACAATGGTGCGGATGCACATCCTTGCCCAGTTCACATTTCCGTGCGGGTTCCTAATCCCGGAATGCCATTGCCAACTCATAGCGAGACGAGCTCACGTTCTCGGCGTGGAATCGTGTTTGAAGCAATATCCGTGATCCATCGTCTCGGACCCACCAAGGTCAGGAAGTCGAATTGCCATCTTAACCTTGTATCGCAGCATGTCACCAAGGGACCGAGGGCGATAGGCCATTGGGACCGTGAGTTCCATGACATCGGTTCCGTTGGAATAGGCAATGCGACATTCGCAAATGAAAGAAAGAAAGAGATTACTCGCTACCGCCGGCACGAGAACAGTAGTAGTAAGCAGTATCATTTTTTTTGCATGTGATCCCGGTGACAACCTGGCTGACAAAAGCAAACGTTAAACAAGTAAGTACATAGTACTAGTTGAGGCAAAGATCGAGTGACATCTTCATGTCTGTGGTCCACACTCAAGTTCAGCACATCGACAGGTGGGTCGAATTCTGCATATACGGTCATCATCGGCCGTGACAATGCGAGGGCGAAGGGGAGGGTCGCGTTTTTGAAGTTCGTTTGTATATTTCGGCGAGAACTTTCCGTGAGGAGGACGCTTTGGGCCGTCCCTAGCGTTTAATCTTTAATAGCCAAATGGTGATTCCATGCCGCACCAAGCCTCGGCCAGAGAATGCCGACCGGCGGCATTTCATTTAACGTTCAACTTCAGCATCCAGAAGGTATGAAAGTTGAGTAGTATAGCCGCATCTCTGTCCTGACTTACGCACTAGCTCCCTTTGAATCCAATGTCAGGAGGCCCGAATCCTAGAGTTTGATTGCTCTTCCACCGTCTGTTGATCGAATGATCTAATTCTTGTGAATCTTACAAACAGTGGCTTATACACTCGTCTCATGATCTCTGGTGCCCTTGGAGGATATAACTCATTTGTCACCTACCTTAGATACATGTGATCATTCCTCAGGATATCATCTTGTGGGGAGAATGCCCATCAAATACAAATGCAGCACATCAAACATGCACAAGCATCTGCATGGCTGCCTGCCATCACCAAGGAACCCTTTCTGTTTGGTTTCTTTTGCATTGTGTCACCAATTCTTTCTCCCTTATCAGTAGTTGACATTTTTGAGTGGCTGAGTATCACCTTAGGCTGACTCCTGATCATTCCTGCTTGTACTCATTTCCATGGCTTGGCTATGAACATCATTAACTATGTGGTGGGGTAATGGTGAATGGCTGGCCCCCTGAAATGTGCAGAGCTGCTATTGCAGGTGTTCTCTATGCTGTCTGCAAACCTTGAATGATATACCACTGAAATCATTTTAAGATCCATTTTTGTTGCACAAGATATTCTGTCCCTGAAGATTGGACAAGTGCTTATTGAGTGAAAAGGCTATTGAAACAATGAATATACAAGCTTCAAGGGAATTTTTTAAAACAATACAATGTATCTAGGCTGTATATTCAGGCATCTGTCTTCAGACACTTGTGCCACTTATCTCCATGAACCATGTAGCCCAAGTCCAGCTCTGTACAACAATCACTTGGGATCACAACTTTGTTGCAACTTGAATAAAATGGTGCCCAAAATGATGGTGGCAACCAAAGCAGCAGCCCTCCCTTTGGATGCCTGAACCATCCATCAGGATGAAGCTTGACTGGCTCAAGCCAACCATCAACATCTGCAGGTTGGAACCCATCAAGGAGTTGTTCACTGTCATGCAGTGCATGTGAAGGCACTGAAGAAGAGCAAATGGGGTGGGTTTTAAAGCCTTGAAATTACTTGAGTAACAATACAATACATAACAGCTATGTAGTTCTCACCTTCTGGATAGTATGCAGACAACTTCATCTTTTGATGGCTGGTGATCATATCCTCATATATTTGGGTATCCCATACCCTCATGGTATAGTCAAATGATCCTGAGATAACTTTCTTTCCATCAGGGGAGAATGCAATTGTGCTCACTGCACCAGTATGCCCCTGGGGAAGACAGTAGATCTGAACCCCTTCCTTAGCATCCCAAATTCTCACCCTCTTGTCATCTGACCCTGAGACAATCTTCTGCTGATCAGGGGAGAATGCAACTGACCAGACAGCATCAACATGCCCCTCAAGTGGGCTGCCAATCTGCACACCTCTCTCAGCATCCCAAATCCTTACAGTCTTGTCATGTGACCCAGAGACAATCCTCTTGCCATCAGGGGAGAGTGCAATGGAGCAGATGACACCAGCATGTCCCTGAACAAGGGTTCCAACCTGCCTACATCCCTCAGCATCCCAGATCCTCACAGTGTAATCATCTGACCCTGAGACAATCCTCTTGCCATCAGGGGAGAATCCAACTGAACAGACCATATCACCATGCCCTTGAAGGGGGCTACCAATCTGCACACCTCTCTCAGCATCCCAGATCCTCACAGTATCATCACATGATCCTGAGACAATCCTCTTGCTGTCAGAGGAGAATGCAACTGACTGGACACAATCAGTATGTCCCTGAAGTGGGCTGCCATCCTGCACACCCCTTCCAGCATCCCAGACCCTCAGTCTTATCTTTTGACCCTGAGACAATCCTCTTGCCATCAGGGGAGAATGCAATTGATAGGACCCAATCAACATGCCCCTCAAGTGGGCTGCCAATCTGCACACCTCCCTCAGCATCCCAAATCCTCACAGTCTTGTCATGTGACCCAGAGACTATCCTCTTGCCATCAGGGGAGAATGTAACTGACCAGACCTTACCAGTATGCCCCTCAAGAGGGCTGCCAATCTGCACACCCCTCTCAGCATGCCAGATCCTCACAGTCTTGTCTTCTGACCCTGAGACAATCCTCTTGCCATCAGAGGAGAATACAACTGATCTGACCAGACCAGTGTGCCCATGAAGAGGGCTGTCAATCTGCATACCCCTCTCAGTATCCCAAACTCTCACAGTTGTGTCACTTGACCCTGAGACAACTCTCTTGCCATCAGGAGAGAATGCAACCAACTGGATCCAATCAGTATGCCCCTCAAGAGGGCTGCCAATCTGCACACCTCCCTCAGCATCCCAGATCCTCAGGGTGTTGTCATGTGACCCTGAGACAATCCTCTTGCCATCAGGGGAGAATGCAACTGAAGTAACCACACTGGCATGGTCTAAGGCTAGCTGGGTAGCTGTCCACTCCTTTAGCCCTCCCACAGGAACTCCAAGAAGTTGGCAGAATTTTGGCAAGAGAATTTTTGACAGTCTTGTGTTTGAAGGAGTGAATGGCAATGCAGAAATGTAGAGATGTGGAGCACTGTGTGAGATTGCACCACCAAAGTTCCAAATCAACTTGATCCCATCTTGTACCATTCCTAATGTATCTTCAAACCCTGGCTGGTCCTTTTGATTTGATGTTAGGGCATGTTATGTGAATCCAAGTGTAGATTACTCACTAGTAGCCATGTTGCAGTGCAGATCAGAGCATCCACAGCTTTTCCCAACTCCCCAATAATGCTCAGAGTCTCCAGCCAGAACAGAATTTTTGCACTCCCCACAATAATTGCCACTAACTTTGCAAGATCCAAGTCAAAGGTAGTCGTCTGCAGATGTTGGGCCCAGAATTGACACGGATAGGATAGATGGCATGTGATGAATTTGTCTATTTGTTGTTGTAGATCAGGGACTTCAGAGTTGCTGAAGTAGGAGCTTTCTAGTCCGCAAATGTTGAATTGCAGCTCCTTACACAGAATCTGCAGCGAGGCGAAGGCTAGGTCATATGCCCCAGAGGTGTCGATGAAGTAGTTCCCACTCCGTGACTGATCCGTCAGGAAGTCAGGAAAAGATGCATGGAGAGGGCAAATGGGGGAAGAGTCAGTGATGCCACTCAACACTGGTGCCATGAACTCCAGGATGACAACAACATCATAGTGGTCCTCCTCGTTGGGAAAGTGCTTGCGCATGAATTGCAAAGTCGACATAGGCAGCGGCACCAATGTTGTCAGTATTTGTCGCATCACGGAACGGAACCGAGCCAGTGATATCCGGTTTGTCGGTGGTATGGCACTCTCCAATATCATGGTGTAAGTTTTGTCCAAAAGTGTCCCCCTCTCCAAACCGAAGAGCAATTATATCGTCGAAGCGCTCCCGCAGAGTTCGTCCGGCGCTTTTCCGCTTGATGAACTCACAAGCCAACCTGGCCGATTGAAACAGGCCGTCAGATTTCTGAGTAATCTGATCTATCTCCTTGGGCCCAATGGTATCCTTGAAGCGGCGGTGACAGAGTTCGTTAGAAATGAATAGATGGATATCACGCTTAGCAGACGCCAGGGGGACCCCATCAAGAGAAGTTACTGTTACATGTTGGCAATCGTTGAAGGCTTCCTCGATATCCGGCAACAGCCTGGATGTCAGAACAATGCGGAAATTAGCCAGCAGATGTGCGGCTTCCTCAGACGCAAGAAGGGACAGGATACGACTCCTTGATGCGTCCGTCCCGCTTTCATCTAATGCGTCGATCACCACGACTACATTCCCAACGATTTCTCTATTAACCTTGGACAGCGGTTCCAAGATGAGTCGCTGCCACTGCTGCGTCGCGTCTCGCGTCGCTTCGAGAGAATGGTCTTTTGAGACGACATCAGCAAGTGCTCGCCGAAACGCCGAGTCACGATCTGCCAGATCACGAGCGATGGTCGTTAAAATCTTCTCCTCGCGGTGTTCGGCCAGCCTGTCATGTGACGAATGGTACTGCTAGTGACGTGAGCGACTCGCGCTCATAGACATGACTTTCCTTTTTCAGTAGCATACACGCCCTCACCGCGCGGCCCTGGGAGTTTCTTCGTCCTTTCGTTGAATCTCCCAGGTGCGTATACAGTACACTATGCTAGTCTAGTAGCTAATATGACGTCCTTTCGTTGAATCTCCCAGTGTCCACCTCCAGCTAGACTGTGTCTGCTGTGAGGTTATGAGCCCCACCAGTGACTTTATAACCATGTCAACTTCAACCTCAGCCAACTTGTTCTGTTTTACCAAACTGTCTGGTTCAAACTATGCAGAGTGGGCCGTCAACATGAAATCCATTCTACAGTCAAAGTACCTATGGCTTATCACAGATGGAAGAAAACTATGCCCATCTGAACCACCCGAAGTGCAGCCACTTACCATGACTGCAACAGAGTTTAGAGCAGTGAGGAAGGAGTACCTCGACTGGTGTCTCTGAGATGAGGTGGCACAGGGTTTTATGAAGGGTGTGGCAGAGCCGTCGCAGTGGCCACATGTCAGGGAGTGCTGCAGTGCCAGAGAAATGTGGGACACCTGGGAAAAAATTCATGTCAACAATCAACAAAAGATAAATGTTCATTACTTCTTTGAAGAACTCTACATCAAGAAGTATGTTGATGGAACACCAATGGCCAACCACATAGCAAAGATGCTGGATATTTGGAACTGCATCACAGCTACTGATGAGGAACTCCCAGACCTCCACATCATACGTGCACTCATACTATCACTCCCCAAGACTCCAACATGGGAGCTGATAAAGATTCAACTGTTTGGGCTAGATATGCTCACCTCCAAGATTGTCAGCATGAAGCTCCAGGCAGAGGCCAACTGATGCACACAGGAAAAGTCAGGGACTGAGACTGCACTGCATGTGAGTGGTGGTAAAAAGTTGAAGAAGGGAAAAGGAAAGGGTCCCCAGCCTGACGACATATGTTGCTACTGCAGGGCCACTGGCCATTGGGCTAGTAAATGCCCACACCATGAGGAGGATGAGAAAGCCAAGTGAGGAAATGAAGAGAAATCAAACCTCACTGTTGGAAACCTTTGGGAATTAGGGACTCGAGAAGTCGGACAGATATACATGGTGTCGAGCAGCCCTACAGCTGCCCCTGCAGAGGTGCTGTTGGATTGTGGTGCATCAGTGCACATGTTCTGTGACCAAAAATACTTCCAATCATTTACTGCCAACAAATTGGATGAGACTATTTCCATTGGGGATGCAAGAGACATACCTGTCACTGGGAAAGGGTCAGTCGAACTGAAGTGTAGACTACCTGACAGGATCAGGACCATCATCCTGCATGGTGTGCTGCATGTACCACAGCTTGCTGTGAACCTGGTCAGCTTGGGGACCTTACAGTGGGCAGGAGCCAGGCACCACAGCCATGAGGAAGGAATTACTGTAACCCTTGGGGGAGATGAATTACTCCATGCATTGTTCCCAACCTCCACTGCAACACTCTACCATGTTGACATGATAGATCATGAGGTGACATTTGCTGCCATTGCCAGTGGGAGCATGTGGGTTTGGCACTGTCAGCTGGGCCACCTGCACCTAGATGCTATTTGAACCATGGCATGGAAGAACCTTGTCAATGGACTCGATATCACATCACCCAAGGACTTTGACCATGTTTGCAAGGGTTGTGTCCTCAGCAAATCGCACTGGCTACCATTCCCTAAGGTCAGCAACACTGTCTACTTGAAAATGGAACTAGTTGTCATGGATATCACAGGTCCTATGTCAGTTGAGACTTGGACAAGGCATGCTTATGCCATGGTGATCATTGAAGCTAGTTGCCAATTCAGAGTAGGATGGCTCCTTGAGAAAAAGGAGGAGGTTGCAAGTGCCTTGAAGGAAGTAGTTGCAATGTTAGAGAGGCAGTCAGGCTTAAAACTGAAGAAAATGTGCTCAGACAATGGGACTGAGTTTGTCAACTCAGTAGTAGAATCCTTCTGTTGATGAAATGGTATCCTACATGAGACCACAGTGCCCTATGCCCTGGAACAGAATGGGATTGCTGAATGAAGCATCAAGACCTACTTTGAAATGGTGAGATGCATGCTGCACTCTGCCAGGATGGACCTATGGTGTTGGGGAGAAGCATTTATATATGCAGTACATATCTGCAACCTCTTGCCCACATCAGCACTACAAGAAACTGTCCCAATCCATGCCTGGGGTGGCCACAAACCAGACATATCCCACCTATGCATTTTTGGCTCAACTGCTTATGCAAATATTCTGAAGAAAGTTCATGGGGAAAAGCTTGTTGCAAATTTCTTGGGCATGTGATAAGAACCTTATAATACATGTTAAGGGTGGCTGTTCACACTTCTGTTATAAGCCATGCCAATGCCACCCATGTGTCATTGAAAGATTGCCAAAAATGGGTATTTGTACATAATATTTTACACATTTGCACTATATCTTAGATAAAATATTACATATTTGCTATAATCTAGCCAAACCTGACCATTATAATGGCAAGTGGTCCATTACATGCTGCTTACAATGGGGGCACATGACAATGGACCAAATAAATTTGCGACACTAGAACCTACATCCATCAAGTGCTGCCTACTGGGTTGGTGGGCAGATGAAACAAAGGGGTATAGACTAGAAGAAGTTGAAACAGGGAAATTAATCATGACATGAGATGTCTGCTTCATTGAGGACATGAAGCCAGATGACCTGGCAGTAATTGAGGGCAGTGAACCATGATGGCCACCTGATGATCTGTTCAAGCCATCTGTGGAGGAGATTAATAAGAGGCTTGAGATGCCCAAGGCAGCAGCAAAAGAAGAACCTGCCTCAAATGACTCATCACCACTGTCATCACCACCCCCCTCACCCACATCAACTGAATCATCTGACTTTGCACCAGAAAAATGCTTCAAACCTGAACAGAAAGTGTCACCAATGACCCCTTCCAACCCCACATCCAATTTTGGAAGGTAGGATCATGTGGCTGAGCACTACAAGCAAGTGTGGGAATGGTCTTGGTATCTGCAGAGACAGTGGAGATATGTCAAAAACCAGAATGCCATACACAGGCACTTAAGAATTTTAACCAGTGCCTAACTTGCTCCCTTTCTTTCTCTTTGGCACTGATGACTCATTCTTGTGTGAGGGATGACTGCCAACATTTCTGGCTGTCCTTCTTCACATGAGGGCTATGGTCTTCATCTCCATTCATCAGCTGTATCCATGTCCACCTCACCAAACACCTTTGGTGTGTGACAATGGCAATGTTGTGCTGCTGGTCCTGGCCTATGTTGATGACATGGCAGTCACAGGAAAGGACTGTACACACATTCAAATTTTTTAAGAAGGATCTTGCACAACATGTGGAAATAACTGATCTAGGGGAACTTCATTATATCCTAGGTATCCAGGTCAAATGAGACCACATGGTGTGCACTATCTCCCTGAATCAAAATGTGTATATTAATGATGTCCTCAAATGCTTCAGAATGCATAATTTAAACCCTGTATCAACTCCACTCAACATGTGTGAATGCCTGTCAGCCACACAAAGCCCACAAATAACAGAAGAGAAAAAGGCCTACCTAGAGTATGCAAAAGGACTTGTATACATCCAAGCAACTGGGTCTGTCATATATGCCACACAAACTTGGCCTGATGTCCTGCATGCAATAGGAGTCCTGTCACAGTTCAGTGCAAGTCCCAGAAAGACCCACCTCGAAGCAATAAAGTGGGTCTTGAGGTACTTAAAGGGGATGGCACACTTTGCACTCATCCTTGGATGCCAGGGTGCCAACAGGGTTGACCTAGTTGGTTGGACAGACTCAGACTGGGCCAAGGACCCAGATACCAGGCAATCAATTGGTGGGTTCATCTTTGATATAGCTGGGAGCAAGGTAGCATGGTCATCAAAGAAACAACCTACCATTGCACTGTCCACAGTTGAATCAGAGTACATGGCTGCATTGAATGCAACAAAAGAAGCCATTTGGCTTCAAACTCTACTAGAAGAAATGGGGTTCAAACAGGTGTCAGCAACAATGCTCCACATTGACAACCAGGGGTGTATTGCACTTGCACACAATCTGGTCAACCACTTGCATGCAAAACATATTGGCATCCAACACCATTTCATCCAAGAATGCATTGCTAGCAAGGAAGTCAGTCTACACTATATACCCACCAAAGACATGCTAGCCAACATCTTCACCAAACAACTCCCTCGAGACACCTTCAAGAAGTTCCACAATGCACTTGGAGTGGGGGAGCACTGAATGCTTGTTGAGTGGGAGTGATGAATGGTACTGCTAGTGAAGTGAGTGACTTGCACTCATAGACTTGACTTTCCTTTTTCAGTAGCATACACACCCTCACTGCATGGCCCTGGGAGTTTCTTTGTCCTTTCATTTAATCTCCCAGGTGCATATACAGTACACTATGCTAGTCTAGTAGCTAATATGACATCCTTTCATTGAATCTCCCAGTGTCCACCTCCAGCTAGACTGCATCTCATCAGGAAATTAACACTTTACTATTTTTGACCTTTTTGTGACTTTTTTTTGACTTTTTTTATGACTATTCACTGTGGAGATGGGATTTTAATCAGGTGTGGTGATAGTTGGGTGATAGGCCATAGCCATACTATATCCTAAGAGTACTAAATGCTAATAATATGTCTGAGAATCATCATGAGGTGTTCTTGTTTTGAAGTGTAATCTGGTTGGATTTGCAAACTTATCATCATGACAATTCCAACATGCATCAACTATATTCTAAGCAGATTACACTGTGAGTATAGGATATGTACATGAGTCACATTGTATACATCACATCGATCCTTGCTGTCTTCACTTGCACTATTCAGAATAATAAGATCAGATTATATCCAGAGTGCCTACTACATGGTGCACTTCGAAAATGGTCGCCCCCCCTGGGTGCTGCCCTTGTTCACTGCTCCCCCAGCCCCCTCATCTGAATCCAGCACATACAAACACATCTTCTGTGCTGTAGACAGATGTACTCTCAGGCACGTCTGAGTGGGCATGTATCAGGGCACTCTAATGTCCTCCCTGGCCATCCAGATGATCCATTCATGCCTCCTAGTCAAAGCATCAGACCATCAGTGGATACAAGTGGGTGCATGCTGGATTGCATTCTGGATCCATTTGTGACTAGTACTTGATGATAGGTGTCTTCAAAGTGCATGCATTACCCCACAGGGTTTTCCCTGGAAGAAACAAATCAACATTACAGGAAGTGCACATATTGTGACATAGCAGTGATGTGGCAGGCAGATATACATCATGAGATGTTGGACAGACAGGTAGCATGTGAACTGGTTTGTTGACACTGAGGATGTGATTGCTGGAATGGAGAGTTGTGAACAGAAGACTTGAGTTTGAGCTGAAGAACAAAAGAAGTAGTGAGAATATAGTGAGTAGTGCATTGCAAGCAACACATGGGAGATGAAATTAGAGGTGAAGCCATGATATAGTTGCATGAATGACTGTGACATGGTCTGGCAATTCTGCGAGGTTGGCCTTGTCTGCTCACACCTCCTCATTGATGAAGAATGGGTCTGGATCATCTTCATCATGTGTGAGGTGGGGAAGAGCCTCATCAGCCAGGTCAGTTTGATGAGACTCATTGTCTATATCAGGATAGGACCAGGTGAAGCCGAGGTCATGGGGTGCTTCTAGCTGACCATCATTACATACCAAGTTTTGCTTGTCAAGAACTTGATCTCTGATCTGTCACAGCTGATGTTTGAAAGCACGTTGTTCTGAGTCAGATGGGAGATGACAAGCATCGAAAGATGTTAGAGGTCGATGAGTAGTAGACATCCACATGTTGTACTCCTGAAAATAGTCAACTGCCAAAAGGAGGGCCTCTGGACTGTGAAAATTAGGACCCAGGTTGGGTAGATCACTGCCAAATGTCAGAATATCGAGGTCCTCACCAGTTAAAGTACTGTGATCAAGCATTTCCTGCTCAACAGGACTAGTCAAGGAATGTGGGGGGTCAGAGAAAACACTGTTAGCACAGAGAAGTGGAGGGGGGGAGCATATAGGGTGTGGAAATGTTTGTGAGACAGACCTGTGGTCTTTATAGGCTGAAGGAACAACACAGAGGCCTGCCACATGCAGATGGGTCTTTGATGCCTCAGTAGCTTTATGGAGATCAGCATGTTCATGGGCAAAGGCAATGTGGGCAGGGACTAGAGCCCCACAGCATCCTTTGGACTTGCAATGGCACTGCCAGAACCCCATTGAGGTGATAGCTTGATTGATGTGGGTGATGCACTGTAGCAGGTGCAGGTGCAGGTGTGGGTGCAGGTGTGGATGGGCAGGAACAGGATCTCATGTGGACAAAAAAGAAGATCACATACATGCTGGTTATACAACTTGTGAAGGCAAATTTCTACATACAAAGATGAAGGTACTACTTGCAAGAGTGTTTGGTGGGGGGGGTGCTAGTATCAGCAAAGATCAGCTTGTAACATTCCTGCCCAGCTATGAGGTTCTCCCTTATCTGAGCCCACCTGCCCTAGGTAAGGTAATAACATGAGTACATAATGATGCAAAATGAAAAAAAGAAAACATACACAGAGGAACTGTGTGCTGATGCTACCAATATCCTCAGATTTGGCAAAGCTATCAGGTGTGAAGCTATGCTTGAGGGGACAGTGAGGACCATGAGCAGATACAGCGGAGACAGGTAATTCTGAAGTGACTTTCTAAAAGACAACATCAGTAAAGCGAGGAATGGTCCATTAGAACTTACCTTGAGGAGCCTAGGGGTCCCTTCCTGACTTTCAGGCTCGGTTTCACTGTTATTGATGACAGGGGCATGAGGCATGAGGGGCTTGGCACTTGTTGACTTGATATGGTTGTCACTGGGAGAAGCATTTCCTGCAACATCAAAGAGGGCAGAGATTGGAGCTGCAGGCAACATCCTGGCAGGGCCCTATGCAATGCATTAGCAAGAAAATTAAACATGTAGTAACTCACTGTGGTGGCAGATTGGTTGGCATCTGCAGGTTTGATTTTGACCTCACCAGTGATAACATTCATACTCTCATTAATATTGATGACATGTTTTTGATTACTAATGATGTGAGAGGAGTTGATGATGAATGGATCTTCTGGTAACATGGTAGTCAACAAAAATTCTATGGTCTGGAATGTGAGGTGAGTGAACACAATCCTAGAACATGGAGGCAAATGACATACTACAGGACCTTGAAACTTTGGCTCAAAAGATACCATGATGTTCTGGATGCTGGGTGGAACCTGAAGTCTAATAACATGGGGCTGATTTTGGATGGTGGTTGATTTGGATATCACATTGATGAGCTCAATTTCATCAGCCTGTGAAGTAGAAACTGTCTTGTTAGCATCAATATCTGAATGAATAAGTACACCAAATGGATTAGTACAGGCAGATGGACATACAAAATGCTTGCTCATGGTGAACATGGAGACCAAGGGAAAAAATCACTAAGTCCATCTGTCTTTCTGAGGGTTGGAAAGGTAGCAAGGGCCACTTTTCAGATAGCAATATCATTGGACTATGGCCAATGGAGTTGAGCATAATCGGGGTCGGGAAATGTGTCATGCAAGAGGTCAGGTTATTGGTGTATTGTCTATATTCAGATCTCACCTACATGGGATTATTTGGACATGTTACTCAGAAATTGTCTAGTTGGATTTTGCTCAGACTAATGGTTATATCTTACAAAAAAAATTTAAGGTTGGATTATCTACATTTAAAGAATGTGATTATCCCCCCCACTAAAATTTCATTTCTGCAGTGATTGTGACTATTTGTGACTTTTTGGGAAGGAACCTACTATCTGTACTTTTTTTTGACCATATACAGCATTTTGAAGAACAAAAAGAGAACAGAATCTATTGAGACAACTAAGTGATGATATATCTAAGCCAAGAAGACTAGAAAATGTCTGAAAGTTCAGAGATATTGAGCCATTGGTGTGATGCACACTGTCTGAGAGAAAAATCACAATAACTCTTTGGAACCTCCATCAATTTGAATGTATGTGGTATCTACTGAAAGCTATGAATTAGGTGGTTTTGACAAGACCAAAATAAGCAAGAACAGTGCAGCCATGCCTGCAGGACATGGGTAATGATAGTAGATTCCTTCCCAAAAAGTCACATTAGTCACAAAAAGTCAAAAATAGTAAGGTGTTATTTTCCTGATGTAGAGAAAGTACACCCTGTAGGAGTGAAATGACCCCTGTCCTTACTTGGACTTAGGCACATGATCATGTCGCTTACATAAGCTGTTAGAGCGCACCCATAGACTAGTAAAATTTACCTAGTCCCTCAGTGATAGACTACTGAGGGTGAGTACACTTCTACATAGATAGAATATCCTTACTAACTTGTATAGTTCCCTACAGGTACTATACTCAATATAAGTAGCTTGACAGACTATTGAGGTTCCCTACAGATTCCTCTCTGGGTTTCCCTCTGCAACCCCACAAACTTCTTCACACCCTGGCCCACAGCACACATAGACAATGTACACCCAGTAACTGCAAGACCCCTCACAGTTCCTGGGTGTGCATTGGTTGCAGGAAAAAGCAGGAAAGATCAAGTGACATCTTTGTGTTTGTGGTCTGCACTCAAGGGTGGGTCATCTTTTTCGAGTTCATATGCATATTTCAGCAAGAACTTTCCATGATGTGGACACATCAGCAACTTGTTGCCCTGACTGTGACATCTGCATGGACTGTTGACTGACTGTCCACACTGTCAGACCTGTCAGCCAGTGTACATATTCTGTACAGACCACTGCAGACCACCACAGTTTCTTCAGTACACACAGGCTACCACAGACCACCATAAATTGTTCAGTGTCTGCAGAATGTCATGACAGATATTGTATTCATTCAAATTAACAAATTGTGTATGAGTGATGATCTAGTATACCTGTTGACATAGTATGCATTAAATGTGTTGAGAGATTGTGAGAAGTGAAATGTAATGGGTAAAAAATCTGCACCAAACACTCCAATTAGATGAATGCCTCGCAGAATAGATTTGATGGAAATGACTGCTCAGACATGGTGTCCAGCAGCATTTACCTCCAGCACTACAACCCACATTCCTGTCAAGGGGTCCAGTGCATCACCAAATGGTAGAAACCATTTGACCAGAATGCAGGAGTGTGAATGGCCCTGAAACTTGAATGAGAAAAAGAGTAAACAATGAGTGATGAGCAGACCACAGAGTGGATCATTATCTGAACCACCATTGTCTACCAATATGCAATCATATCATGCTGGCCCACCCTGCCACTGTGGTGTACAGTGTATGACATTGTGGTGCATTCTGCCATGTCCTGAATGATTGCTGGGTGGATAGTAGGTGGCTGACACAGAGTTGAACACCTTGATGTCACCATCAAAGGATGGACATTGACAAAGACTGACATGGTCTCCAGACATCTCTGCATTGGGGTTGAGTTGGTCATATAGATAGTGCTGGGTGCACTCAACAAGTTCTGGATAACCATAGTGTGCAGCCACAAGCTTGCTCACATGAGGTATATTCTGCACTAAAAGAAATCACAGACAGTTAGCTAGCACAACATGGACATTGCAAGTCATACTCACCTGGCTTTTGTGCTAACTGGACATCATAATCTAATTTGTCTCCCTCAACCACCTGAGACTCATCTTCCTCCTCTCCATCCTTGCCATCCTCTGTGGCAATATCCTCTCTTCTCACTGCTGGAACCAAAGTGCTGTCCAACATACCCTTCTGTGAGTATACTAAGCATGCTGCAGCCAGTTTGTCCAGTTGTTGATTTGTGAGCAACATTTGCCTGAGTGCCTCATATTGATTTGAGCAGTGCCATGGTTCCTTCACAGCTTTGATGTGCTGAGACTCAGTTATTGAGGAACAAATACCATTGGGTATGCTGAACATTTCAATCAATGTGTGGTAATGAACCATGGCATGTTGGCGAGGAAGTGAGAAATGTTCATGGACTCCAACCTCCTTGAAAATCTCCCATTCAAGATGGAAGCAGTGTACTGCATCATCAATAGCATCAAGGTCTCTTTCAGTGATGACAGACTTTCATGCAATGTAAAAAAACTTGAGGAAGGCTGCAATAGCACAGACCATTGCATCTGGGACCAAGCTGGTGATGGCAGGTAAATAAATCTATCATGATGGTTTTTGACTTAGCCTGCAATTATCAGAATACATTTTAGGTTACTCACCTTCATCAATGCCTTTGAATTGTCCCCAGTCCACCTATTAAATCCTCGACCTTCTGGGAATCAGTGTAGTCCAGGGAATGGTGGTATGGCAGAAAGCCTGCTTTGTGAGCAATGGTTACCAGTCAGTGAATGATCTAAGTCCTGATGTGAAACACAAACTGGTGGTCAATCTCAGCTATAATTTCCAAGGCTTGCTGCCTGGGGTAATTCTGCTCTAGATACTCATTGACCCAGGTAACAAGGTGGTCCTTGAATGTCCCTTTAATTAATTGATGGAGGAGGTCAGGTGCAATCAACTCATGTATATCTGCATGAGGAAAATGGGCTGTAAACAGCTTTAAAAAGTTGCCATTAATATCAAATAAACATATCAATAAAGCTTACCTTGATGCTGCCTACAATCCCATAATCATTCCATAGGGTTCATGGGTCCATTGTCATGTGGAGTTGTTTGCTGTGGGCATGTGCCTGTGGTCCACTGCCACTATCAAGACTGCTGTTTTGTGCCATGCAACTGCATATGGTCAGGGCCAAGGCCATATATGACACAGCAGAAGTGGCCATCCACACATTGTGTCACTCATGGTTTGCTCATTGAGTCCTTGACTGGCTGAAGGATGGCAGCAAGTGATGAGTGGAATAACTGGTGGCAAAAGTGGTGGAAGTTGATGTCATCTTTGTGTGTGGGACCAGCTATGTGTTGGCAATTGGAATGAGCCTCAGAGTTAGTCAAAAGATGGTCACTTACTTTTGGGGATGGACAGAAAGGCCAAAATGGACAGGGCACTGCTGTGAGAGTGATGGACACAGTTGTGAACATTTCCAAGGGATATGTATAGTGGGTAATATTCCATGTTTCCAGTGCCTCCACTGACCATCATCTTGTCACTGCATAGTATGATAGGTGCAAATGTGGCCCCATGCATATCTGGATCCTGGGCAATAAGTTCCTGGACAATATATATATTGTCACTGAAGGAAGACAACATGAATGCATAGACTCACAGACTGATCCCATGCCCACTGACCTGACATGAGGTCACAGACCTCATGCCAGCCATTTTCATCTGTTACAACCTGTGATACTAGTGTTAATATATTGTTCAATGTACATCAGTAAAACTCACTTTTGCAGCATAGTCGATTGCATCAGCAAATTCTGGGTTTCTGAATTGTTGTTCAAGTAGACTTAGTGGATCTTGGTACCATACATCATAGTCTGCCAACATCCAAGATGGTGGGTCCTTGGGCAATGGGCCTGAGTACTTCACTGAAAACAACTGCCAAGGGCAGTCACCATATGGTATAGCATCAATAGACTTGTATAACTCATCATGTGACACAAATGGCAGGTCCTGGTGATCATACAGTGAGGCCAAAATATCCATCAACATATCTGTCTTGCCAGCAGACATCTGTACACTCTTGTACAAAAATTTGGCAAGTTCAAATTGCACCCAACTGGTAAAAGGCATCCAGTCACCCTGGGTGCATGGTTCAAAGGGCAGTGGTGGCACAGAAGGCAGGAGGTCCTGTCCACATGGATCACAAGGTGACCCTGCACAGTGTCAGCATGAGCAGCATTGTTGAGGATGATATGTACCATCTAGAATGGAATGGAAATTAATGCACTGATTATGTTGATCAGGGAGCTCAGCACCCAAAAATTCAGAGCTGTAGCCTCCCAAGCCACTGGCTGTGGAACCATGTCATTCTGGTGGTTCCAGTACAGGCACTTGATGAATATCACGTTGTCAGTGTAGGTGAGCATGTCATTTCAGGTCAGTACAGCAACACATCCAGGGCCCTCTGCATTCTATTAAAATAAAATAAAATAAAATAAAAACTGTGATCAGTGGAAACCATAATGTTAGCATTCTACAAAAAAAGGGATAGGTTAAAAGACTGACCAGATGGTAAGAGGTCCCTGCCTAACCCACTACCTTGTCATGCCAAACCACATCATCACCCATGCAAAAAACAAAGACCAACACCCTGGAGTACCTGACCTCCCCACCCCAAGGTGAAGTAGCCAGGTCATCCAAGAAGAGCATGCCACACAAAATGCAATGCATGCAGCTGCTAGACTCCAGCAGCAGGCAAATATTTGTCAAGTGGCTGAAATTGAAGATCAGCTACATGAACAGATGAAAACACAATGTATGAACTTTCAAAATCCAAAATCAGCAGTGAATAGGCCATCAAAGTCACAGCCAACATTGAAGACCACATCCAATGATGCTATCTCAAGCATGCAGACCTTGCAGCACACCCCAGGTCATGAGGACAATGGTGAGGCCCAAGAGGTTGAAACTGCCAAAGGTATAAGTACTCCAATACATGGGGGAAATGATGCTTACCTGGCTTGTAAGGATCTGAGACTGGGTCTGAGTCAATCCATGGTGAGGACGACTACCACACCAATCCTGATGTTGCCGCAGAGGGGAGTGAGGATGAAAAGACCATGGGAATACACAGGAAGCCAGCCAAGATCACATGCCACCTCATTGAAGCTGCCCACACTACTACCAAGGCCAAACTGGGGGCCAAGGCTGCTCCCTCCCAACCTTCTGTCATTGCAGCTACAGGCAAGTGCAAGCTCAAATGTGATGCAGCGTGAGTATGTTTTTATAACCTAGCTATTTGAACTAATATATTTGTTTATCTTTTAGAGTTATTTTTGCCTTGGGGCCACCACAGAAGAAGAAGAAATGCAACCACCCATCTGGCCTCTCATGCTCTCACAAGGAAGGAAAAACTGTGGACTCTGCCCAGCATGAATGTCACATAGAGTCTCAAACTGGTGAGCACATTACTTATAGAGGTAACCAGGTCAATGGCAGTGTGATGGATAAATTCAATGGCCTCCCTGATGAGCAAGAGAAGAAATAGAAACCTGCTGGGGCACAGGATACCATGGTAAGTAGTTACAGCATCCCTAATTTCTATACAGATGCTAACACATTTTAAGGGTCCCCTTGCTGTTACCAAGATCATTGCTAACACTCCTCAACAGTGCTTACAGCACAGTGCTCCTATCGCAAATGCAACAGCTACAAAGAATCAACCTAGTCATCAAAACTTGCCAAAGGGATCTGCTGCCCAATTTATGAAGCTTTTGGTTCCTTTGCTCCATCTCTATTGCAGGACATTGGAGAATCCCTGGATGGTACCTGATCACTTCATTGACAAATTGCAGGAATATGGGATAAGGTCATGTTAGATTGGCCACACTGGTTTGATGAGGATGATCATGTCTATTGTCTGGTAAGGACTTTCACTTGACATTAATGGCTTTACTAACAATCTTGGCTAGTGCATGCAAAAGACTTATGAGTGGCATGCACACATCAGCAAGGCAGGGATTGAAGCTGTTGAGGTGCTGTGGGCTTCAGACCTGAAATACAAAAATCCTGAGGAACAGAAGGCATATGTTGACTTTGTGCTCAGTCTGAGCCTTCCATTCATGTATGGTAGTGTGGAACATCTAGGAGGGAACAAGTATAGTGTAAGTCCCATTCAAGTATCCATTTACAGATCAAAGTCTGTTATAAAATTGTTTAGGTCTCCAAGTCATTTCTGTCACCACTTGTTCTGCAGACCTTTGTGTCCCACATCAGGGATATTTCAGTGGTCAACAACAAGACTTATCATGAGTCAATTGACTATGAAATGCCAAGGGGTGCACTGGTCTTAGCTGTTACATCAGTATGTGGCATTATTCAGGTGAACATCTGAGCTGCAATCATTACAGGTCGAGCAGGCATTAACATTGTATTCTACTGGAGCCAAAGAGGTGCCCACCAAGCAGTCCAAGGCAAGCTTCTCTGACATTGGATGGGGCACAAAGACTTCATTGTACACATGATTGATCATGAAAGCAGGAGACCAAAAATTTGACCAAATTGTCAGTGGGGCTAAGGAATACTGCAGTGCTGCCATCCATTCTAGGCAAGCCCAGGTACCTTACAGTGTATCAGTGGCAGGCAAAGGCAACATGATTGATGACCAGGCATTGATCACAGTGTCCTCTGACATCAAGGCTGAGTTGGACATTGAAGGCAAGCATTTTAAATGTTCTGGCTTGGATGTACTGATCTCTAATCACTGGACACTGGACAGTGTGAGGAGATGAAGCAAATAATTCACAGTAGGCAAGAGAGCTAGAAAGGCACCTGATCATGTAGATAGAGGTCTGGCCCTGCTATACCCTTTGTCCTACTGTTATGTCTGAATTAATCTGTCTGTGTGCTTACTGTGTGCAACTGTGAGTGAACTTTCCAGTCTGTGTACAAACTGTGTACATAAATGACATGCCTTTTCACAGTCACTTTACTATGATGTCTGTTAGTCTGTTGGATCTGTTGACAGTCCATGCAGTTGTCACAGTCAGGGAAACAAATTGCTGATGCATTTTGGGCTGTCCCCAACACTTATGAAATGGCAATTCCGTGCCACACCAAACCTTGACCAGAGAATGCCTGACTGGTGGCATTCATTTTACATTCAACTTCAGCATCCATGAAGGTATGGAATCTGAGCAGTATTGCTGTGTCTCTGTCATGGCTTATGTACTGGCTCCCTTTGAATCCAATATCAGGAGGTGCAAATCCTAGAGTTTGATTGCTCATCCACAGTCTGTACATATACTCTTATCATGATGGCACATGGTTTTTCTTCTTCTCTGGTGCCCTTGGAGGATACAACTCATTTGTCACCTACCTTGAATACATGTGGTTGTTTCTCAGGATATCATCTTAAGGGGAGAATGCCAATCAAATGCAAATGCAGCACATCAACAGTGCACAACCATTCACATATCTGCCATTACCAAGGAACCTTTTTTGATTAGTCTCTTTTGCAGTGGCTCCAATTCCTTCAAATGCCATTGTAGGTCAAAGACCAAGTGTTTCTCCCTCAACAGTACATGGCCACCCCATAGACACAGCAATGATGCTGATGCATGTCAGATGCAATGACAGATTGTGACCAGGCACTATGGCATGCAGTTTGTATCTGACAGAATTTGATGGGAATTGTGGCAGCCACAAACACCACTTGATACAGACACAAATCTGGGATCTATATCATTTTGGACTTCCTGCTGACTTCTAATTTCTTCTGCTCATTCACATTTGTACTCCTCATCTGAAAAACATGGAATGCATACATATGAACATATGACAATGCATAGGTTACCATAGCACAGTGTAGTATAGATGAACAACTTCTAAAAATCCTTGCCCAGAAGGTTCCCAGTACTGTCTGGGCCAGACAGATGGTCCAAGCTACTGTACAACACCACACACAAAGGGGCATGATACAAGGTATGGAATGTGTGGGGCACAGGCAATGGGGTAGTGGGTGTGGCCCAAAATGACTCAGTGTACATGCTGAGGAGAGGTGGCAAAAGTGTTCCAGCATTCTTGCCATACTGTTCTTGATCCTGAGTGATAATTTTGTTGAAAAACCTGTACATCCATGCATATCAGTGATCAGCATGGAACTGTCCCATGGCCACTCACTCATGCCATTTCTTGTTCTTCAGGTCTTTTCCATTCCATTCAAGATCCTTTGCCAACAGATAGTCCATTGCACTCCAGAAGTCCTGGCCCATCTCCACTCTTCCAGGGGGAGGCTTGTTACTTACTGACTTAGCATGTTTTGCAGGCAGTTCACTTGTAGAAGCATCTGTGCCTACCTCTTCACCACTCTTGCCCCCACTTTCATCATTTATGCCTCACCCCCAGATGTATCAATGTGCTGTCCCATACATTTGCTGAGAGCTCTATCAATATTGGTGACCAGATAAATATTACAGACCATACTAGACATGCATTGTGCAATTGATATTCAGTTTGAACCTAAACCCACCTATTGTCCAAGTGCTGTCCATGTCAATTCTTCCAGTGTCATGGGCTGCTTTCCATCTGTCCCAATGCTGTCAAGCAACTATATATATCAAAAGAGTTACTGCATACACAAAGAATTAATGCCACCTAGGACTCACCAGTGTGTGGAACTTGAACTTACTTTGAATGTTGCTGCATTCCTTTCTAATGGCTGCATGCAGTAGCTGTTCCTTTGCAAGGTTTCCAAACACATCCAGGAATCCTGATGTATCTGTGCACAATTCAAGTTGTTCCTGTTTCACTGGTAGTGGTGTGTAAGAACATGTAACCAACAGAGTTAATAGTAACATGCCTTGACATCTACATGAAGCAACTTGTATTTTGTTTGACCTGCTTGCACAAGCATGTCTTTGGACATAATCAGTTTTGCATCTGGTGGTCATGTTTAGCATGTAAGACATGATCATGCATACAAAACTTACCATCTGGTCTGCAGTTAGCTGGCATGCCCTTCTGAGCCCTTCAGTGGCCATATCCACCACAGCCATCATAGTCATTGACTCTGCCTTGATCTTGTCTACTCTATTTAAGAGCTTGTAGCTGGTTACCTGCTACCAGATTTGCAAATGAAGATCTTCAGTCTCCAAATTTTTCCCTATCTAGCCATCAGCAACTTGACAAAATATCTGAAACTCTAATGTTCTGATTTTATTTCTGATGTTCTGAATTTTGGTTTGATGGTCTGAAAAATCTGAGAACTCCAGATAATTTCTGATATCAGATTTTCTCAGGTCATAAGAACATCAGATGTGAAATCAGAATTTCAGAACTTCAGTTTCTCAGATCCTCAGCATGTCAGAAGGAAATCAGCCCTTCAGAAATTTTGTCAAGTTGCTGATGTGTGCATGTGGAGAAGTGTCAAAAGGACAGCTGAGTTGTGTGGCATGGGTGACTTACATCCATGAGCATGCCAAGCTCCAAGCATTGAGGGGTCTTGAGTTCAAATTGGGTTGCAACCTTCTGAGCCCATAACTTCAAGTGCTTGTTCAGATCTTTGGAGACCTCAGTCCCCCTGGGTGTCACCTTGAAGAAGGTGAACATAAGGGTGTACCCAGTGGCTGCTGCACCATCCACAACATCATACACATATCCCAAGGGATTCTAGGACTTGCGAATCAGGAGCAAAGCATGTTATCTCTTCATCACCTCCAGTGCCATAAAATGCACATGAGGCTGAGGGAGGATGCAACACCTCAGAATCTGGATCCTTAGCCCACACATCATGTTCACCTGTAAGGCTGGATGCCACATATCAAAACCTGCAGCCTTGGGTGAGCCATAGGATATATCAGGTATCATCATGCATGTCACATTCACTTGTACAGCATGCAGAGTCCCTTTAGATGCATCAGATGAAATGTCCCTTTCTCCTTGTGCATTGACAACACATCACTTGCCTGTTGTGCCTTGATGCACCCTGAGCTCTGGTGCAGAGAAACCTGAGCCCAGACCTTCAAAGGTGGCATGATTGCCATATGAATTATTGTGCTGCTGTGACATTGTTGGAGTGAAGATAGCAACAAATGACAGAATTAAAAAAAGCTGATGCAACACATCTTTTGTATCTTTACTCTGTTGGGGGACCAAACAGTGTCATTGGTGTCACCTATTAATAAAAAGCAAATACTGTTGCTATTAGGATATGAGATCATGTGTGATGCACAGACATTAAGTATCTGCATGGCCTGCACATAAGTCATGAAGACAAACCAGTACATCCTTGTCCAGCACAATTATGCTGGACATTGACACAACAATAATTGCCTTCAGGGGGAAAAAATACAGATGAGAAGTGGTGAATCATGTATGAAAGAGGTTGCTGTCCATGGCTGGTAGCATGACCCAACCAGATGGTTGTATACACAGCATGTGATAGGTGCCTGCAGAGCCAATGACATAGAGTATTTCAACCAACAATGAAGAAGCTTGATCCTGCTGCTGGGTTGGTGAGTGATATATCTGAAGAATCTCATGAAGGCATCCAATGATGGGGAGTAACAAGCTGATTGTGTGAGTGTCTCTTGCAAGTATAAAATTGCCAAGACAGCACATATCACCATTTCATGCCATGACAGAATGACAAGTTTGATAAAGTCAGCACTCAATGGGATGTAGTGCATGTGGCACTCAAAAAGCTGTACTTGTCTTTTCAAGTGGCCACAGACATACTTTGTCAGGCATACATGAACCTGGCATGGGTTTGACACTGAGTCCATTCATACAACAATGTTACATATCATGGTTAGCTCACCTGCTTCAGCAGGAACTCTGTCATCAGCCAACCTGAAGAAATCAACAATCACATTGTGAAAGAGGGCACATTGATGTTAAGCAATGATGCACCCCAGAGCCAGGTACAAGCCATTCATGTTCATTGTTACTATAGGGAAGTTCAGTGGTTATGGGCCCTTGAGCATGAAATCTACCACCAGATAAAAAATGGCAGACATGGTGACATCAGGCCATCCCATGGACAATGTCTCATTGTGGTGCTTGTCTATTGCTGTGTATACTGTGGTTATGGATGACAGCATTGTAAGATTTAAAGCTTTCTGTAGCAAAAAGAATTGCAGGACCAAAATGTCAGATATGGTGGGGCAGGTGGCAAATAATGTGAAACTTGGGTTTATTGAACCATTGGGGTGTCCAGCAGGCTGTGCAGTTGAGGATGCAATCAATTGCTGCTTGAAAAATACCCTAAAACAATTTTTAGTCACAGCAGAGAGACAACATCACATATGTACTAAGTGCTCTTTGGTGTTGTCAATATGCCAAACCAGAGGGACAAGCAAAGACAGGGCAAGGAAGGCCTTGTAACATTCACATGGAACAAGATCATAGAGGATGAATGGTGCAGGCTGAGAAATTGTGCAAAAATCACATCTGGTGAGGGAGCCCACATATTGAACCAACGTTTGACCTGCCAAATCAGGGATGCCAAGTCTGGAGACATCAAATGATGTGAGTTGAACCTAGAGTTCTGCCTTCTGTACATCATTCAGCCTGGAAATTGTGTCTCTCCAGAAATACTCCACAAATCCAAGCAATATGACATGCAAGATTTCCACTGGGGTATCTTGATAAGGATCAAGCCATAAACAAGTAATTGATGTCAGCATTGGAAGATTGTACTGTGGAGCATTCTTACCTTTGATTCTCCAGACTGGACTCATGAACTCTTTGAGGGGATGGCCCCAAAGGATTGCATCAACAACCTCAGTATATTTGACCATCCCAGCACAGATATGTTTCATGCACTTGATGATGCACTCAATGAAAACATCCATATGTGTCTTTGATGCCTGTCTTGGCCTTCATTTTGGCATATCATGTCTTGCTCATACCAGAAGCAATGTTGTGGAACATACTGTGGAGCCTATTCATCACATCTGCATGCATGTGTGGTGTGTTGGTCTGAAGGAAATCAAATATTATCATACATATGTATGCTAGCAAATGGTAAACATACCCCAAGAAACCACCATGCACAATCCACAAGGTCCTGCATTGTCTCTGAACAATGACCATTTCTTTTTGATGGACAATCTTCATGTACAGAGACTTCTGACTTGGACATTTGTAATCTGGTCTCAACTGAGTGAGTGGCATCTACAGGATTTGTTACCATCTTGTCTGCAAGATCTTGCATCACTGGACCCAAGTCTGCCCCTTTGACCCAGCAATTACAACAGAAAAATTTATCCTGCAAGTCCACATGGCATGCAAATTCACTCTGCATGGGATTGTCATTGAGCATTTCCAGAACAGCAAGTATAAGAAGGACCACCTCCCTTGCTTCTACAGTGGCTCACAAAATTGTCCCAATGTGTGCATGTTTGTCATTAATCATGGTGTAGTGAGTGAACTATCATTATTGAGTCAAGGTGTTTGTGGATGGATCAAAGCAGCTGGTCATGGCTCTCTGATGAGCCATATTACATAATGTTTGGATAGAAACTGATGACAGAATACCCAAATGAAAATGAGAGCTCATCGGGACAATTATGTAACTTTGTGATATACTGGAGATGTAGTCCTTGGGAACACGTATAAAACATGGTGAGATGCTTACCAATGCTTAAATAATGTATTACATGGTCTACTGAATGATTTGTCAACAAAGAAACAATGCCAAACAGTGATTTTGCACCCCTAAGCCTCCTTGCTCTAACACAAGTCAAGAAATCACCATTCTGGCTCATCAGGGACATACTCTCAGGGCAACCTCAGCAAATGCTGGTGTACACTATAGTATAATCAATAGAATATGCTATCAGCACCATTGGTCTCTTCAGAAACCTGCTGGAAGTCATTTCCTGCACTGTTTCCCCACCAAAGCCCCATGTATCCTGGAATTAATCAGTACTGTGAGAGCTGAGAATAATGTGGAGGTCCAATCTGGCATTCATCCTATCATGAACAAACCAATCACCTACTAACTACTACATCACAGCTGAAGAAAAGCCTGCCTGAATGCTCAGGTGAAGCACAACCCTCCTGGGCACTCCCCCAGTATCACAGGAAGGATGGCCAGACTGTACTCTGAGCTGAATTGGGGATCACTGGGAAGGAGTTATTTGATGATATATGACTAAAGGAAATATCCAGTGCCAGATAGAAGGCCAGGAATGTGCAACCTGGTAGCTCAGTAGCATATCCCTCCCATGGTACCTGGAGTGAGAGAGGGTTTAGCTTCACCCTGACCTCCATACCAGTTTCCCCTTCACATAAATGCACTAGTTAATGGGTGATTGGTTTCTTTATGATAGGATGAATGCCAGATTGGACCTCCACATTATTCTCAGCTCTCACAGTACTGATTAATTCCAGGATACATGGGGCTTTGGTGGGGAAACAGTGCAGGAAATGACTTCCAGCAGGTTTCTGAAGAGACCAATGGTGCTGATAGCATATTCTATTGATTATACTATAGTGTACACCAGCATTTGCTGAGGTTGCCCTGAGAGTATGTCCCTGATGAGCCAGAATGGTGATTTCTTGACTTGTGTTAGAGCAAGGAGGCTTAGGGGTGCAAAATCACTGTTTGGCATTGTTTCTTTGTTGACAAATCATTCAGTAGACCATGTAATACATTATTTAAGCATTGGTAAGCATCTCACCATGTTTTATACGTGTTCCCAAGGACTACATCTCCAGTATATCACAAAGTTACATAATTGTCCCGATGAGCTCTCATTTTCATTTGGGTATTCTGTCATCAGTTTCTATCCAAACATTATGTAATATGGCTCATCAGAGAGCCATGACCAGCTGCTTTGATCCATCCACAAACACCTTGACTCAATAATGATAGTTCACTCACTACACCATGATTGAATGACAAACATGCACACATTGGGACAATTTTGTGAGCCACCAGTACATCCCAAGCCCAAACACCATGCATTTTGGCACATCTATGCTTATGCAATATGAACTTCTGAGTGCAAGTAGATGATAGATCACTTACTCAAGTTGATCCACAATGCCATCAAACATTTCCAAAGGGGGTGCAATATTGCATGTCACAAGGAAATGAATGTTGCCCTCCTTGTGGACTATAACATGGGGGAGTATGGCTGTGGTGATAAGAAATGAGTTGTGCTTGTTCCATTTCTTTGAAATGTTGCCAGATGTGTTGTCACAATAACACCACATCATATAGTTGAGGACATGGCATCCCTGCACCTGTGCATGCCACCTGTCACCAACAGTAGAGTCAGTCAATCTCCATGGTAGGACACCATGGCCCCTTGTTTCTATCAAACCTGTGACATGGGATTGTAATAAGCACCAGAAAGAATAGATTAAACATATACTCACCTATGATATTGCATGGATCTGCTTGATGGTTGATTTCATAGGTTTGGAGGAGGTGGGGGAATGAGAGCAGAAGTTCACTTGCTGGAACCTTGATAGTATTGTATGCATGAACTATGTATCCACTCATGCAGCCATTCATAACAGCATGAGCTTGCCATGCAAGAGCCCAATACTCAACCTCAAAAGATGTTTGTGAGACCAAGGGTTTTGTATACCAATGCTCTGGAATGGCCATCATGCCATCTGTCCACTTTGTCAGCTCAAAAACATAGAAGTCTTGCCAGCCCTTGTGAATCATGGGCATGGCAATGTTGGGATCAATCTCATGCAACCATCTTGATGCTTGCCATGCTTGTTCAAGCTGGCCCCCTGCATCTTCAGGATAATGGCATATGTGTGGGTGGATCCATGGATTAGCCATTTCCTGTATGGGTCAGCATTCTCTGACTGTCAAATGTGAGCTTTTAGAATGTAGTTGTGTGATAATGGATGGGAAATTATTTACATAGTAAACCTGCCTCAGCAACCCTTGATAACAGACAGATGGAATCCCATATTGGGACTGGAGGAAGTTGTTGAGATCCTTGAGTGTCCTGGTGAGTGGAATATTGTCAACACCAAGGACAGAAAGTCCCCAGAGGATGACCTGTAGCTGCAAATCTGAAAATAACAATTGAGGGAGGTGCCACAGAATGTTGAGTATGCATGTCTAATATGTATGTATGAGGCTGCCAGTGTTCAAGTTGTTAAAACATGTCTACACACCTGCTTGTCTGGCCATGGAAACTATATAGGGTTTGGTGGCATGGTACCATTATGCTGGGACAGGCATGCTGTACCAGGCTGAAGTGGCTCTGGGAAACCACTAGATATGATCAGTATGATCTCAAGGTATACTGCATGAGACCATTCACCTGGTTCAACACTCTTGTCTGGAACATCAAAGCTGCTTGATCTGTCTTCACCTGAGGAAATCAGATCATTGCTGCATGCTAACTACACAGCCAATGTGCTGGCCATCATAGTCAGCATCTCATCATGTAAAGATGGAAAATACAGTTTATTATGGTTGATTGCATCCCAGTCAAGCTAAAATTGTTCTGAGTCCTCATGGGGAAGTGGTGTGCTTTGCAGGTTGAGTGAAGGAGATGCCAGTTCTGTGAGTTCTGTTAACACTTCCAGTAATGGAGGAGTCACATCAGGTCTGACTGGGGAGCTTGAGGTCAAAGTTGGGGGGAGAGGAGGTTCTGGATGTTCTCTTCATGCATGGTTGTCTTCTCATATCATTGAGCACTGTGCCCATCTCACCATTTGTTGTCCCTGCAGGCCAGGCAAGTCCACTTGTAGTCATTGTGACCAGAGCCCACTTCCCAGACTTTGTATTTTGTGAATTGAACATTTTGGCAATGTGAATGCAGCAAAGTTGAGTGTAACATGACATGGAGATAGGGATCAGATCCAAGACTTACACTGGGGATTCCCAAGCTCTTCAATCATTGCAATACAGCAGCAAGAGTTGACAATGTTGAACATTCAACTCTGTAAAATTTGAGCACTGCTTCCAAACATCCAGACATATTTTTGTTCACATCCAGAGCAGTTTCCAAAAAAATGGGACCCTAGGACTGTGTCTACCACAACCAATAGTGTAAATGCTGCCCAGCCTAATCTGGAATGTGCCAAACCCATGTTACATCTTATTTCCCATAGGCCCATTTAGATCTCAGCTGTGGCCATGTAGTTGACATTTTTGAGCAGCTGGGTATGACCTTAGACTTACTCCCAATCATTGTTGCTTGTATTCATTGGGCTAATTCCTATGACTTGGCTATGAACATCATCAACTATGTTGTGGAGTAACAGTGAATGGCTGGCCCCCCTGAAATGTGTAGAGTTGTATTCCAGGTATTCTCTATGCTGCCTGCCATTGCCTTGAATGATATACAACTGAATTCCTTTTAAAATCCATTTTTGTTGCACAAGACATTCAGCACCTGATGATCAGAGGACTGTTTTTTAAGAGGAAAGGCTATTGAAACAATGAATTTGCAACCTTCATGGGAAAAAGTTTTAACAATATGATACAATATGTGGCTAGACTACAATATGTTCATCATAGATCCAGGCAACCACTTTCCAACACTTGTCCACTTATCTCCATGAACCATGTGACTCAAGTCCATCTCTGTGCAACAATCACTTGGGATCACAGCTTTGCTGCAACTTGAATAAAATGGCCTCCACAATGTTGGTGGTAACCAAAGCAGCAACCTTCCCTTTGGACCCCTGAACCATCCATCAGGATGAAGCTTGACTGGCTCAATCCAGCTATCAGCATCTTCTGGCTGGAACCCATCAAGGAGCTGTTCACTGTCATGCAGTGCATGTAAAGGTACTGATGAAAAGCAAATGGACTGGGGTTTAAAGCCTTGAAATTATGTGAGTAACAGCACAGTACATAACAGTTGTGTAGTTCACACCCTCTGGATTGTATGCAGACAACTTCATCTTTTCATGGCCAGTGATCATATCCTCATATATCTGGCTATCCCATATCCTCATGGTATGATCTGATGATGCTGAGATAACCCTCTTTCCATCAGGAAAGAATGCAACTGTGGTCACTAAACCAGTATGCCCCTGGGGAAGACAGTAGATCTGAACCCCTCTGACAGCATCCCAAATCCTCACCCTCCTATCATTTGACCCTGAAACAATCCTCTCACCATCAGGGGAAAATGCAACTGACACTACCAATTCAGTATGCCCCTGAAGTGGGCTTCCAATCTGCACACCCCTCTCAGCATCCCAGATCCTCACAGTCATATCATCTGACCCTGAGACAATCTTCTGCCCATCAGGGGAAAATGCAACTGATTCAACATGACCAGCATGCCATTGAGAAGGGCTGCCAATCTGCACACCCCTCTCAGCATCCCAGATCCTCACAGTTTCATCATATGACCCTGAGACAATCATCTTGCCATCAGGGGAGAATGCAGCAGACTTGACAATGTTGGTATGTCCATGCAAAGGGCCACCAATCTGCACACCTCCCTCAGCATCCCAGATCCTCACAGTCTTGTCATCTGACCCTGAGACAATCATCTTGCCATCAGGGGAGAATGCAACTGACTGGACCCAATCAGTATGCCCCTGAAGTGGGCTGCCAATCTGCACACCCCTCTCAGCATCCCAGATCCTCACAGTCTGGTCATCTGACCCTGAGACAACCCTCTTGCCATCAGGGGAGAATGCAACTGAATTAACTACACCAGCATGCTCCAAGGCTAGCTGGGCAGCTGGCCACACCTTTAGCCCTCCCACAGAAACTCCAAGCAGTTGGCAGAATTTTGGCAAGAGAATTTTTGATAGTCTTGTGTTTAAAGGAGTGAATGGCAATGCAGAAATGTAGAGATGTGGAGCACTGTGTGAGATTGCAGCACCAAAGCTCTGAATCAACTTGATCCCATCTTGTACCATTTCTAATGTATCTTCAAACCCTGGCTGGTCCTTTTGATTTGATGTTAGGGCATGATATGCAAATCCAAGTGTAGATTACTCACCAGTAGCCATGTTGCAGTGCAGATCAGAGCATCAACTGCTTTTCCCAACTCCCCAATAATACTCAGTGTCTCAAACCAGAACAGAATTTTTTCACTCCCCATAATAATTGCCACTAACTTTGCAAGATCCAAGTCAAAGGTAGTCCTCTGCAGATGTTGGGCCCAGAATTGACATGAATAGGATAGATGGGGTGTGATAAATTTGTCTATTTTTTGTTGTAGATCAGGGACTTCAGAGTTGCCGAAGTAGGAGCTTTCTAATCTGCAAATGTTGAATTGCAGCTCCTTACACAGAATCTGCAGGGAGGCAAGGGCTAGGTCATATGCCCCAGAGGTGTCGATGAAGTAGTCCCCACTCCGTGACTGATCCATCAGGAAATCAGGAAAAGATGCATGGAGAGGGCGAACGGGGGAAGAGTCAGTGATGCCACTCAACACTGGCGCCATGAACTCCAGGATGACAACATTATAGTGATCCTCCTCGTTGGGAAAGTGCTTGCGCATGAATTGCAAAGTCGACATAGGCAGCGGCACCAATGTAGTCAGTATTTGTCGCATCACGGAACGGAACCGAGCCAGGGATATCCGGTTCGTCGGTGGTATAGCACTCTCCAATATCGTGGTATAAGTTTTGTCCAAAAGTGTTCCCCCCTCTCCAGACCGAAGAGCAATTATATCGTCGAAGCGCTCCCTCAGAGTTCGTCCGGCGCTTTTCCGCTTGATGAACTCACAAGCCAACCTTGCCCATTGAAACAGGCCATCGGACTTCTGAGTAATCTGATCTATCTCCTCGGGCCCAATAGTATCCTTGAAGCGGGGGTGACAGAGTTCGTTAGAAACGAATAGATGGATATCACGCTTAGCAGACGCCAGAGGGACCCCATCGAGAGAAGTTACTGTTACATGTTGGCAATCGTTGAAGGCCTCCTCGATATCCGGCAACAGCCTGGATGTTAGAAGAATACGGAAATTAGCGGGCAGATGTGCGGCTTCCTCAGACGCGAGAAGGGACAGGATACGACTCCTTGACGCGTCCGTCCCGCTTTCATCTAATGCGTCAATCACCACGACTACATTCCCAACGATTTCTCTATTAACCTTGGACAGCGGTTCCAAGATGAGTCGTTGCCACTGCTACGTCGCGTCGCTCGTCGCTTTGAGAGAATGGTCCTTTGAAACGACATCAGCCAGTGCTCGCCGAAACGCCGAGTCACGATCTGCCAGGTCACGAGCGATGGTCGTTAAAATCTTCTCCTCGCGGTGTTCCGCCAGCCTGTCACGTGCGAAGCAAAAGCAGGACCCGAGTCCGCCCGCGTCCTTGATCCATGCAGCAATCGTATGTGCAATGGCCGACTTCCCTCTTCCAGCCTGCCCCTGGAGCCACATGATACGGGGGGCGTCGATGCGAGGATCAGCGATCCAGCTAATGATCTCCCGCAAAATCTCTGTCCGCGTGCCATCGAGGCATATCTTAGCCATGTCGAGGCCTGCGCCACCAGCATAGGTCATCCCTTCGAGGTTCAGGTCCTCCAATACGCGGTGCACATTGATCTGAATATCCCGGACCGCACGGTCGCGGTACTGCTGCATTAGATCATTCAGCGCTGTGGTGTAGTCGTCAATGATGGCCTGCGTTTTGGAGCCGATGTTCTTCCCTGTCCTTTTCCCTGAGAATGAATTGCATCAATTTGTAGTGCCAAGAGAGACACATTAAGACTCACAGAAACTCTTTGTTTCAGAATAGTCTTTGATGAACTGTGCGGAGTCGCTTATTACCCGCGCAATCTTCGCAAGGGTATCTTTCATGTTGTCAATATTGTTGATGGTATCTTCTTCGGTAAGGAATTCGTAAACGCTTCGGATCGTTTGCAGGAGACCAGACACCGCTTTGTCTAGATTCGCTTGTTTCATGAGCAACTACAATCCACCCCGCGTGAGATGGGCGACAAATGTAAGACCTGGAACGTACCTGAGAAGCGGCCGTCAAAATCCCCAGTGCAATCTGGGCATAAGGGTGGACCTAGGGCATACATTCCATCAGCGAATTGAATGAGCCGAAAAATGGATATGATTACCTTGGAGAGAGTCGTGACGACTTCATTGAAAACTTGGAAGGGTTGAAGATATGTAGCCGTGAAGTTTTGGATATCAGTGAAAGCAATGTTGGCGTCGGTAACGATGTTTCCAGCTCCTTCCCCGAGACGCGACATGGGATCCATATTGTCGAACGCTCGTACAGCATCATTGATGTCCTTTTCTGGGGCAGGTTCTAGTTCCGTCCTATTGGTTGCTTTTTGATTCTGTCCGATGGGCCTGGTTAGCGCACTTGCCGTCAGACATAGCAAGTCACATATGTCCTTAGATGGAACTGCCTGGGACTTTCCCTGTTGCTCCTGTGTTTCCCCACTCGTGCTTGCGCCAACTACCGCTGGAGTGACGGAGCTCAACTGACTGTGGTTCGATTGATGGAGGCGCCTCATCCTGGCGAGCGTCCCCCGAAAACCATTGCCAGATGTTTCAGTCGTGGAGACACTACCCTCTGTGGGGGCCTGAGCGGGTGCCTGGAACCATTTTTTTGCTATGGACAAACACCTTCGGTCGAAAAGAACGAATTGGCGTACCGAAGAAAGGTTAGGATGTGGAACGGGACTTCCAACACTCGAAGAGATGGTGCTTCTTTGAATGCTGGCGGGCCATTCAGAAAGAAATATAGATGGTATGTGAGTTCGATTGTACGCTGTTCAATTCGACGAGGAAGAGGACGGTTGCAAGCAGCTGAGCGCCTAGGGCCATGCTTCGCAGTGCGGACACATGGTACATAGCCCTTGTTTTAGTGTCTTATACATATGCAAAATTAACCTGCACTCAATTATCGACCTCACAACTGCAGCTAGTTTCGGCCCACGAAACATATAGACAATGTACACCCCGGCCCACGACACACATAGACAGTGTACACCCAGCAACTGCAAGACCCCTCGCAGTTCCTGGGTGCACATTGGTTCCAGGCGGAAGCGGGTGGATCGGGGCGCTGACATAATCACTATTGTATTGTATTGTTTGTGACGTGCGAAGCCTTCGGCACTCGGATTGCCTGCTACCCACTTCCACACCATGACTGAGTCCGCTGTTGAAGAGCGCGAAGAACGATCCGGCCGGCATCATCATAGACGAAATGGTGAGGGCTTTTGGCACAGTTCCTATCTCCTAACTGACTTGCCATCTCTTTCTCCTGGTTGCCACGCATGAATCATGGCAACCTTGGGGGACGACCCACATCTTTGATAATTTGTAAACTCAAATATATAAAACTCGCCTTCGGATTTGCAGGGCGCGAGCGGGGCTACAGTAGGTCGTGCTCGCCAGAGTGGCGTAGCCGCCGTGAGAGAGACGGCGACCGTGGTAGGCGCCACGAGAGGCACTCCAGGTCGCGAAGCCCTCGTTCACGCAGAAATGGCGATGAATGGGTAGAGAAGCCTGAAAGGGTTTGTTTTCAATCTTGGTTCGTAGGACTGTAATTTGAAGACCTATAGGATCGAACTGAGTATCAACGACGTCACCACCAGGCGCGAGGCAGGGGCAGAAGTCGCAGCATGGTACGTCGAAGAGCTTACGTCTGTTGCCCCACACTGACATTCGAAGGTGCATATATGATGTTTATCAGACTCCCAGCGGGCGCCGTCGTTCACCGTCCTCTGATTCATCCGTTTCCTCTATTGATTCGGATCATGGGAGTGCTAGGCGCTCCGCAAAACGCAGCCGTCGTACTTCCAGGTCCAGGTCACGATCTCGTTCCCGTTCTAGGTCGCCGAGCCGTCGAAAGAAGCGACATAAATCGAAGCGCAAGGAAAAGGAGCGTGACAAGGAGAGGCGGCGCAAAGAAAAGGAGAAGAGGAAGGAGAAAGAGGAAAGGCGCAGTGTCCTTACTGGGAAAAAGGTACATTATACCTGTGGCCATCTTCATCCGACTGGATAACTCACTATGTGAACAGATTAAATTGAAGGTGCACAAGGATTCAAAGGATTTGGAGATGGATGCTAATCGACAGGATTTACTTCAATTCCTCAACTCTACTTACGGGTAGTGCAGCTAGTACGTACCGTGACTGCCAATTTTTTCGGCGCTGTGGAGATGCCTAAACCGGTGTCGAGTTATGACGTAGAGGTGGTATGACATCGTTGTTGACAGAATTCAGTGATTTGAACCGCAACCACCATTGAAACACTTGTCCTTCGGAAACTTCGCACTGATGGTAGATTCCTTTGGCGAGGTAGAGCACGCTCTGATCGAAGCCGACATCATTCCTGAAGTCGTACCATCGCGCTTTGGTCCGGAGGCGCTGTTGGTTGTCTCCTGGCCCACTGGAGAAGAAGCTACCTTAGGGAACACCCTGACGGCCTATGACACGGCACTTGCTCCTACTATATCATTCACCCCCATGGTCACTCAGGCTCCGTATGATGAGGTGTCCTACACGCTGGTCATGACCGATCCGGACGCACCATCGAGGAAGAATCCCAAGTTAGCGCAATGGAGGCACTGGGTGGTCAGTGTTAATGTGTTACAGTTACAGTACTCTTTACTTTCTCCACAGGTCACTGGTATTAAAGCACCTCATCCAAGCGAGGCCATGACGGGACACCTGAATGGTCGTTTCACCGAACTTCCAGTCACCCCCTATCATGGCCCCACTCCACCCCCTGGAACTGGTCCACATCGTTATGGTTTGTCCTTTTCCGTGGTCTTTTCTGTGGCAATTGATCGACGCCCGTTGTGCATGGCAGTACTGCCTGCTCTACCGAGAACCCGCTTCAGGACTCACGATTCCACCTGATGCTCCCGAACGGAGGAATTCGCCAGACGACCGTGCCAGGTGGGACGCAGCAGTCTTCGCGGAAGAGTACGGCCTCAAACCAGTTGCTGCCAACTTTTTCTACGTCACGGGGCCGGAGCCGTAAAAATTCGCAGCACGTTTGACCTCAACTGCGATATTTAGTAGTTTCTGCAAGGACCCGTCTTTGCACGCAGAATCAGTTTGTCCTGAGAACGAGAAAGGCTGCAGTTATGTACATCGACATCTTAGTTTTCGTCACATCTTCTCTTATTCCTTGATAGTGCTAACACGCCTATTATCTTTCGTATTAGATTTAATCTCGATCATCATTTTGCGTAAGGGGAAAGAACGTGAGTATGAGCGAAGAACGGCCAAAGCCTGAGAGAGCACTGTGCACCACCAAAGACTGGCAGTCGTTCCAGATACCTGCGAAAAAAGTATTGGTATGTGGACCGTAACAAATACATTTTTTACACATACAACAGCACGATGACTGATACATAGACAAGTATATATCCAGATAGGGAATGTGAGTAAATCCTCAAGAAAACTGTGAGAAGGCCGGTGATAGTACAAAGAGAGTGTATCCGGTACACCATCAGACGGGCAATGGCGCTGGCATTGATACAGCTGAGCCACTCGGTGAATCCGTGGTAACCCAGGGTTGCACGAGGCCTGGGGGTAGCACGCCGTTTTGGTCACCTCCCTGACGTTTAGGTAGGGATGCAACTGGTTTAGTAAGTAGAAACCCTATCCATGCATATTCCGTTACCGCCGTACTTAAAACAACGCAATGAGTCCGGCGTACCTTTCATTTCCGCTGCCTTCTCAGCTTGCCGCCCGAACCCCATCCCAGGCCTGCTAGAGGCGGAATGTGATGGAACCGGCGACGTACATACGGTGCCTTTATCCTCTCGATCACGACTCGTGAGTCCTCCCGGCGCAACCGTTGGAAGAACATCCTTGCGACGCTCGCGCCAGCCCAGGATGTTTCGCTTATCCTTCACCTTTTCACGGAACATGAGTCCGACGAGAATGTTAAGACAGCCGACAGAGAACAGGAAGAAGGCAGTGACCAGAGGGAACATTCTAACATAGTGGGAGAGCACTGATGCACCAATTCTAAGCAGATGTGGTGAGTACCGATCAAAACGTGTTATGGAAGGAGCCGCGTGAACACAGCTTTGCTGGTGTCCTGCACAACGTCTTACTTACAGACACTGCATCACACCAAGGGCACCGACTCCAAATTCTCTCCCAAGAACTGGGAAGAAGCGATCGAAGAACGCGGCAGGCCATCCTGCGAAAACTTACATCGTAAACGACACCAGCCAAAACAATGCTGAGACGTACCGATCTCAGACAGAACGAGTATAACAGTTTGTGCAATAATTAAGAGCCTGTTGAGCACCGCCCAGAACACTCCTGCAGATTGATTCGGCACGGTGCTACTCCTACATTAGGGTTGTCCTTCAACAAAGAAACCCGGTACAACCACATAGGCGAAATGGCGTACGGAATATAGTCGACATTACCAGAGTCAAACGAGGTTGTATTCGTTGAACCATTCACGAACTGATTGACAGCTTCAATGTCGTCAACCAGGACGACGATACTGCTGGAAAACACAAGAAGAAGTGCAACGATGCTTAATGCGCGCACAATATTGAGAGCGACAAAAAGGACTACCCGAGAGTGAGCTGACATTGGTACTAACCAACAAGACGTCTACTCACAAGCGGAAGTCGGGGAAGTCTTCATGACTTGGATACTGCTGCTTTGCTTGCAAAGGCTTCTGCCAACGAACCTGCGTCCGAGTGATGACGAGCCAGCTAGAGGCAGAGAATGACGATAGATAGGCTAAACCCGACGACGAAAGAGCGGGTAAGAGAAGCTAGAAACCTGAAGGGAGTGGTCGTGAAAGAGAACCAGCTCAAGGAGGGGGGAGTCAGTAGTGGCGCATGGAAAATGTACGGGCACGAGGTCGACCTGGACACAGGGACGGTTAAAAGAGATAAGGGGTTGCAGTGCTTGAGTAATTCCCTGGACAACCATGATTTCCTTTACGCCCTTCCATTGTTCTCGAACGCCGGAAATCGTGACTTGCAACGTTGCAAAGTTTAATAGAAAACAAAGGAATGCCTTAAGCTCGAATAGGCAGGTTGGCTTCATACGTTCGTGATTACGCCGCTTGGTCGCCGCACCAACCACTTTAAAAACAACCACTAAACGGACCCGTTGATTGAATGATTGGGAATCAAAAAGTATGTAGTTAGCCTCTAAGTACTAAGAAGTCGGATCACTAGTAGGATCAAAGCTTTCGACGGCTTCGTACAAGCAGACTTCTCAATCACGTGATCGAACTACCTTCGTCCAAAACTTTCCACTTGTACGGGGCGACTAGTATGGCCAAAATCACAGAACTGTCCAGCGACGACGACGCTCCTGAAGTCGTTTCGAAATCGACGTCAAGGGCAAATGCCAGACGCGACCAAAAGACGCTGCAAAATTTTACGGCGGAGCAAAACGCACGAAAGAAAGCGCAGAATCGCGAGAGGGACAGGAAATTAAAGGAACAGGCGCAAATTTCTACAAAAAAGAAAATACGGCCTGCGACCAAATTGCAGGAGACTGCGGATGGTGAACCTAGTGAGAGCGAGGGGGATGGCAGGTCGAGTCCCGTGGGTGGGAATCGTGACGACGGACACGTCAGGGACAGGATGCTTCGTGCAATGCAGGATGCTGCTGAAGAGGGCGATTCCGAGGATTCTGATGAAGAACTCGAGGGAGGTATTGGAGAACCCATGTCGGGGGACTCCGAAGTAGAAGATGACCCAGATACAGCCATGCATCTAGAGGAGGAGAGCAGTGATACGAGCATCGCTGACCTGGAGGAAGACGAGGAGGAACCTATTTTCGAAGAGATGCGGTCTGAACGATTGGATAGATCGAGCCGCCGACCTCGGGCTCAAGAGCCTCAGTACCTGTCCGATGAGTTGTTCGCCGCCGCATTCGCATCACAAAAATCGAATCCAGTTTCCATTGAGGCAGAGCGCTCAACCAAAAGCGAGCCTTCCTCCAGAAATCGTCGACGAAAGCTGCCCGAAGGTCCTAAGGACATTATATTGGGGTAAGCAATCAGAAGTCGATATCTCGCAGTGTCCTCCGAGCACTCATATCTCGTAGGGGTCGCACATTTCGAACACTAACCAAATTATCGGATCCAAAGAGTAAAGCTACTGTACGCACGCTGCCGTCCGCGCGTGTTCGGAAGTTTGCCGACAGTAATCTGGCGCTCGGGGGAGGTAAGACTGCTATGTTGAAGGCGAAAAAAAAGGGATGGGAGAGACGACCTGGTACGTTTTTTGACGCGATGTTTGTCAGGTTATCTAACCGGTGTTTAGCCAATGTCGGTGCGATGAAGCCAGATGGAGCACCAACAGCCTTTTGCAGAGGTGCTGCTTAATGCACGCGGACGTGTCGACATTCTCTCATGTTTTCGAGGTAATCATGACAGAGAGCCATTCTTAACGAATCATGTATGTTATCATGGGGCGGCAGCTGGATGTACTCAATACAAATACACGGATGATGTGAGCGACATCAATGATGGTATGTTTCCACTGGTCGTATAATTACAGAATACAGGTGACCTCTTGATCTGGAGTAATCGAGGATGGTCAATCTCCCCGACTCTTCTAAGGGAAGATAATACTTCTGGTATGCGCCCGCAGCGCAGAATGATTTACTGCCGGCATTGTATGGTGAGTTCTCGTATAACATCACACGGGTTCGAACATTACCACGCTATTTTCACATGACCATCCTGACTGGCAATGTACTGGAGATGCCCACCTCCATTCTCCCGCTCCTTCGACATCGGCGTGAGTCGGGTATGAATTCTTCATTATCTTTCCGAACCTCCACTGGAGGTCTGGGAGATGCGTCCTCGCGAAGCCGTACAGCTCCCCTTGGATGCATGCGACATGTAATTCCATCGGGTCAACCTTCGGAATCTCAAGGAGACGTTTATAGGTCTCCTTCAGTGCGAACTGCTCTTCAACCGTTTCGCAGTTGAAAAATCCGTAGTCCCTTGCGACGTAGCGTCCAGGAAGCGCAGCACGGGACTGAGTGAATAGCCGGAGGTGCCATACGGTCGGGCACCAGTCGTTGGGCTTGATCTTCAGAAAGCCTTCCAGATGTTGGATGTTCTGGCGGGCTTTTTCAAGCCCCTTGGCGTCCATCAACGCTACGAGACTGTGGTTTTGATATGCTAACCAGAATTCTTGAAAAGAACACCTGCAGATGAGCATCATGTAGAGTCTGGCTAATACCTGTTCACTGCCGATGTCGCAACAAAGGCAAAAGCCAAATGTGTAGTAGAGATCCTGAATGGATTTCTCCGAATGACTTGGGTCCGGATGCCAGCCATTGAATAGGATCGCATATAGCAAGAAGGACTTTCGCTTGGCGTTGGGTACAAGTTCATGGGGATCCTTGGACTGGTCACCGACGTCAAGGTAGGGTCGTACTATGGCGAACTGATCTCGAATATAGGTTTGAGCATCAGTGCGGTTGAGGATGTAGATGTTCTCCCGGAACCATTCGTAGCATTCTCCGCGACCGTACTCGGGCTTGCCCTCATAGGTGGATGTAATATTGGCTAGTAACATCCCGTCTTCTTGCCACTTTCGCAACTCCCGGCTTCCAATTCCCATATGCGTTAGACCAATGAATACGCCAAGCAGATTCCTTCGGTCAAACGCTGATGGGAATTTGATGAAGCCATATTCTTCCAAGGTGTCTATGTCGTCCGGAATCTCATTCTCCCAGCAAGCCCTTTCTAGGTAGTCCGCAGAATCAAGAGGTCGGCGAATGGCGCATTTGAAGTTGTGGTCATAGAAGTCATATATTCCCTCGCACATTTTGCTGCAAAGCCACGGGCCAGTGCACTTGGAGCATTTCCTTGAGGTTTTCTTGTCACAATGAGCGCATTTACCAGACCTCAACGGGAAGGAGGTGTATCGTGTAAGTTCAGCCCTATCGTCTTCTAAGTCGGAATTTGCGACGACCTCGTGAGCCTTGTCACTGAATCGAGCAATCAGCATATAAACACTGTAAAATGACAAGTCCTTACCTTGATGACTTTGCAGCTAGCGCCGCGCGCAAAGCGTGGAATTTGGACTGGATAGTAAGCTCCGCATGGTAATCGTGGATGTATGATGATGGGACGGAGTAGTCGTCTGTAATACCAGCAGAGGACTCCACCTTGTGATGGGGGCTTGTTGCAACAGCCCTAGTCATTTCACGGGACATGTGGCCGAGCGTCTTCCGCAACGCTAAATAGAGCTCCATGCACATATCCACATGAAGCCCATCAGCGTCAGGCAAGGACCACAGCGGATAAACCCTCCCGTGGCATCCCCTAACCTTGAAAAAGGGACCATATTGCCCAAAGAATCGAAGGAACGTAAAACATAGGAAGCAGCATAGTTTGCTGCATCCGATGTATGGATGGAATTCCTTGGTCACGGTTTCCGGGTGCATTCTCTGGGCAATGTAGAAAACGAGCTGGATCTCGGCATGGGTAGCGAGAGTCTGAAAAAACGCCTTGCGTTGGAGCTTCAAAAAGTCTTGCCGTACCGTCGCGATTGTCATATCTCCCACAAACTTCTGAACTGTGGCCGGATTCAAAGGCAACCCCAGCCATTTGAATAGGTCGTCCAAGGAGGGCAAGGCTGGCGGGAGGTTATGGGACGCAGGCTTGTCGACGAGCATTATGGAAAGATTAGCAAATCCAGGGATGGTTTCCGCAGCCTCGACGAGAGTATAATAGCAAGACCTAAGTCTTCCCAGGAAATCAATGTCGGAAAGCAGCCTCGAGCCCAAATCATTGCAAGATGCATTGATGAAAATTCGTACAGAATACATATGGCGGATGAAGTAGGCTCTCTCGGCGAGGAGACACCTCTGCACTGCTCTGTCACCGAAGGAGAAGACGTCAAGAAGTTCTCGTAGGTGAGCTTGAGCAAACTGCATGTAAGCGTTATGGGTTGCCTTGGAGTACGGACCGATTTCGTTGCTGTCACAAAAGGCAGTTCCAGCTCCCTGGCAGCTGTCCAGAGCCTTGCGCGAGACAGTAAAGCGGAATGCTGTCCAGGTATCCGCTACGTGCGAAGGCATGCAGATTCTTTTGGAAATTTGTCGTATACTGCTCAATCCGGGGCTCATTGTAGTCGAGCATCGCTTCCCAGAGCGCCTGTTCCACTGTAGGATCTGCGAAAGTTGCTGTAAGCACCCTGAGTGGGGCGGAGATATCGAACAAGAAGCCACTAGGCCATATTTACTTTCGGTGTTTATGCGAGCTGAGGCACCGAGGGCCGCCAGCAGCCTCTCAACCTTGTTACAGAAATTACAGTCCTCATTCCCGAACGCTTCGTTACGAGCGACCAGTAAGGTAACTTTGACGCCATCTGGCTCTTCCAGGGTGATGTTTCTGGACTCGCGGAGTGCGACGCAAGCGACACATTCTCCGCCCTTGTTTCGCGACATCACCTTGGCAAATCCGTCTAAGAAACGCCGCTCGAGGTCGTCTCCAGCACAGGCATGTGCACTGTTCATGTTGTCCTCGGTATCGTCGTCTCGCCTTTCCATTGGTCCAAGGCAAGCCCCCTTGCGCAGCGATAGCAAGTTCGCAAGGCTGGTGAATACTTCCGCATTTTCCCAGCGAAATGTGCTACTCGCCATGCCACTTGGTGTGAGCGAGCGGAGTCGGATCTGTTGGGTTCGAAAATGGAGGAATCTTGCAGGACGTTGAACTTTGTAGTCTTTGTGCCGCGCGTCCGACTCGCCTTGTACACGAGCTTTAACTGGCAGCACGCCCCAGGATCTTGGCGCAAACGAGGCAATGGAAAATAAGTTTTCCCTGTGACAGCGCCTGAGAGTAAGTTTATCCTTGTTCACGTTGAACCGTCGACTTATGAATAAACCCACTGGAATAGAATTATATTGGTCATTGAATATTGGACTATGTACTAGATAGTCCAATATTTACTGATAGTATCAAGCCAGTGTCGGCGAATGCAGTCCGAAGGTCCCAAGGACGTCGTACTTGAGTACGCAACCAGGATTCTCTGGGTACTCATTCTTCTGTGGTCGCATCCAGCCAGATTATCAGGCAACCGGTTACAAGTACTGCTCGACACAAGTACATGAATGATGTGGGCTACATCAATAGCGGTATGTCTCCTCTAGCTTGGTTGTGCAGTTACAGAATACAGGTGACTTCTTTGATTCAGGGTGAGAAAGAGGCATGGACAAACTCTTCTAAGAGAAGATGGTACTTCTGGTATTCGCTCGCAGGAGCTATGTAGTCCAGAACAAATTGCTGCCGGTACTATATACATAGTGAGCTCCCATGTGGCAGTCCACGGAATTCGGGCATTGACCTCATTTTCGGATGTTCATCCTGACTGGCAGTGTACCGGAGACGTCCACCGCCATTTTCCCGCCTTGTCGACGTTTGTGTGACCCGGGTATGAATTCTTCATTAGTTTTCTGAACCTCCGCTGGAGGTTTGGCAGATACTTCCTTGCGAAGCCGTATAGCTCTCCTTTGATGCAAGCGACATGTAATTTCATCGGGTCAACCTCCTGGAATCCCCAGGAGACGTGTATAGGTATGCTTTCAGAGCAAGGTGCTCTTCAACTGTTTCACAGTTGAAAAATCCGTAGTCCCTTGCGACACAGGGGCCAGGAAGCACGACCTGGCACCGAGTGAATAGCCGAAGGTGCCATACGGTTGGACACCAGTCGTTAGGCTTGATCTTCAAAAAAGTTTCCAGGATGTTGAATGTCCTGGCGGGCTTTCGCAAGCCCCTTAGCGTCCATCAAGGCTATGAGGCTGTGGTTTTGATATGCTAACCAAAAGTCTTGAAAGGAGCACCTGCAGATGAGCATCATGTAGAGTCTGGCCAATACTTCTTCACCACGGACATCGCAGCAAAGGCAAAAGCCAAACGTGTAGTAGAGATCCTGAATGGATTTCTCCGAGTGGCTGGATCGGGATGCTGGCCATTAAATAGGATCGCATATAGCAGGAAGGACTTTCGTTTGGTGTCGAGGACAAGTTCATGGAGATCCTTGGACTGGTCACCGGCATCAAGGTAAGGTCTTGCTACGGTGAACATATCTAGAGTTTGGGATTTAGCTCGAGTGTGGCTGAGGATGTAGAGCTTCTCCCGGAACCATCTATAGTATCCTCCGCAACTGTACTCGGGCTTTCCCTCATAGGTGAATATAATGTTGGCTAGTAGCATCCCATCCTCTTGCCACTTTCGCAGCTCTCGACTTCCAATCCCCATACGTGTTAGGCCAATGAATACGCCGAGCAAATTCCGCTGGTCAAACGTTGATGGGAATTTGGTGAAGCCAAATTCTTCCAGGGTCTCTACGTTGTCGGGAATCTCGTTCTTCCAGCAAGCCCTTTCTAGGTAATCTGCGGAATCGAAAGGTTGAGGGATGGCGCATTTGGAGTTATGATCACGGAAGTTATATGCTCCTTCGCATGTTCTACTGCACAACCACGGACCAGTGCACTTGGAACATTTCCTCGAAGTTTTTCTGTCACAACGAGCACATTTACCCGACCTCGGTGGGGATCGTGTAAGTTCGGCCTTATCGTCTTTTGTTTCGAAATTGGCAACGACCTCGCGAGCTTTGCTACTGAGCCGAGCAATCAATAGATAGGCACTGCAAAAGGACAAGTGCTCACTTTAAAAACACTGTGGCCCATGATGCACGCGGAGGATGGAATTCGGACTGGATCGTAAGCTGCGGGTGGTAATCGCGGATGTTTGATGGTGGGTCGGGGTAGTCGTCGGTAATCCCAACAGAGGACTCCACCTTGTGATGGGGACTTGTTGCAACAGCCCTAGTCATCTCTCGGAACATGTGGTCGAGGGTCCTCTGCAACGCTAAAGAGAGTTCCATGCACATATCTACATGAAGCCCACTAGCGTCAGGCAAGGACCATAGCGGATAAACCCTCCCGTGGCATCCCCGAATGTTGAAAAAGGGATCACGTTGCCCAAAGAATCGAAGGAACGTAAAACATAGGAAGCAGCATAGTTTGCTGCAGCCAATGTACGGGTAAAGTTCCTTGGTCATGGTTTCCAGGTCCATTCTCTGGGCGATGTAGAAAACGAGCTGGATCTCGGCATGGGTAGCGAGAGTCTGGGAATATGTTTTTTCTTGAAGCTTCAAAAAGTCTTGCCATACCGTCGCGATTGTCGTATCTCCCACAAACTTCTGAACTGTGTCCAGATTCAAAGGCAACTCCAGCCGTTTGAATAGGTCGTCCATGGAGGGCAAGGCTGGCAGGAGGTTATGGGACGCAGGTTTGTCGACAAGCATTATGGAAAGATCAGCAAATCCGGGGATGGTTTCCGCAGCCTCGACGAGAGTATAATAGCAAGACCTAAGTCTTCCCAGGAAATCAATGTCGGAAAGTAGTTTTGAGCCCAAATTGCTGCGTGATGCATTGATGAATATTCGTACGGAATCCATATGGCGGACGGAATAGGCTTTCTCAGCGAGAAGATCCTTCTGCATCACTCTGTCACCGAGGGAGAGGATGCCAAGAAGCTTTCGTAATTGGGTTTGAGCAATCTGCATGTAAGCATCGTGGGTTGCCTTAGAGTATAAACCGATATCGTTACTGTCACAGAAGGTCCCAACCCTTAAAGCCTGCTCCAGAGAAAAAGATGGAATGCTGTCCAGATACCCGTTGTCCGCAAAAGCACGCAAGCTCTCTTCGAAATTTGATATATACTGCTCAATCCGAGGCTCATTATAGTCGAGCATCGCTTCCCAGAGCGCCTTTTCCACCGTAGGATCTGCGAACGTTAATGTAAGTCTCCTTTCGTGCAGTGGAAATATTAGACAGGAAGCCACCAAGCCATATTTACTTTCGGCGTTTTTGCGTGCTGAGGCACCGAGGGCCGCTAGCAGCCTCTCAACTTTGTCGCAGAAACTAAAATCGACATTCCCGAACGTTTCGTTACGAGCGACCAGTAAGATAACTTTGACGCCATCTGGCTCTTCCAGGGTGATGTTTCTGGACTCGCGGAGTGCGACGCAAGCGACACATTCTCCGCCCCTGCTTCGTGACATCACTTTGGCGAATCTGTCTAAGAAACGCCGCTTAAGATCATCTCCAGCACAGACATGTGCACTGTTCATATCATCTCCCCTTTCCGCCGGCCCCACACAAGCTCCCTTGCGTAGAGAGAGCAGGTTCGCAAGGCTAGTGAATTCCCCTGCGTTTTCCCAGCGAAATGCGCTGCTTGTCATTGGTGTGAGTAAGCAACACCAGATCTGGTGTGTAGGAGTCTTGCTAGTCCCGACCAGACGTTTTGGAAGGGAGGCCGGAGCAAGAGCAGGATGTTGAACTTTAGGCCGGGCATCTTCGCCATGAGCTTAATCTGGCGGCACGCCTCAGAATCCAACTCAGTCTTCCCAACATGGCGCAAACAAGGCATTCGGAAGATACTTCCGTCCTCGCTCACATTAAACTGATAACTTATGAGCAAGCCATACGCATACCACTAGGATAGAATTACATCACGGACTATTGAACTACCAGTAAACTTGGCACGTCACAGGTATCAAGAGGTGCGTAAATGAGCGAACCTTCCAATTGAAAATATCATGAACAGGTGAATGAAATAAATGCAGGTATGAAATATCCGAAGATACATGCTGGAATCCAAGCCAATGCTACTCAGCGCCTAAGAATTCGGGAAGCATGGGTGCGCTCTTCTTGTACATCTCAGGTGATAGACATCCGGTAGCTGTCGGCATTTTCCTTCTTTAGAACATAGTCCCAAACAGCGGGGGACTTAATCAGCTCCTTCCAAAACCTTCGCCAAGAGATCGGACAACCCTGTGTCAAAAAATCAATATGTGACTGCGGTCGCCACGAAAAAAGGACTTACGACATCTCTTCGCATGATGCAGAAGGACGCAGAGCACCCGTCATATGTATAATGCTCGAGGTCTATCCAGCCTTTGAACACCTGCTTGCGCGCATCCCTTCCAGCGACACGAAGGTGAGTTTGTCCTTCTGCGTCAGGGGCAAGCTTGTGTTGAACCCTCATCGAATCCAAACCGGTTTTAATGCGCTCCAATAAAACATCGGGACTCTTCCGCGCATAAAAACGCGTGAGATGTGGAGTATACCGCCTTCCCCTCTGTGTTTGTGACTACGCATTGTTGTCAGCAGGTGTGACTGGCAAAAGGATTCGCCTGGACGTACGAAGAGCAACAGAGTCTGTGTGAACTGAGATTGGGCGGATAGCATTATTGCATCCTCATCTGCGCTTCTTCCGTGCCTTTGAGTGGCGTCTCTCCTTCGTGTAGTTGGCACACTCACCCTGAATCCGGAACAGTAGGCTCCACGAATGTCAGGTCACCACTATCACGTAGGGCTTGTGTGAGTTGCTCAGCTAGTGCCTGGACACCTCGGGAAGCAAGTTGACTTGGTCTACACTGCTGCTTAGCCATAAATGACAAAGGTGAGAGTGTTGCAGCTCACCGCATACACCACGGATGGGCGTGAACGTCAGGGAGTGACATGCGGTTTGAAGGCTCAATTGTTAAGAGGCCACATATAAGGGCTGGATGCATGTAAGGGCTCAGATTCAGAGCGACGGGAGCAAACCTACAAAGAGCGCTCTCCCCGAGACGGTTCCATGGATCCTCGTTGAATATTTCCCCAGAAAGATACCTGCAAAATTCTGGACTGCGTTCCGTTGGCTCATCCCATGGTGTATCTATCAGAGACATCAAAATAATCACCCTGGAAGTACGCGAGATCACTCACTTCCCGCAAGGAGGGTGAATAGGATGACGCCAATCCCCCACGCATCAATGGGCTCAGCTTGATATGGTTGGTTGGCGTTCACCTGACACAGTCAAACAGCAGTGTATGGGAATAGGGAATGTGCATACCTCTGGAGCGATGTACGGCATACTGCCGCAACGTTCGCTGAGAAGGCGAGTTTTTCCTGTCCCTGTCAACTTGTAAACTGCAGATAACCCGAAATCGGAAATTTTGAGCGTTCCGGCCGCATCCAGAAGTAAATTTTCCGGTTTCAAATCGCGGTGACAGACACCTTGACCATGGATGTAGCTCTACGTGACGTCGGCGTCAAAAACGGACACTGACGCGATCGTAGAACTTGCCATGCCTGCAAGGAGCTGCTTAAAGTACAGATGTGCCACCTCATCGCCTACGCCAACGTCGGGGACTGGAATGATTGTTGGATCCACTGTTTTCACCAAGCATTGCTAGAGGATGCACGCACCGATCTTATCAAACAAATCGCCTCCCGCTGCAAACTCCAAAAGCATGTAAACTCCAGGCACATAGTGAGCTTTGAATTTTGGTTCGACCACAACGGCATTCAAAAACTCGAGTACGTTCTTATGTTTCAAAGCTAAGTGAATCTGCATTTCCTTGTCCATGGTCTTCCGTTCTTTCTCCGTGGTATTTTCGTCTATGTGCATTAATTTGCACGCGGCTACAGAGTGCTGTTCAACGTTGACTGCGCGGAACACTCTGTACATGAATTAGGAAATGTAGAGTCATTGTAGGCATGAGTGGCATCTCGCCTTGAGTATCCCCCGCCACCAATCTGCTGGATAAGCTCATACCCTAATGGACAGTAAGAAGACATACAGCGAGGAACACAAGTCACACCATACCTAGGACCTTTGGGTACTTCATGGATATCGTGCATACGGTACGGGGGGACAAAGGGTTAAAATAGCACTAATCTTGTGACTGACACGGTGTGACATGTGACTCCTGTACCTTGCCCTGCTGAAATGCCCTGGCAGCAAGGCCATCCGTTCATCAACTTGTCTTCATTCAAGTTTGGAATGAGGCTGAGTTATTGAATGCATCAATACATGGTACAATCCTCACCCACTCGAAATGTTGATTTCACTGAAATAGACACCCTCGTTTCTGACTACATTCTTTTTGGCATGCACAGGGAAAGACCTATTATCCGCACGTCTGGGAATCAGTTGTTGTATACAAAGGCAAGCAGCTTCCTCAGGTGAGTTACAAGCAGACTACGTAGAGCTTTACAGACCATGGTTGGGTAGTCGTTGAATCAGAAATACATGAGCGGGACTCCTCCGAATCGTTACGACCTCATTACTCTAAATAGCGGTGGACAAGCATATTGACCATCCAGCTTTCTTCCAAAGCCAGGGCTATCCATAGTCATCGATAACGTCGAGCTCAGAACACTGGCACCTCTACTGTCTTGCCCTGTATAGGTACGACGGGCCAGACCGAATCCGAAGGCCCCCGTAAGTATATGTAGGGATGCTTTCGCTACCGCCATGCTCGAGGTAATGACCATTGTGCGTGATGTCAGTGACGTAGTTCAGCTTATCCAAGACAGGTAGGATCAGTTTCTTGAGTCAAATGTTCATATTCGGAACGCGGGATATAGGTGCATGGTCTGCATAATACGTTCTTTTTGCCGTGCTTTGGCCGATGCACTGGAATAAGAATGTCTTAGTGAGACCTCCAACGAGGCAAGTTCTATCATGCGTGGCTACAACTCAAGGTAGGCCTCGGAGGTGATAGCTCGTAGACGATATCATCCAGCCTCGACCAGACTACTGGGTTCGAAACGGTTCACCAGTATGATCCAGTTTCCGTATGCTGCCATTACCGAGGCACTGATCCTGGTTTTCTCCTGGAAATGGTGGGTGATATTGGTTATATATTATCGTAGCAACCCTGCTGCGGTCTACCTTTTGTTTCCCTTGCTCCGATTCACTGCAATACAGATTAGATTCGAACGCCACCTCAGCAACGGTGCTATGACCGAAATCCTTCGGGGCACCTGATTCGAAAAATGAAAAGCACCGAAGAGAATTCTATCAACGGTTCAGACCGTCTTTTGCACACTAGTCCACTCGAACCAGGAGGGGGAGGGAAGTAGGGACAAGCATAGTGAGCCCCAACTACGATCCTTCAGCCGGCTTAAGGGATTCTTTTTTTTGTGACAGAGGTCACAATGTGCTCTAGCATTCATTGATGAGCAGCGAAGCTGCGGGCTTCAGCTAGTGGCTTCCATACGAGAATGGGTTGGATCCCATCATTTACATATTATACTACTATGTTTGCTTGTCACTAGGCAGTCGTCACTTTGTATGTGTTGCAATAGAAGTTCGCGGTTGAAGCTTGAAGAATCTTTAGCCCGTTTCCGGGTTGGGTGCAGGCAGGACGCGTTCTCGAAGTGGGTCTGTAATCCGTGCTAATGATTGTGAATTGAATATACTGGAAAGAGATATTATACGGTATAATCTCAATTAGCGCGAGTCCAAGAGAAATTCAAATTAGAAGGTGACCACATTGGAATGGAGTAGTTAGTTACTGTCAGTTCCGTTCTCAATATAGAAAATATTGCTATTGACGTTCTGCAGTGTCCCCAGCTGGACATGAGGGAAACGGTTTCAAAGACACCTGTGGACGAAAGACGAGACAGTGGGTGGAGCCACCAAAATGGAATGACCCAAGCTCATCCCCCTTCTTCAGTCTGTCCCCCTCCTTCACCGTAATCTCGCACGTCGATACCTCCCCAAGCCCAACTGCGACGAAGCACATCAGACCAATCATTGGATTGTCCGATTCAATAAAGATCAATGCACGGGCAGCAATGGCTGTCACGAAGTCTTGGGAGCGAGAGACGATGTCTGGATCACGGTTATTGTCCAAACGTGCGGCGTAATACGTGCCCGGGATGAGGCGAGTTTTTCGAACCACTCCATCCACGGGACTGTGCCAACGGTGATAATCGAGAGAGCTTAAAATTCCCTGATAAACCGTGCCGCCTACGAACAGGGGTGTAAAGGGGTCGTGGTTAAACACGTGGGAGAGCGAATACGAATTCCCCTTGATCCAAAACTTGTCCACAGCGCGGACGTTAGACCGGATTGTGTGAAAGTATGCCTCGCAAGGCGCAGTAATTAAATCCGGATTATCAGGATCGATGACTTCGCGGAGGTGAGGCCGGAAACGCCTGGTAAAAAAATCGTCCCAGGACGTGAAGCCGTAGTGTTTGTCGGGGTCGCTGTCTCTGCAAACCCATGCATCATAGAAGCTCGTCCCAAGTCTTTGAGACATGACGTCTATGGCTACGGGGCTAAACCAGCATTTCTCGTTCGTAGTAAGAACATAACGCGACTCGGGGGAGACGAGAAATGCAGCCCAGACGTCGAAAATCTTGTGGAGTTGGGCGTTCACTTTCGGATTGGTGAAGATACTGTAACCAGATGGGGTGTTGCAAAACGGAGCGAGCACGGCGTACATAGGGAACACCCGTGACAAGGTTATTGACACCACCGAATCTGGGTGCCTGAGTGATAATGCGGTCGAGCGCCTTTCATTAACTCCTTGTAATCGCCAACCTGTATCACCGTTAGCGAAAGCTTTTGGATACCAAGTAAATGGCCACTTACATAACCTATGTCACCGTTTGGTCGGCGCACTTCATCAAACATCGTGTGGAAGTACATGAAGAGTTCTGGATCATCCTCTATGAGTTGCTGGAACTCCTGGATGACTGGGGCGAGTGGCCGATCATCAGAACACTTCTTGTCTCGAGACGGTCGAGCGCGTGGTAGAGTGAATAGATGATGGGTCCAGCCTCTGAAGGCTGCTGGCATGTGCGCGTCCCATATATTGAAGTGGACCGGGACGCATACGCGAGGCAACATGGTTTCTGAGCTTCAAGGAAGTCGAGGGTAAATGCACGAAGCGAGGAAAAGCTGTTATTGTCACATTGAGGAGTGGGCTTATCTGGTGGGGCCGAGTGGAACGCTAGCACCGTATACCCAGAACGCAAAGATAACCTCTTTCCGCAATCGGTCTCCATGACAATATGTATTCATTGACTCTGATCACCGTCCTTCGGAATGGAGTATATAAGATCAACATTTGCGTTGACGTGGCAGCTAGGTTCCCGCCCGTGTTAGCATGGCGATTCGAACTGAAGTGGAGGGACATAAAATAGTGGAAGAAAATTAGTTAGTCCCTTGTGTATGTACATACATACAGAGATGACGTACTCGGGGCAAATAATCACCCAGGTCACTTGGATTTATTGACAGTGGGTCCATGCAAATGGCCTGGAGTCGGAATTATAGATGATATCATCCAAGTCAGGGCCGGGCTCGACTTGTAAAACGACTCACCGGCACGATCCGATTCCTGTATGCCCCGTAGGCATCTGGCCTTTTCCTTGGGTTATTGGCCATATCTTATTGTTTGGGTCGTGCTACGATAGGCTATGATACCTTCTGCTACCTCGGTCTAATGAGCTAGGGCACTCGAGCTGTGAGACAAGGCACAATGTAAGTATGAATAACCAGATAGCATGTACAACACCAGCACGCTTCGCGTAGGGGGAATGTGTCGCGCCCTCACCAACTCATTAGGCCTTGTAGAGTCAAACGAAGCTTATACATGCTTGACCGATTCACGACGACACAAATTAAGTCTGAACGCCAGTTCAGCAACGCGGACCGAAGAGAAAATGATACAGGTCGACTCCTGTCGACTCCGTCTGTCAATGATTTGGGTCATCGAACCTACACCTTTGCAGAGTACCGCGGAGAATACCAGCTGTGATGGGACAAACCTTTGAATTAATGTCGGTGTCATAACAAGGTCCCTGGCGTTGTAATGGCAAACGAAGATCAGCATAGAAAGTGGATCGCCGTGAGAACTGAAGTAGTGGAATTATATTCGGTTCAGACTCGTGTTAATTGGAATTAATGTCAGGGGCCGCCGGTGCCAGGGCTGGCGTCGTGATAGCAAACGAGATGAGGTAGGCAGTGGATCAAGAATTGAAGTAGCAGCATTGTATACGGGTCTATTCCGTGTAATACCGTTGCTCGCAACCGCTTGAATAGTTTATGTGCGGAAGTGAGGCAGTGCTGGCATTGCCTCGCACATCCATTATATACCACGATATATGTACGGTATTCGTAGTCCAGAAGAGTCGTATTGAACAGATTAGCATGGTATCGCATATGTATGTAGGCATGTATCAACTCAGAAACCTATTGTAAAAGTACACATGTTACAGGGGTCTAGTGAGTGCGAGGTCTTGCGCAAAATCGGCAAGTCATAAAATCATCACGAAAGTTGAAAATGTCGGAACCAAGTGAAGCAACTAAAACGTTTAAGCCAGATAACCTTTACTGCGCCTTCAGATTGCGAAGCTCCCTCTGCACTTCTTGCATATCCGAACGGTTCCACTGGCCAACCCAATCTTGGTTCCACACGTGTTGAGAGGGCAACACCTCAACGGGTGCAAACGGTACGTCCTTTGGGATAACACAGCTAGTAGACGCGCTTTTTTTAGGTGGTGACTGGGTGTGAGAAGACCTGGGTATCGGGTGCGCCTCAGGAGCAGGGACCAATTCCGGGGGGATATTCTCGCCAAGGTGGCGAGAGAGCTTAGCCACACGTTTCCGCCGCATCTCCGCGGGGTCGGGAACGGAGGCAGCAGGTGAGCATGGTGAAAGTGGGGAGTCACCAGTTGATGGACAAGTGATGGGAGAAGGGGGAACGGAGCGCGTGTCTGACGGTGAGACAGGGACAACGTTTAAGCGCAAGTATAGCGGACGGGACTTGGTAGATAATTGACGAGTGAGTTTTTTAGATACACCAGACGACGGTAGCTCCAAGCTCTGTCTTCCTGATGCGCTGTCCGGAGCACAGGAAACGAGCGAAGATACCGAAGATGCCGCAGATGACGTCGGGCTGTGGGAAGCCACGTATGCCAGGTCTGCTCGACGAGAGTTGAAAATAGAGCCTTGGCGCTTAAGTGCCTTCGAGGTGTGTCTCGTGTTTCCCGCGGCAGGAAGCACCGTAGTGGCGTCGCCCTCGAGGAGGAACGGCGTTGTGCCCAGAAGTGACCCAAGTTTGCGTGTCGAGCGAATAAGGCGAGCACGCTGATGGGAATCAAGGGTATTGGTAGTTGGCGGAGGGAAGGGGTATGTGAAGATAGAAACCGCCGCCGAGGACATTGTAAAGCGAAGAATGTGGTGAGGAAGAAAGCTGCGCAGCGACAGACGGAGAAGTAGGACTAAGTAACCAGTACTTGTCTGTGGTGGGTGGGACGAGGAAGGGGTATCGACTTCTCGAGATATGTAGATATAATAAAACCTGGACACGCGGTGTCCACCTGGAGTGAAGAGAACAATAGGATGATGTGTGCAGCATTCCCGGAAGTTCAACTTCCCTCATTTATGCGGACTCAATTATGTCCAATTAGGAAATCGGAACAAGCGTTGCCATTCGTGGGAAACAATAATAATATTGAAGACACTGCCCCGCTGACTGCTGGCACTACACAACATATATATGTACATAACTGCGATGTCATGCTAATACTGGTATCTATACAACTGATATGCGTCGTGAAGGAGTGTGTTTAGCATGTCCGGACAGCACCGGTGTATTGAGAATGATAGGAAATGCTGATGCCCCCTGAAATCTGAACCGCAAAAACGATAGGTAAACTACCTCAGTGCTCACAGCACGTTTCCAAGTCGTTCCACAGAAGACATGAAAGGATTGAAGTTGTCCCGATAGATACTGCACGCCATCTTCTTGGCAAACCCATGTATGTCGATCTTGTCCCTTCCAGAGTCCCGCTCGTAACATTCTGCCCTGAACAATGGTATCACGCCGGCCTCCAGTGTGAACTCCAGTGTTTCGAAGATCGGTAACTCCGCGACCGCATCTCCTGGATTGTGCGTCCGGTCTGCGCGATTTACAAGGAAATCAACGAGGTCGTCATATTCGGCGTCGATGATACGCAGCGTCGCAAGCCGGCAACCAGGAAAGAAATAGGCCGACTTTCCCGACTGCAGGTCGGTTGAGAAAAGAGGCTCATTCAAGCCATCCAGGAACCCGATATCCGGTCCGATTAGAGTCAATGACTTCAAGGAAGCCATACTAAGCAGGAATCGGACAGCACAAACTCGGTGCGGCCGTACTTGATCGCATAGCCAATCCTCAGAAACGTCATCAGGGGTGTCGTAAACGTGAACATGGATTAGCTCGAGGGATTCCAGCTGAGCCAACAGGGACAAACGAGTTGTGTAGAGTGCATGCAAGAGCCTGGAAGAATCGATTTCAAGGTAAACGGAACGCGAGGGAAACAACGTTGCATCGGTCATGCAGCAGGCCGTTCTACGGTCGTGTCGATATATCGCAGTAGAAATGTCGCACAACCCCAGCGATTTCAGGGCGGGCGCATCGGTGTGAGGCAGGAAACATATAGCTTCTTCTTGTCCGAAGTAACCGATTCGAAGCGCACTAAGCTTCGGCAGGGTTATAGGTTGAAGGAGGCCAAGACCTTGCTGAACCGGAAGGCATCCTTGGAGTTCGAGTGACTCCAACGAGGAGCTGTTCGCCCTTAGCATGTTCCTCAACTCGACCACAGTAGGGCGCTGGGTTTGGTGGACATGACCGATGGTCAGGGAAGTCAACCCCCCAATGTGCCAGGTGCTCCAATTAGCGATGACCTGAGACATCCGAAGATTGCGCAGACGCGGTAACAGGTCGGTGATCGATCGTTGTTCAATATCGTGGGCGGATCGGCCTCGCTGGCCCGCAGCGTCAAAATCCGGGTAGACGTGAAAGAATGTATGACCCGTCAAGCCCCAAAACGAATTGTTGCCAAACTTAATATTCCAACTCTCTAGGAGTGGCATACCCCGGGGAACCAATTTGTAGGACATTAAAAACGGGACCTCTTTAAAGTCCGTTTCGACGTCGAGCGATCTAACGCGGTCGCGAACGGAAGCAAGAAAATCAACGGCGGAAGAGATGACCAAGTGGACATGCATGAGGAGAATTTCCTGGGTCTCGATCAACATAGTATTTGGCTTCCTGAGGTCAAGCTTGATGTCCAATGGACACGAAGCGGAACGCGCGCCGAAAACTGATGCCCACGGCAGAACTTCGCCACCGGATCGCATAAGCGCGGAGGCACAGGTCGAGGAGATATGAATGTTTGTCCACAAGAGGGGACATTGAATAGCGACCATCCGCCAAAACGTGCACACTTGCGAAACCACGACGGGGAACTTTCCGCCAGCTTTCTCGTTGTGTAGTCCCAACTTGAAGATATAGTACAGGATATCAGATGGCAGGCGTTGAATGGCGCAATTAGCGTTGTTAGGGGCAGGGAGGACTTTCGCCGGTGCCACAGCGTGTTCAGAGGGAGGACGCAGCGTGACCGGCGCTGGGAACCTCATCACGTAGTCACCGTGAAAGACTGGAGCCATGTCGTACGACGCCATGATATCTTTCGAAATTTATGTAAGGGAACACCGATGTCGACGTCGATTAAGATGGTGTCGCACCTGGAGAAATTGGTCTGAGACTAAGCCTGGGAAGAAGTAAGGGGGTGATGTTGATGGGAGGAGCCCGGGGCTGTGGTTTATATGTGCATAGCGGGTCAGACGTCCACCGCAAGGAGATCATGGTGTGGACTAGATAATGGCAAGTTGACACGGTGGACAATGGAGTATTGCCGCGACTCTACTCGTGGCGAAAGACTTGAAATAAACGATGTCAATTGAAATGGTGGAAGGAGTTTCTAGTACGCATGGGGACACAACTCACCTGCACCATTGTCCCAGGTGGACCGTTCAGTTCACATAATGCTAGTACAGCTTCAGCATTATAAAGCCCCGTGCCTCAGTGCATCTGCGCTGCAGTAGGTCGCCCACGCCCGATACTGTGTGTCGCAGACACGATAGTCGAGAAACTCCTCAGGAAATTTGGGGTTGAAGACAAGTTTCGATCATGAATTCCACGGCGGACCTCAATCCTGTAGGACAAATACCAAATCAGATGAAAGCTAATACATACACCTGGACTTCAACGGAACGAACTGCATTGGTCTCGGTAGTGGCACCCTATTTTGGCGGACTCACATCGAACAGAAGCAATATTTGTCCGAAGACATACCAGTGTAAGTGCTGGACTTGAACCAACTAGGGTTATCCAACAGCTGTGAACCCTACAGTAGCCTAATTAGCTTTAAAGTACGCCGAACTCCTAAATTAATTAGACTACATACGTCCGTGAAAGCCCAGCGCGCAAAACGCAGCATTTCTATAGACACCTACCAATCAACGGTGCGTAACCTGGACGAACTGTGATGCGATCGGGGGGACGTGATTGGATGAGGTGGGTGGTTCTACTGGCGAACCGAACAAGGCCGGCGCTGGGCCAAAGCTGGCTGACGCTTTGGGACGGCCCAGTGCAGCTTGGTCCCGTTTTTTTGTTTCTCATTCCCCATACATAATCTCCTTTCCCCCGTCCGACCCCCTGTCGTTCGTTATCTAGGCTTTCGTGCTTGCCAGCATGTTTAGCCGTCTGTCTTTACTTGTTTCGTCCATCCACATTTTGCTACTAGCGGCGCCATCATTCACTAGCGCACTTGGTACCTCTTGTACCGCCCCTCTGACCACGGGCACAGCAGCTCCGCAGGACCCCTACTGGCTGGAGACCATAAAACACCAAGGAATATCCGCGTTCAACCCCGATCCCTCTACCTACCAAGTTTTCCGGAATGTAAAAGACTTTGGGGCAACGGGCGACGGTGTAACAGACGACACAGATGCAATCAAGTAATTTTCTTATGCATCATTCGCGTTCGTGCCTCAACTGAGCTTTGTTTTTCAGCGCCGCCATGTCGACCGGTGATCGCTGCGGTGGAGGTACCTGCGGCTCTTCGACGTACGTCGTGCATTTCCCCTTAGCTACCAGTCGATGACAGTTTAGGAAACTTCAGTATTACGCCTGCTATCGTCTATTTCCCGCCTGGGTAAGCAATAGCCGATCAAGACGCGTTCTGCGGTGTTAATTCCATACTTATAGTACATATCTCGTTTCCGCTCCAATCAACACGTATTACTACACACAAATGATTGGAGACGCGAAGCGTCCCCCTACGCTCCTTGCAGACTCCAGTTTCGAAGGAAAAGCTGTTATTGGTAAGAAGCAAAATACGCGTTAAAATCTTTTCTGACGCCTAGCTAGATGCGGATCCGTACATGTCCAATGGCTCGCAGTGGTTTATCAACCAGAACAACTTGTGAGTTTAGGGGATGACCAACAGCTGATCTCAACGCGCCCTCTCGATGTGTACAGCTATCGATCAGTGCGTAACTTGATCATCGACCTCCGCCAAATGCCTACCACAGCCCCTGCCATCGGTCTTCACTGGCAAGTTTCCCAAGCCACCTCATTAATCAATGTCGTCGTAGAAATGTCAAAAGAAAATGGCACGCAGCACCAAGGTTTGATACCATTCCTTCGGCAGTGTAGTAGTGGCTAACTGCTTGTCGTCAGGTCTTTACATGGAAAATGGCAGGTAAGTTACACGCCTGGGCAACATGCAAGTCAGCTGATTACATACTTCCCGCAGTGGTGGCTTTATGGGTGGTAAGTTGTTCGTAGACACGCGAGTGTTGTGCCTGATGAATTATTAGATATCATATTCAATGGAGGTAAGTCGGAAGGACCAGAGTTTCAGCTCTTAGTCAACATAATGCAACTTAGGCATGAACGGCATTTACGTTGGCAATCAACAGTTTACTGTCCGGAACATCACCGTAAATGATGCGGTAGTCGGTAAGTATGCTTTTGAATTTTTTTCGCTGGGGCGCTCTGACTTTGAGCCTTAAAAGCTATTGCTGTCCCGTGGAATTGGGGTAAGTTTCCGCACACGCCATATGACCGAGTGACAGTTCCTTACTGCGGAGCAGGTTGGACATGGCAAGGGGTTTCAATCAACAACTGCACGGTACGTATCCCTCTCGCCTTACCAGGACCCGCTCACTTGCAATCAAAAGGTTGGCTTCAACATTACCTCTGGCACTGGGGTAAGTTAGCAGTTTCTATGGATTTCTTTGCGCTCAATGTTAGGACTAGGGTGTCGGTTCGGAAGCAATCATTGACTGCCGTAGTTATGGACACCGAAATATTCGTCTCAACAACGACCCCTGTCAACAGCTCCCTCGGAGGTTCCCTTATATTGAATAACATCGTGCTCCACAATGTCCCCGTCGCGGTCGGCGTCCAAGACTGGCGAGGTAGTGCTCAAGGGTACCAACGATACTACTTGCATCCAGTCTTGGGCCCAAGGCAACGTTTACCACGGCACTGATGGCCAGCCAGTTTTCACCCAGGGGTCGATACCAGGCCCGGTGAAACCAGGAAACCTCCTTGACTCTGAGGGCAGAATCTTCGGCAAATCTCATCCCCAGTACGCAGATTACGCTCTTGATCAAATAGTGAGCGTTAGATCCATGGGTGCAACTGGTGACGGTGTCACGGATGATACCACTGCCCTTCAAAAGGTGTTCGACGAGGTATATACTAGGACTTCTGCTGCTTATATTCACTCGAAGCTGAGTCACTTGCAGTACTGCGGGTTGCAAGCTCATATTCTTCGATGCTGGAACCTACTACATCACCGATACACTTATTATTCCCGCCGGCTCTCAGGTCGCAGGCGAGGCTTGGTCCGTCATCATGGGTGGAGGCTCGAAGTTCCAAGACGAGAGCAAACCAAAGGCTGTGGTACAAGTTGGCGAGGCTTGTCCTAGCAACTTCCTCGGAGTCAATGGCGTAGGAGGACCTGACTGCCTGTTCGGTGCGAATAGTATCTTTACACCAAGCGGGATCCTTGAGATCACTGACATCGTCTTCACCACTCGTGGACCCGGTGAGATATCTTTTTGCTTTTTGTACACACTCTGTTTTACTGAGTCTCGAAGCTCCCGGTGCCATTGTTGTGGAGTGGAACGTGCACGAGCCTGTGGGCGTTCAAGGTGGCGCAGGAATGTGGGACAGTTATATCCGGTATGTTATGCCATCTGAAATACCCAGCACAAACTGATCACCTACATACGAAACCAGGATTGGAGGAGGTATGTATACTTGGCCGGGGTCCTCCTTTTACTGACATGATCCTCGTCCTAGCTGCGGGGACTGACTTACAACTCGCCGAGTGCCCTGCGGGGTCCCAAAGTCCCAATTGCATGGCAGCGTTCATGTCGTTGCACCTCACGCAAGGTTCTAGCGCCTATCTCGAGGTAATCGACCGCTCTGTTCACCAATTATGAATACTGAGTCTTTGATAGGGTACGTGGGCATGGACCGCCGACCACGACATGGAGGATCCCCAGCTCCGTCAAATCAACGTGTTCACCGGACGAGGTGTCCTTTCCGAGTCGCTTGGCCCTGTGTGGTTAATTGGAACAGGTATGCTCGTTATTTTTACCAATGCCCCCATGGAATACTGAACGATTATTTCTAGCTTGTGAGTTTGGTCATTTTATGCGCTTGGTGATGTCTCATGTGTACAACAGCGGAACACGCTGCACTCTATCAGTATAATTTGAACGGTGCCGAAAGTCACTGGATCGGGCTCGCACAGACAGAGACGGTGAGACCCTTTGACTGGTTTCCCAAAAATCGTCTGAGTCATTCCTGTGTTAGCCTTACTACCAACCGGTTCCACAAGCCCCTGCACCTTACACCATCAACAAAAAGTATGCCGACCCAACCTTTGAGGGAACAGTCGGTACGGCGTGGGCTATGTATGTCCAGAGGTCTTGGAGCATAACTCTGTTCGGTGAGTTGGCAGTACGGTTTTTCCCGCACTGTTTCTAACATCATCTTAGGTGGCGGATTCTACAGCTTCTTCCAGGTATGTACTCCCCAGCCTTGCCACCCTTATTTCGATTGACGATGTAACTTTTTTCTGCGTTTCAGAATTACTCCACCGCTTGCCTTACAAACGTGAGTTGTCAAGCCCAGATTTTCAATGTGGACGATGCCTCTACGATCCAAGTCTACGGGTTCTCGACGGTCGGCACAGATTATCAATTGAGCATTGATCAGAAGGGTATCATTGACGAGGCTAGCAACCCGACTGGATTCCAGCAGTCGTTCGCCGCTTGGACTCGCTGGTGATCAGTTGATATTCAGAGTATTGGTTTTTTTTTTTTCTTGAATTTTTACGATCGAACCGAGGGTTAGGTAGTCTGATTCCCACTCGTTTGTTAAACTTGGCTCCTTTTTCGTTCTGTATGTGTCACGAGATATAATATACATCGATACGTAGTTGTTGAAATTAGAGAAGCATGGCTCGTTCCAATAATCGGAGGCAGCAAGATACTTAGGGACGGCATCATACGGATTGTATCTACGTTCAATCGAGTAGGAAAACCGAGTGCGATCAACGTAGCTCACACGACCACTTTCACGGAAGGGTATACAAAGGGTCATCAATGCTTCTAACATTCCGTGTTGGCTTGTACAAATTGTCAACTATAAACTTTCCATCTATTCAAGAGGTCAGCAAACTTGCAACTGTGTAGAGATGGAAGAAGATCGAATGCCAATGTCATCGTGACGTCACTCACTTGGTCCATCATTCTCATCAGCTCGCCAATTGGCATCTTGCATGTCCTTTGCGACACCAGTGAGGACATGTCTCTTGACCAATCTTTCTCTTGCGATTTCCCAATCAACGTCAACCCACCACCGCTCATCCATCGCCTCAGCAGCCACTCTCCACACGTCAACGTCAAGCATCGTGTACAGACCTTCGATGATTACGATGCGGTGATGAGGATAAATAACCACTGCATCGGGCGTTGGGTCTTTGAGTGCATGATCGAACGAGGGAGCGGTGATAACTATAGTGCTCTCACAGACAGGGGCACGCAAGAGGTGAACGAACGAGACGTAGGATTGACCATCAAACGTCCAATGTGCTCCACGACGATCGTAGGCTAATTTCGGATTTTCCATGGTATCGAGCTGTGCGCGGGTCAGATGCCAGCCGTCGAGACCGATCATGATAGCCTGGGGGAGTGGAGTCGCATCACTTCGGTGCTCGGTGTTTGCGTTTGCTAACAGCGCATTGACGTGGTCGACAACCAAGACAGCTAGCGTAGATTTCCCAGACGCAGGGAACCCAGCGATTGCAATGAGTAGTCGGGCGTTTGGCGGTATTCTGGAGGTCGGGGTGAAATGCCATCGATATCGCACGGTGAAAGTTTGGAAGCTTTTGACTTACGAATCTAGCTTGCTGACGACAACTGCTGCAAGTTCCCTGGCCGTCTCGTCCATGGTCGGTACGCCCCAAGATTGTATTACAGTAACAGAACTCAGGTTAGTTCCAGTGAAACTTCGAACTAATTATACATTTGATAGAAGTACTACACAGAGGGTATCAAAACCGCGGTAATGCTGAGTCTGGTATCACTCCACGAAGCATTCCTGCCATACATCCCCGTGAGCCATATCACTTAGATCCAACTCCATTCCACCTTTTGGGATCATCAGCGTGTTCCGCAACAACCGAAGTGATGACCGGTATGTCAGGGGTACCCATAACAGCAAACGTTTCTGAGGCCCCACAATCCACCCATCGGGCTCTACTCGAATCATATCTCGCCAGTCCTTGACGTCACCGACACCGTCAAAAAGTTTCTCGGCATCGCGCAATGCATGATCTGGGGTAAAGGAGAAGTATACTGGGTATTTTTTAACGTGCTTGGTATCATTGCATGAATTGTCGGGGGAAATTGCGTTCAAAGGATCGGGGTGAAGTTTATGAGTCGTGTCCATGTCTGAGTTGCATATCAAGAAAAGCTTGAATGAGAACGACACAGTATACTCACTTTCTGGAGGGAAAGATATGAGTTCCGTGGGTCCGTGGACGGGACAGTCTTCCAAGTCCCATACGCGTACCGTACAGTCCCGGGCACTAGATATGATGTGCTTGCCGTCCGGAGAGAAGACAACTGACTCGACCCCACTGGTATGTCCCTTCAGAGGATCCCCAATAGACGCACCCGTTTGGGAGTCCCAAAGGCGAATGGTGTGATCATCGGAGCCTGACGCGATTTGAGTGCCGTCAGGTGAGAAGGCAACCGTCTTCACCCAGTGGATATGCCCTTCGAGAGCCCGAAGTTTCGTTTGCGTTTCTGCATCCCATATAAAGACATAATCGTCGTCACTGCCTGACGCGATCGTCTTGCCGTCCGGAGCGAATGCAACCCCACAGTTCCATCCATCAGATTTGAGTGGGCTGCCTACTTGTGAACCAGTTTCTACATCCCATATACGGAGAGTGGAATCATGGGCACATGAAACCAGTCGCTTTCCGTCTGGTGAGAAAGCAACCCCGCACACGCATTCAGTGTGGCCCTTGAACGGTGTACCTATCGCTTTGCCTGTTGCTACATCCCACATACGAATGGTGGAGTCAAACGAGCTGGAAGCAAGGCGAGTCCCGTCAGGCGAAAAGACAACACAACGCACTCCATCGGTGTGCCCTTCGAAGGGCGCACCAATCGACGTTCCATCCTTCACATTCCATAAACGGACAGTTCCATCTGCTGAACCTGAGGCAATCTGGATTTCCGTCTGGTGAGAAGGCGATGGCGTTGACCGGTTCGGTGTGCCCTCGGAAAGCACTGCCAATTTGAACACCTGTCTTCGAGTCCCACAGGCATATCGTGTCGTCGCCTGGCGTTGATAGAATTTGCAGACCATCCGGGGAAACAGTGACCGGGAAAGAAACACCAGAATGTCCTTCAGTGAAGCTTCCGACTTGCAGTCCGCTTTCCACGTCCCACACACGTATCGTGAAATCGTCCGAACCAGACACAATGCGTTTGCCATCGGGCGAGAACGCAACCGATTGAACGGCGTCTGTATGTCCCACAAAGGAATTGCCGACCTGTTTCCCGGTTTCTGTATCCCAAAGACGAATAGTTCCGTCTTCGGAACCCTGAAGCTATCCGTCTGTTGCCCGGTGAGAAAGTGATACACTGGACTGCGTCAGTGTGACCTTCCAAAGGTTCACCCACTTGTGCATACGTCTCTCCATTCCACAAGCGTATGGTCTCATCCTCAGAAGCCGATGCAATGAGCTTCCCGTCGAGGGAGAATGCCACGCCATAGACACCGCCGGTATGTCCTTCAAGCGTTGCGACATGTGAACCATTTTCCACGTCCCATATACGGATGGTGCTATCATCTGAGCCCGATAAAATCCGTTTTCCATCGGGAGAGAAAATGGCTGAGTATATATCTTCCGTGTGTCCCTCATAGGGAGGACCGAGTCGGGTGCCGGCTTCCAAATCCCAGACGCAGACAGTCTTATCCGATGACGCGGATGCCAACAAGCGACCGTCAGGAGAAAACGAAACCCACATGACACCACCCTTGTGTCCCTCGAAGGGTTTACCACGCTGGTCGCCTGTGGCTGCATCCCAAAGACGGATCGTTTTGTCGTCAGAAGATGAGGCAAGGAGTTTGCCATCGGGTGAAAAAGCGACACAGAGGACAGTATCGGTATGCCCGTCTAAGTCCTTCCCTACTTGTAGTCCAGTCTCAGCATCCCATATCCGGACAGTGAGGTCATCCGAGCCCGATACAATCCGCTTCCCATCAGGCGAGAACGCGACGCACCACACATAGGATGTGTGTCCTTCCATAACGATCTGAACATTTGACCAGTCTAGGTCACGCCCTCGGGCGAGATGAGGAAGTCGGGTAAACTTCTTGGCAAATCGTGTGGCCAAAACAGAATTGGCAGGCGAGAACGGAAGTGCAGATAGGTACAGATGTGGAGTGCTCTGCACAATGGTGCTGCTGAAGCGCCTCACAAATTTAATGGTGTCTCTCGCAACTGCTACGGCGTCTTCGTAGCCATCGTGACCCTAGCGAGGTTGAAGTTAGCACGCGTTTTGCAGAGAAATCGGTCACTCACATCTAGCCAACCAAGCACAGCGGTTAGAGCTTCAGGGACGTTGCTAAGCGCGTCGAGAAGACCTAGTGCCTCCAGCCAAAACAGTATTCGCTCGTTAGCGAGTAACGCCTTCACCTCTGCGGCTAGGTGTGCATCGAACTTCGTTTCCTTAACGTGGGTGTGCCAGAATCGACAGGAATACGACAAATGGTCTGGGATGCACTCTTTTATGCGCTCGGCCAGATGACTGATCTCAGAGTTGCGCTTGTACGAACTTTCCAACTTGCAGATATTGAACCGCAAGCCTTCCTGCATGACGTGAAGCGACCCGGTCGCTAGGTTTGCGTGCACATTCGAAGCATCAACATGGAATTTCTCACTTCGCTTCTCATCTGTCAGGAAGTCATAGAAAGATGAGTGCAGGGGCCGAACAGGAATCGACGTGTCAGCGATGCCGCTGAACAGGGACGCCATGGAAGTAAGAATGACTTCCACCTTGAAGCGGTCTGTGCGATCGATGAAAGCGCGACGCATTGTATTAAGGGACGCCAGAGAAAGGGGTTCCAACGTCCACATGATTTGTCGCATGACGGAGTGGAAGCGAGCCAATGCTTTCGGAGAGTCGTCCATGATATCTGCCAGAATAACACGGTACATCTCATCCAGAAGAGGTTTACCAGCTCCGGGTGTGAGCGAGATGAGGTCCTCAAACCTCTCCTTGGGAGTGACACCTGCTTTGTAGGATCTGATGAACTCGCAAGCGAGACGAGACCATTCAAATAAGCCATCGGATTTCTGCGCAAGGTGAGTGACGTCCTCGTCGTTGAAAGTCATCGCCCAAGTTGCGTAGCTTTTCCGAGATATACATGCGTATGTCGCGTTCTGTTGACTCGGGAGGAATAGTATCCATAGGCCTGAGTTTCACATGCGAAGAACCAGAGAGCGCGGTTTGGATGTCAGGCAGCGGGCGAGATGAGATGAAAATGCGGATACTTGAAGGGAACCCTTCAGCCTGCGCTGACGCAAGAATCTTAAGAATGTACTCCCGGCTTGCCTCCCCACCACTCTCATCTAACCCATCGATGACGATCAAGACATTTCCTAACGCAGTGTCTGTAACTTTCGACAGAGGCTCTCGAATCAACTTCTCCCACTGTTGGGTGACGTCAGGGGTAGTCCTGAGCGAGGGGTCACTGACAATCGCTCCGGCCAGTGCTGCTCTAAACAGTAAATCGCGACCGGCCATGTCGCGTGCAATAGTGGTGAACATCTTCTCGTGGCGGCGCTTCCGTCTGGCGATCGCGAGCGAAGCAGAAGCACGAGCCGAGTCTCCCCAAGTCCTTGAATCTCATGGCAACGGTATGAGCGATGCTTGATTTGCCTGTGCCCGCTTGGCCAAAAAGCCAAAACACGCGGGGAGAGTCAACTTCAGGACTATTGATCCAGTCTACGATCTCCGAAAGAATTTCCGTTCTCGTGCCTTCGAGGCATTTCTTAGTGGTGTTTAGCCCGGCGCCTGCTGCGTAGGCCAGACCATCCAGTTGTAAATCGTCTCCTAGAAAACAGGCATAGCGAGTTCAGAGCGCAACGGAAATGGACGAATTGAAAGCTTACCGATGCGGACCAACGTCTTCAAGAATATCCCGTACAGCAACATCGCGAAATCGCTGCATCACGCCATCCAGCGCATCGTTATAACGGGTGACTGCAGTTGTCGTTTCGGTAAGAACATTCTTTCCTAGTCTGATCCCTGTTACAGCGCTGTCAGAGATGGAGATCGGGAACAGGTGCGAGCGATCAACATACAAAAATTCTTCGTCTCTGAATAGTTGCTAATGAACTGAGAGCACTCGTGCATTATCTGCGCAGTCTGTGCTAACGTATCCTTCATTGAGGTCACTCTAGCAAGCACTCCATCTCCCAAGAGGAACTGATAAACATTTGAGACTTTGGCAAGAAGGTCATGTATGGCAGCATCGAGATTTGCTTGTGCAAGTATCAGCTACCAAGATATAAGACCCAGAATCGGTATGCAGAAGAGACCATGAACTAGCACCTACATTGGAGGCGGTCGTCAAAGCTGCCAACGCAATAGCAGCATACGGATGGAGCTATAGACACTTCAGACAAATCTGGACAGTTAACATGTTTTGAACCCAGCTCACCCCAGCGATGGTGGTAATGACCGAGTTGAAGATTTTCAAGGGCGCTAGGTAGGAGTCGACGGAATCTATCTTATTCATCGCGGTGCTTGCCATCCCGACGGTGTTGGCGGCGCCTTGTGCAAGACCCGGGATAAGATTCAACTTGTCCACGCCCTTCTGAGCGTTGCCGATCGCTTGGTCCATGGTCACGGCATCCGCACGTTTTGAGGTGTTCGCAGATTCATCCTGATAGTACACATAGTCAACGATCGCGATACCTCTTCTTGGGGCTGGAACGTGCCTTCGGGTCCTCACGAAGTACAGGCGCTGGCGGCTGACTGCCTTGAGATTCTGTTTTATGTTCATCCTTTTGTATGGACACCTGAACAGTTGTTAAAGCCACACGACCACCCTCACTTTCTTTCACCTCAGCTCTCGCCTTCTGACCGTCCTTTGAATGACTAGTGGAAGATCGCGAATGCTTTAACTACATCAGCATAATGCATTCCCCAATGAACAGGACACGTACCCCTCCAAGCCAACTTGGCCACGCTGGAGACCTTTCCTTATCGTGAGGAGCCTGATTGGACTGAGCTTCGTGCGAATCGGCACTGTCTTTCTGCGAAGAAATATGAGCGACTGGAAAGCGATCGAGACGATCGGCATGCCCCATGTTTTCGAAAACCGAAAAAATGATGCTTCTCTGTAGGTGTTTCTTGTCCCATTATTCGTCCGCCTTGGCTGGCAAGAGTCTGCACTGAGAGTGTCCGTTGGGAGAAGGGCAGATGCCAGCGATATACGTATCCTTCCGGATCAAACTGGTGCCTACACCAGCCCACACCCCACGAACTGCACAACCAGGGGAATCAATTGCTTGACAATCATCAGGCCATCAGGGCTGCGACGTGCCTAGTTGGTGACGTTGTGTAAGCTTTTGTTACTGAGTCCGACTCCATGGCTATGCCAGCCTCCGCAACCAGTTCAGCCGTGGTGTGACTACGGCCACTCGAACAACCCAATCATGCACGGAAGTGAGCACCAAAGGCGAACATTGAGAAGGTAACTTGGCCACGACGCCAGGCTCGACAGAGGGTAACTGACTTCACTTCGTTATCGGGCAGAGCGAACCCAAAAACTATACAGGACAAGGTCCTCGTTGGATATCAGGGGTGGTAAGTGTTTACACCTCAATCCAACTGATGGTACATTGGAGTCTGGTTGAGGTGGCGGTCCAAAACCCATCGCACCCAGGTGCCAAAACGCAGTATTTCACCAATCACTGATCGCTATTTCGCTAGGTTCACTTGTGCAGGTGATGGAGAACCCATCTATCCAGGTATACATTCATCCAGTTGGTTTCCAGTTCCGTGCTGATGCACCTTATCGCCCGTTCAAACAGGGCACCACGGATGGCTTCATTGGACAAGCGGCATCATCTCCCAAGGCGGCCGCCCCAATGTCGACCTATGGCCAGACACGTCCGAATACTCCCCCTCGGAGCTGTTTCCTCTCCAAGGGCTCAACATGGCAGATGGCCAACCGGCCTTCGTGTTCTCATCGCGTCACCCAAAGACAGTCAGGCGTCATTTCCATTGGATGGCTCTTCATGGTGTCGATGGCGCGTTTCTGCAGCGCTTCGCCGGCGAATGTGATAGTAGAGAGGGGGAGTCAGGGAATACGGCGTGTCAGGGATGAAGTTGGGGAACGCGTCAGGGAAGCCGCTGAAGCGGAGGGGAGAGTCTTTGCTATCATGTCCGTTTGGACAATCTATGCGCCCATTTACTTCTCACTTGACTTGTGCTGGGCGTGGCCTGTTGCAGGTATGATGTCTCAGGCGTATCCCCTGACCGCATCCAACATGTTCTGGAACAAGATTGGATCCACCTTCTTCGCGATCAGCGCATTCTTGACAGTCCAAACTACTTACGCGAAAATGGACGACCTGCTGGTCGCTTTATGGGGTTGGTTCCTCTCTCGGACTTGTTGAATTGTGGTAAACAGCTGTTGCGCTATATAGGCTTCGGTTTCAACGACCGTAACCACACTCCTGAGCTCGTACGCTCGATAGGGACATTCTTCCGCTCCAATACTCCTGGTGGGATATACCTTATGGCTGGCGTTCCAGGGCATTGGAGGACATCAACATCCGACGCCGATCGCAATCCCGACTTCGTGAGTATGTGGACAGATGTTTTTGATGCTATCAGTCCGTGGACCGTCGGAAGGTATGGCAACGAGCAAGATGCAGACCGATGGGGAGAAGAGCGCGTCAAGGCGGATGCGGATTACCTCAGAAAGTTCTCGGAGGAGACAGGTAAGAAAGTAGACTACGTCCCTGTCGTCTTGCCTGGAGGAAGTGTACGTGTCCTTTCCTTGCTGGTGTATTTTCCAAGTATGAAGCTCATTCGTGCAGGGATACAACCTCTCCCAGGGAAAATGGGGCCTAAATGGCATTAAGCGTAATGGTGGCAGATTCCTATGGAAGCAAATTTACAATGCTCGTCGTGCAGGAGTGCGCACGATCTATGGAGCCATGTGGGATGAGTACGTTCTTCTCGCTTGGTGCTACCAACGTCTGCATGACGAGCCGGTGCCTTTGCCTTGCCTTATTTGCAGGTATGATGAAGGCACAGTGTTTATGCCCGTCGTGTCCAAATCTTCACAGCTGCCCGTGCACCCCAATTTCAACTTCATAGCGCTCGATGTAGATGGACGTGACCTTCCCTCGGATTGGTACATGCGCATTGCTGGGTTCGCTGCCGAGGGTTTTCACGGAGATAGGGTCCTCATGGAGACCTTCCCTGTCAAGGAATTGCAAGATTATTGGTCGACAAGACCACACTATGAAGACCTCGGCGTTCAAATGCATACAACATTAGAAGCTGGCCAAGCGTATCACAAGTGGCAGGGCGCAGAAACGAGCGGTGCTATCGAGGATGCACCTCCTCCTTACTCAATTGAGGACGTCGTTCAACAGACGCAACATATGTCACTCGCTACTGGCAGGAGTGGCATGAACGCACCGCTTCCATCTGGTCCGCCACCCCCTGTCCCAGCCAGGAATCCTTCTATTTCCGTATCGTCCATCCCTGCCTCAATGTCAATGGCTGTGAGTGGCAGCCTTCCATCACCCCAGTCAATCTCTGCACATCCGGTTCCGGTCAACATGTCCACTCGTCCGATAGTTTCACCGCAGCCTCCTCCCAATGTATCCAGTCGACCCACACCTTCTACCGCGTCTGCACGTTTACCTTCTGTGGATTTGTCTTCGCGCCCACCTGCACCCCCGCCACCTTCGACAAAGCCTCACTTGCATCACTCTCCTGATGGTGGCCCACTGAGGATGCCTATGCCTAGCTCTACGGTACCGCCTGTCTCACAGTCACAGGCGCACTCACCCCGTCCGTCCACCGCATCTTCCCAAATAGTGGGAAGACCCGTCTCCCCGCCAGCTGGACTTCCGTACAACCCTACAACTGGACCACCACAAGACCCCTACTTTGTACCCTACTCACCGTCAGGTGGATGGAGTAGTGGACATGGTCAAAGCCACGTAGACTTTTCTGCACCGATGCCCGTCCCTGAACACTATTATCCGAACCAAAGCAGTCCACCTCCGATGGGGCCGCACTTGCCTCATCGCTATGGGAGCTCGCCAGCCCCACCGATTCATCCCCATCGGTATTCTTGCTATACAAATCTACCAGAGCCTAGCTCACCACCACCACCAATTCCACCTCGTGGGTATTTGTCCACTGTGTCTGTATCTGTCCCTTTCTTCCTGGTGCTGACATGCCATTCTCACTTCCTTTATATCAAGGCCCAGCGGCCCGTCCTCAGTCGTCGGGGTACTATGCGCCTTATGCGCAGGACTCTTCCTATGGTGGCACCACGTATGGCAACTACAACTACAATCCGAACGATCAGAACGACGGAAACATGAGAGGAGGGACTCTTGCAGGAAGAGCTCTGAGCGTCGTTGAGAATGTCGCAGGCAGGGATGCGAGAGCCCAAGTTGAAAGAGGGGTAAAAACAATAGCGAACAGTGAGTATTCCTCGTTTGTATTTGAACCTAAAACTATGGTAACAAACTGTAACACTCAACAACCTTTCCAGAGGGATCCTCGATATTGAACAAGCTGAAGTGAGGGGAAACGCTCCCGAGAGAACTTTGAAAACCATCATGTGTACCAGGACTGAATGATAGATGGCTGCAATATTCGTGTGTTCCATACAAACCTGTTATTCAAAACTTACGGACAAACGTATCGACGTAGGATGTGACTATACACTAGTCCTCTTGTGCATCGCACTATTAACCAAAAGCTGTTTGGGGACACTTAACCTTGACTTTCAGGTGGACACATTCTGGGTGGCGTAGCCTGATAGATCTCAACTAGGACTGGACGAGTTTGGGACCTGAAGGTTGGCGAGCGCGCACATTCTGTCCAACTAGTCCGATAGGAGTACTGATGTCAATGTGTCACAGCATGAGTTCAGCGTAGGGTGGATGGCATACTTCTGCGCCGTCATCTTACATAGATGATCGATCAATGATCATCATCTGGAGCTCGTGACTCTGCAATATCATCCCGGCTCCGTGTCCTGCAAACCTCTGTTCAAGCTACACACGTCGATATGCATACGATAGCGCGTTCGCACTGATGCCGTAAAATGTGCTGAAACTTGTACGCACGCCGCTCGCGGTACTCGATCATACTGCGGAGCGTTATAGGGGATCATACACTTCCTCGTAACATTTAGTGACCGAAGCGCCTACTGTCTACATCCTCTGGCAGTTCTGCCTCCGGATGAAGCATCTGCACGTAAACTCTATAGCGGAAGATTAGGTTAAGTAATTGCACTCTACAACACACACAAAAAGGCGCTGACGAGTCAGAACAGACGAGGAGCCGTCACCACTTCTTCCTTCGTGATAGGCGCGAACCTAATAGAGAATGTTTAGTGCCAGTGGATAGGTATTCGATTCACGTAAAGCCAGTCCTTCCGAATCCCCATGTTCAAGCCTCAAAGTTTCGGGTATAATTTCATGCGATAACACCTTCAGAAGCCTTCTTAAGAATCCCGGAGGCGGGGTTCTTAATGGACCTCGGAACCAGCAGGGACAATTGGGCATGACGGCTTTCCGACTCCCCGGTACGACCTCACTGGATATCAGATAATTTTTGCGAAGCCTTCACCTTTGACTGCTGGCTTGCGTGCAACCGGCGCACTCAGCTACCACACATCTGGTAACAACTGACTAGTGAAGAATTGCTCTCAGTGCCACCGGCGATCGAACTTCGGGATGGAGATGCTCAGCACTGATTCAAAGCCCGCATAGTCCAAGTTTCAGCAGTGAAGACGGCCTTCAGGTGTCGGTGTTCCAGTCACTACTGATTTGAACCACGCTGAATAGGGCAAGCTTTCCTCCCCCTTTAAAGAAGCTGCGTATCGCCTCGATCGAAAAACACGACTATCCTTGTTCAATTTTGTGTCCTAACCACATATAAACGTGCTAATTTTTAGGCCGGATGAGGTTCTTACTATGTACTAAAAATAAGTGTACAAAACAGAAGATAGGACTCCACATCGCGCGCCTATGGTATCTCACGCTAATATAGCAAGGGCCGCATCATTACTTGTCCGATGCTCAGCCATTCTCAAACCATGAAAACACGTTCTCCGTAATGACCTGTTACGATACACAGCGACGGAACCCGAGGTAGAGGAGCTAGCGTGGGAGTACGTATAATATGTGCACAAAGCGATCGAAGGGCGGTGGAATGCATGGAACTCCTCGATGGCACCTTGACTGACTATTCTGTGTCGTGCAAGTGATGTCATCACACGGGTGATCCTGGGGCCTGCTATGAAGTTACAGTTAAGAAAGACTCACTCGAAACAGACGCTCTCCTGCAGGGTGGAAAGTTGCCTCTGCATCGGTCTCCAAGTCTGTGACGGCAGCGTATAACGGCAAGTCCCGCACCGGATCGGATCGATCGAAGTATCTTCTCCTCCGCTCCGCTGTTCTTTCCCTCTCCCTCCGCACGAAGACACGGCATACCCACAAAGAAAGAAAGAAACAACGCAATATTACTTATTTGCTAGGGCAGTCCCAAAACACGGAACGACTAGTCAGAAAATAGTATAAAGTACCTCCGGAGAGATGCAAAAGAATACTACAGGTTGTGCTAACCGTACGGTACATAATTAGTGTACATGCTGGCGGGTGTGCTATCGTGTATGTCTGTCACCAATGCGAGTCTATGATAAACCACGCGGGATAAGGGATGGGCCCTATCACACGTCCTGTGCGAGTCGACTGAGTCTGTAAGGTATGCAGAGAAAGATGTGGATGCGTGGGTCGTATGTAGTGTATGAACCGACTGAAGAAAAAGTGCGTGTCCAAGAAGAAGACGAAAGACTACGATGCGAAACCAATTATAATATGTGTGATACGATTCAGATCGGAACGCCCCCTCGCGGTCTTGTCGAGCTGACGACTCGTCACGGCAACAGCGAAGGGAACAAGTATGAAATACCAAGACAAACAAGAACTTTCGGAGGCCCTGCCGCGACGCCGGAGAAGAACACTGCAGAAGCGCCCAGCAAGAATGAAAAAAAAAAAAGGGCCGGATAGCGTCTCCACAAACTCACGAACAAGAACCACAACGTGGGTTTAAACACCATCCGATCGGCGCTACTTCGCCAAATCGCGTTGTCGCTGCCGTCGGATGTAATCATCAGACCATCACGAGCCTCCCCATGACATAGGCACCGTTGTTGACGAGCCCACCATCGCTGCTATCCTTGACTCCACTCGCAAATCTGGGACCGGGAAGCACACCTTTCCACCCGCAAGGATGATATGGCGCAGCAGCAACGTCTTCGTCCCATGAGTTGCGCTCCTCGATCCAGTCGTTGGATAGTGGGTCTCTGGCAGGGCTCACAGGAGGTAGGGGAACGGAGGTCGGTGGATAATCGATTGGAAGGATGTTGTATCGGGCAAGGGACTGAGGGACCCATAGGGACGGAGAAGGCGCTCGACGACGACGTTTGGTGGGGGGTTTTTGGGGGGCAGTGCCTGCGGCAGACGAAGAGGGCGTAGAGGAGTGAGTAGATGCCTCGGATGCCTCGGGAGCCTCGGGCTCGAGGACGCGGGCGCGCTTGATAGATTGTTGCAAAGGGGCAGGGGAGGTCGACGATTCTGGGACATTTGTGCCACCCGCGGAAGTGGAAGGCGACTCGACGGAAGATCCGCCGTTGGATGACGGGTGGCGGTCAACGACGTTGGACTGACTGGCTCTGTTAGCAAGATTGACGGGTTTAAGCACGCATCGTTTGATGTGACGATTGAGATTAGATGCCACGCCAAAGCGACGGCCACATGTCTCGCAGACAAATGCTGTATTTTAGCGGAGAAAAATGAGTGCAACGTGTATGTGAAAAGCGATACAAATGAAAAGCAGCAAGACCGGCGGTACACACCTTTTACACCTGTATGAACGAGAAGGTGCTGGAAGCGGCCGTAAGTCACGAGTTCATGAATGCCTCATAATAGGGACGAGAAAATGAGAGAAAAAGGATATTGACCTTTCTGAGGGTAGATGGTCTATCAAATGACTTTTCACACATCCAACAACCGTGTCTTTTCTCGCGGGCACGCGACTGGCTCTCAGACTTTGAGGCACGTGTGGTGATGCTTGCCGTCGTCGCCGGGGTCGTCCTCGTCATTATTTCTCGGGCAGGAGGATTAGCACTGCGGGCGCTTCGAAGTGATTGCGTGATGTCCGCTGGTGCGAATTGGGATGATCCTGACAGGGTCATCATGCCAGGAAAGGATGTCGACAGCTCCCGAGTTTAATTGGGGGTACGACATGGTGGACGACGGGTCAAACAGATCGGGACAGAATGAAGTGGACGGGAGAGTCGGCAATGAAGGGGAAGACGCGGTAGAACCGCTTGCGCTTTTATCGGCGAGCGGATAGTAGTCGTAGTGCAGCCCAGATAAGAAGGGGATGGCAGTAGTGTCGCAGGTCCATTCACATGGCGGTGGCGCGTGGATGCTGGAGCCGCCGGTGATGGTTTTGAAACTGGACAAGGAGGGGGGGATGTCCGTGACGGAAATAGGTGCTTCCCGTGGTTATTGAACGGAGCGCTGGCGGAGTGGCGATGATGGAAGATGTCGATGAAGACGGTCCGCTATTAATGGTGGCCCTCCGAGCGCTGGTAGTGTTATTGCCGTAGTTACACGCCGGAAGGTAACTGGTACAACTGGTAGTGCCAGAGGGGGTATCGAAATTGGCGTAGGTGGGCGGGGACGAGTTGCCCATGAAGCGTGGCATCGAGCCGCTGTGGAGGGGAGAGCCCTGATAGACCTGTGATGGCCGGAGGGCAGGCAACTGGATGGGCTGCATCTCTGTAGGATGGATACACTAGTTAATCGACGACGGGATGGACGAGGAGGGTGCTGGGCTATTGTATATATATGTATCAGACCGGGGGGAGGGGACACGCCAGCAGCAGCAGCAGCTTGGCACCACCGACAGCGAGATCAAACTCGTGGAACTGTTAAAATCGACATCATCGGACGACTACTGGCAACTGGCCGTTCCTGTGTCTGTCACCCAGCAGCAGCCAGATCGAATTTGTCCAGATACAATATCCATACATACCCACAACGTGGACGGCATCTATGAGAGGCTGGGTTCCTTGTTACGACAGCGAATTTAACATTTAACTTCAGCGGCTCTGTCCATCGTCCTCGTCTACGCGGACATCCTCTTCTGATAACGCGTTCAGGGTGGTCCCACTACCATCCCGAGTGCCATCCGTCGAAAACTGATAATATACTATTGATGGTGGTGATGGGGGTCGTACGCCCGAAAAGTATTTCGAGATCATCGACGGCAGATCGGGGAATACCAAGCTGTGTTCCATTATTCATTATGCCCTCGGGATTGGGTACAAATGTCACACAATATGGCCTCGTTGCAAACCCCGTTTGCCACCGTTGACAATGCCCTTTCCGTTCTAACACGCTGTCCTTCTTTTTCTCTGCTGCGTGCACCGCGACGGAGTGTGGGCCCGACGATCCTCGACCCAGCCCCTCCTCACCTCACGACGGGGCTGCTGGTGCGTTGTCATGCGTGTAGTTTTTATTTTTATTATTATGTAGTGTTTATTGTGTTGACCAAACACCAACAAACAGACGCCCTGGAGGTTCCCTTCGACGGTAGCGCGTCATCGAGACTGGCATCAGACTTTGCAAGATGGCCATCACGTCCACACAGAAGTCTGCCATTGAAGACATCATCAACATTCTCGTCGCAGCAACGCCTTCCCGTGGAAAACGCAAAATGGCTGACATGTTCTTGGAATTAGTCGACAGAAGTGATTGGCCAGAATATTACGAGGTATCCATTCATTCCCCTATTCACCAGATGTGATCATCGCGAGGTATGATACCAAAATACGATCCAATCGTGTACAGGTCATCCCAGAACCACGCTGTATCAACGGCATACGCGCAAACGTGGAGAAAAACAGATACAAGGACCCTCTCAACGCGTACACTGACTTGTCACTCGTGTTTTGGAACGCGTTGTTCTACAACGAACCAGGCAGTCAAATTGCAACGGACGCAGAAACTCTCAAGGTGAGTCACTGATGTTCCTCTTGAATACGATCACCTCCGTTCTCTCCGTCCCCCTTCGCTTGTCCTTCTCGCACGTTCTCCTCCCCCATGTGACGATGGTCTCGACTCCCCTTTCATCCGCGGCGCAAGGAAGGGAAAAATATATATTATATTATATTATCTATAATGCACGAATCAGTTCAGTTTGCCGACGCGTCCTCCAGAACATTCTCGTGACCGAATGGCAAAAACGGACCGTGCTTCCCTCTCCACGCCTCTCCCCTCCACCGGCATCGCCTCAAAAAGTTCACAAAGCACTCGCTTCTGCTCAGCCACAGCTAGGCCAGCCTGCTGCTGCTGCCATCAAACCAGATCCCTCCAATTCGAAATTGGCCCCCTCGCAATTGGCGTCCTCCCCAGAAATGGATGTCGACGTCAACGGCATGTCCCCAGAACCAGAAGGTCAGTCCGAGGAGGCTGGCATGGGCTCCGTAGCTGGAGACGGCGACGGTGATAGCGAAACAATCATTCGTCAGCTCGAACAGAGTCTACCCCGTTGGGACGGATTCGGTGATTCGGGTTGGATGTCCGAGATCAACAAGGTAAGCAGGTCCTCCTACGTTCGTTCTGGCAGTGTGGGCGCCGCGCGTATCATAATCGCCATTGTGATTGTCGACACCACCACCCTCGCCGCCTTTAATTGGCGTCCCTCAATCCCATGTATATTGGACGAGTAATATTGTTGCGTTGTACAGGACCGTTTGTTGGACCTTGTGGTGGCGATCAAGAGCCATAAAGACGTCGTGTGCGTACCCGATCCTCCCCCTCTTCCATTACGTGAGCCGTAAGATGAATACTTCACTGCAGCGGAAATCGTTTGGCTGTTGCTCTTGAGGCCGTTCCCGAGGAACCAACATCTCCACTTTTGTCCTATCAGGTAACGTAGCCATATGATCCCATCCCTAACTGGCTCATATTATTCCAAAAAGTCACATCTGTCCCTTAAGATCATAGAGGTCAGCCCATCTTCGTCTTCGCACCGTGCCACATTCTCACCCAGACCTTGCCTTAGGGACGTGTCCGATCTGGAAGTTATGAATCTGCGAAGGCATTTGATTTGGACATGGCCCGTCTGTTCGAAAAGGCACGACGTTGGCACGAGCCTTGTACAGAACCATACGGGCATGTTTTACTCTTACAGGTAGATATATATCCGTCTAATGACTCGCTTGTCATGACTGATGCTCGTTCGTCGGAAATGATCGATTAAAGCGGTTATACCATGCACTCACGTCGTCTTCTCCACCTTCTGGTCCACCCTACACCACCACGACCAATTTTGCTTCCATCCGTGCTGGCCCGGGGACCGCTCGTCCTCTCCACTCCACAGATTCCGAAGGTGTCCCTGGTGTGACTACCTTCCGGGTGTCAAACAAAGACAGGACGTTCGTGGAGGAGGTCCATTACAAGGGATGGAGCATCCGTCTCGCGGACTGGCTCCACCTCAGCAATCCGGACGACCCGAGCCGGCCCATCGTTGGTCAGGTTTTCAAGCCTTGGCTCTCTGAAGACCCGTTCGTATCTGTACATTTTTACTTTATTCATTGTTGTTCTTATCCCTGGTTGGTACGGCCAAAAGCGCAAAAAAAGGACAGCCTGGTGTGACTGTTTGCTGGTATTATCGACCCGAACAGGTAAATTTCCCAACTTGACTACTTTTCAAGCGCTCGTACCCGCGCGCATCTGGCTTACGAAGAACCCCTCCCTCAGACGTTTCACCCGGCGCACACCATGTTCATGGAGAAGGAAGTCTTCAAGACAAGTACGTCAAGCCCTGCTCGAGTACGCATGTATTGATTTATTGACTCTCTTCTTTTCTTCTTGGCCCTGGGTTCCTCTCTTTTATGGTATCTACCATATTCCGATATTCCCAATAGGCCACTTCGCAGACCACCCCGTCGAAGACGTAATCGAGAAGATCGCATGCCAATTCACGGCCCGACACATCCGCGGCCGACCCCGGCCTCCGTTCTGGTATCCTGGCTGGCCGTTGTACGTCTGCCACTCGCGATACAACGATCGGGAACGCCTCTTCGTCAAGATCAAAAACTGGAGCTCATGTATCCCCGAAGAAGTGCGCAAGAAGGAAGAATTTATGCCTATCTATGCCTTCGAGCGGTTAGTGTACCCTCCGAAAGTCGGCAGTCCGTTTGTGGGTGGTAAGAATGCTGTGAAGGGTCCTGGAGGTATCGGTGAACCAGTTGAGAGGGCAGAAGGGGAGAAGATCGAGGGTGGGGGAACCGGGAGGAAGCGGGCGAAACGGAACAACGCTACTACGGCAGAGGGCACTGCGGTTGCGGGTACCAGTTCAAGCGCAACTTTGATAAGGCCCGCTGCCACTCTTGCAGGCACGTCTAGTGCTCTTCCATCGTATTACTCGCAGCAGGCCGGACAAGCACAGAAAGCTCATGGAGCCGCTACGGGCACAGATGCCAAAGATCGCACTATGTTGACGGCCGCTGGCAACTTGACCGTGCCGCCTGTGGTGGATAAGCTCCCTCCAGAAACCAGTGAGTCGTATTCGAGTTCTAAATGCCATGATAAGACTACCCGATTCAACAGCGAAATACTTCGATCGGTCACCCGAGACAAATGAGCTACTTTGGTTCGGCGCCCCGCCTCTGAACGTGGCACGGCCGCCGGCGGTCAAACACAGCCTGACCTACCTACATTTCTTAGCCCGGAAACGAAAAGAAATGGATAAATCGGAGTCGAGCGCGGATACGGATGCTGCGGACAATGCTATAATGGATGTGGACCATAGTGACAATAATGGGGCAGAGGGTAGTAGTCGTGGTGGTCCCCACCGAGCGACGGCGAAGAGACTGCGTGGGACTGTGCCGCCCACAGTGACGGAGATGATGAAGACGGCTTTGGATGCTGTATCGGGACAGCTTGAACAATGAAGCCTTTTCGCCCTAGTCGTGTTATTCGAAGGTCTCCCTCTCTCTCCTGATCCGGTTCCTGCTGTTGTGTTATCCCCCATGCCCAGGTTGACTCTTCCTCTACTTATTTCCATATTGTAGAAGAATTAATTCTATCGACGTTTCCAAGACAGAAGGAAGTCCCGTTCCTCTCTATCTAATAAGCCAGTTTGTCTGTGTGAGCAGTAATTGATTAATGCAGCAGCTCGAATTTGGTGGATAAGTACTATTCCTTCGTCCATCAGTCCTCAAACTATAACGAGGAGAGAAGCGGAAGACTATTTATTCAAAGTTTGCTTCCGAAGGCCTTACAATACCACAATACTGAAGATAGCGAACCTTCGAATTCTCTTAGCCCTTATTTGTCACAAACTGGTTCGGCCGGTGCACGAACGAAACGTGTAGATATCATGGCCTCACCTGCGTGTATGTATCGGTTGGCCGGACGCGTCGCTTGCTTAATTCACTTACTAATAATTTAATGAGCTCGACTTTGCCAGTTCGCTTTCAAAGGTTGGTACATCATAGCGGCAGATATATCTCCGCGGCGCAAACTCCGTTGCACCGCCCACACCTATACACTGCAAGACACGCGTCTGCGAAGTACGTGCGTGGGAGATGAGCGTGTACACGATGCCGTGTATTGCGTAGTATGTTGAGCATATGCATATACGTATACACGGGGGTCGGACGTTGGACAGCTGGTGGTGGCGCTGGGTAGTACGTACTAGACGCCGAGCGCTTCCACCGAGTCGGAATCGCCTTTATTGTGCATGTCGTCGATCATATATATATGTGCGTCGTCAGTCCGTCCATGGGGTATGGTTCTTCAACCACACCGTGGAGAAGAAGACGGCTCCGCGGTGAAAGCTGGCGGGTCCCGGTTTAACGCGGAATTTTGGGGATCTCGATGGCCTAGGACCGATGGATATGCGCAATTGAACAAGTGCAGCGTCGGAGTCCATGGTCCAGTGGTACGTTATCCCTATCTCACTCCTTCCACAAAAAAAGTAAGTGGCTCGTATATTGCTCAAGTTCTGGGGGCTGCGAAGTGTTGGCCTTCCGAAATATCCGGTAATTATTGGGCGAGGGGTTGGTAGGTCAGTGTGTAAATGACCCATGTGAGATGGCAAGAGAGGTGGCGCTGAAAATTGAGGTAGGGCTACAAGCCTGAGCTTCAATGTTGAATCTACGCCCGTGGTTCAACGGAATGTTGGAATGCTATGTGTCGAGGCGATCGCGCAGCCGCAATGTGGCGAGTGAAAACGATCGATGGAAAGTAGTAGTTGGTAAGACTAAAGAGACCTTATCTACTGGGCCTGCGGCCGTTGGTGTTGCATTTCTGTTTCTGTTTCTGTTTAGTTTGGGCAGTGTGATCTATGAGCGTGAGTACTAGGCGTCACAGTGGTGCCAATGGAGCATATTAAGAGTCCATCTGAATGATGTATTACTATGTTCCACTGTCCTGTCTGTGGACAACATGGATCGCACTGGCAGTTGTGATGCATTCGCTGAAGCTGAGTCGATAGTCGGAGTATTCCACTGACGCGTTCTGATTGGCTGGAGACAACGCGTTGGCACCACCATCCATGTAAGTGCTTCCATTGATCGAATACGCCATTGGTTAGTGAAGTAGTCTGTGCCAGTGCATCCGGGCGCCGTATTGCTATGGAGGGCATTGGCTCTTTACAGCACTCCAACGCCCGATCTCCATCGTCAACCTCGACCCCCCGCCATCAAGAACATTCCATGAACATGTGTGATTGATGTATCCTACCCTCCAGGACGCGATGGATTTCAATTGGGCAATGCGATGAGTAGGCGTCACAATACTCTGGCCAGTGGTGCATAATACATCCGTATGATATACTATATTCCATTGGCCTGTATACGGACAACGTTCATTTCGTGGGTCGCGTTCGCAGTGGTGCATTCCTGAAGCCAGTGAAGTTGGAGTCTTACATAGCAGTTAAGGGCCAGATATTAGATACCCTAAAACGAGACCGTGCTGATACAGAATGTTCTTGATCATCGTCCTCCTCGAACTTGAGCCTATACATCGTCATACTAATATTTGGACGAAACACTCTAGCACACAAATCCCGTGAAATTCGGAAGTGTCTCTCCACGGAGAAAACTCACCTGACAAGGGGGGGGGTGAGAGTTACTGGAAGCTGCTATCACTTTTTCAGGGTAAAAGAAACTGGTGTCTGGATATAGAGCCATCACTGTTGACCCTGCTGGGGATTCTTCATAGGCGTTTGGATGGGCTGGGCTGTTTGGCGGAACGCTAGGGTCCGGAATTGGAATGAACGCTCATAGTGTGGTAATATAACGCCTTCACTTATGTAGCGTGAGCAATGGTACGCAAGAGTAGAGATACTTCTTACTGGTTAGCCAGGTTGTCTGTCTTCCTGGACTTCATACCTGCGAGCAAAAACAGGTGTTTACGCCGGTTGTAATCAAGTAAAATTAAGATGGCTGTAGTTTTGCTGATGCGTGCCAAGAGGTTTGGTGTACCAATTCTTGTCCTGATCAATACACTGGGTGATAACAGCCGGTATCCGTCTGCTTGCATCGCTGTCTGTATCGCTGCCATCCGCAGTCACCCCTATTGGTGGACGGAAAGCCACCTTACGACCTGGTAACTGCTTCCAAAGCCCCCCTACGGCCCTTGCCAGTTGCAGGTCCTGTTGAGCCCTGCGCAACCTGCGAACCTGCGGCGGAGGCACCCACGAGGGTCGGTGAAACTGACGGGGCTCTATGGCGCTTATTCTGTCTATCTGTTCTCTGAATCCTTAGTCACTAGTTACTGGCGGATGTGACTGAAATACTCACTTGTAGGTGAGAAACGCTCAAGATCCGACCTCAGAGCGTAGATCGGCGTGTGATATCAAGCGAATACGCGAGAAGCGATACAAGAAATGCGAGAAAAAGAGAGGAAAGAAAGAAGTAATATACCACGCGACAGGGGCCAACATCCAAGACAGGTAACCGTGTGTTGGAAACAACGCATTACATCATCGAGTTCTTTTGTCTTCAACTACTGCAAGGATGCCGTTTGGTGAGGTGGTCTGTGGTGCACCTGGGAGTGGAAAATCCACGTATTGCTATGGAAAACACCAGCTCTTCTCAGCACTCCAACGCCCCATTTCCATTGTCAACCTCGACCCCGCCAACGAGAACATTCCATATCCATGTGCGATCGATATATCCTCTCTCATCACCCTCCAGGATGCGATGGATGCACATGGTCTTGGTCCGAACGGCGGGATGCTCTACTGCATGGAATATCTAGAGGCGAACTTTGATTGGCTCGAGTCTCATCTTAACGAGCTCGGCAAAGATGCCTATGTGCTGTTCGATATTCCGGGTCAGGTGGAGGTCGGGACGAACCACGAATCGCTAAAGCGTATCATACAACGGCTATTGAAGATTGGGTTCCGAGTGCGTTCTTCTGCTAATCGAACCGTATATCCATGGGGCGGAGCTCACTCGCCATCGTAATCAGCTAGCCGCCGTGCACTTGTGTGACGCACACTACGTCACCGACGCCGCCAAGTATGTATCCGTTCTTCTACTGTCCCTTCGAACGATGCTTCAGCTGGAACTACCTCACATCAACGTTTTGTCAAAGATCGACCTCCTGTCGCACTATGGTGATCTAGGTATATGATAGATTGTGATACCACCCCCACACAAGTTTGACCAGCCCTCTTGAAATCGTATAGACTTTAACCTTGACTTCTACACTGAAGTCCAGGATCTGTCACACCTTGAGAATGTCCTCACCACAATCTCCCCACGGTTCACAGCACTTAACATGGCATTGATATCCGTCATCGAAGATTTTGGTCTCGTAGGATTCGAGACGCTGGCTGTTGAGGTATGCAGCAGCTTCCTGCTTTTTTCGTCGCCGTTCGCTGTGTAAGGTTGACATACGTTGGGTCAAAAAGGACAAAGCTTCCATGCTCCACCTCGCGCGAGCCATTGATCGTGCAACTGGATATATATTCGTTCCTCCAAAGGGAAGCTCCCGCACCAGAGGGCACTATCGATAGTTCTGCGGATTCCTGCGTCCGCTCGGCCCAATGCATTCTCCCTCTTCTCGACTGCAGCAAGACTACTTCCTGGAGACGTGCAAGATGTTCAGGAGCGCTGGATAGATGCTAGAGAGGAATACGATGCGTATGAGAAAAAAGAGTGGAGGAGAGAGGGCGAGATCGTTCAGGCGCAGACTGCCGCAGAGAGAATGAAACGTCCTGAAGAACGGAAAGTTAAATTAGTCGGAATCAGAGAAAGGAAATGAGGTTAGCGAGTTATCTTCTTTGCCACTTTCATAATTCCAAAGCATTAAACTATGCACCAAAACTTGTTTGCCGTGCTATCAAACACAATCATCTACGCAAACAAACGTCCTTGATGAGGGGAAAATGAAGGTCGCCGAGATTAGAGAGAAGAAGGGAGGTCAGTGAGTTCCCTTTCTTGCCATTCATAAACCTTGGAACATTAAACCATACACAAAGCTTTCATCGGAACATTTCCTTTGATTTTTCTTCACGGTCCTCAAACCGGACATGCATATTGCATGTACACTAATCTCATCTTATCTCTGATTCCGATCCAGTCGGCATTTACGTACCCACTAATCTTGTGACCCCTTGCCACAGCCCGAGCCCGGATGACACTCGAACACCTCGTGATACACATGAATAAAGTTTAGTATATTACTACAATCCGTCCATCTCTACCTAGAGATGATCAAACGAACTAGAACATAAACGGTCGTCGTTTTGGCTACGGTAACAGTGAAACGACCCATCTTCCTCATACATAGCCCAGACAAAAGGAACCTAACCAATCAGACAACGGGTGGGCGCTTTCGTGAAGTTCTCGGATCCGTCCTTGCATCGCGCTGGTGAGCAGAACCAACTCCCACACTCGTGAGTACTGTGCCAGCACTCCTAGTGCTGTCTTCACTCTCTCCGGAGCGCATCCTCGTGGCTTGTGGCCTCGCTTCCGCATGACAGATTGGCTTGGCTGATGGCGGCCCCTGCAGCGGTGCCGAATCAGCCTCAGCGGTTGTGGTCGCCGTGTCAACGGAGCAGTTTGCAACACGTTTGATGCGCTTTTCCGAGTGATAGGGATGCCTGGGAGGTGGTGGTGAGGGGGATGATGATGATGATGATCCGGCCGGAGCAGTAGGTGAGTAAGGTGGGGGGTTCATACGCCCTCGCCGTGGTGGCGGAGATTCGTTCCTTCCTACGAGTGCCTCTGCAGATTTGGTCGTAGGTGGGTACTGAACGTATAGGTGAGAAGAATGGAGAGATCATATCGGCGGCGTCTGTGATGGGGGCGGAGAGTGGTGAGGTGATCATGGGTGACATGGGGGAAGCAAAGTGTTGGCTGGCATTAGGAAACTCCTGCGAAGACAGGGTTGAGGTCACTTTGTAATGGGGAAGTTACCGTCTGGGCCATTGAAGGGTGCGGCAGCGGCGGGGAAGATGAAGATTGCTGGGAGGCTGGTTGAAGTCGAGCTTGGTGTCGACGCCGGCGAACGATGTACCAGAGTATGAAACCTGCCAAACCGAACTACGGCAAGGGCCCCGACGATCCCACCAATGATCGCACCAGATGAAGAACTAGATGAAGTGGACGTCGCACTTGGTGAAGAGCTTGCAAGTGGTTGTCCGGTGACATCAGGCGTCCCTAGCGCAAGGTGAGATTCCGTCATGCGTTTACGTACCGGTCATACATACCTGATGATCCATTCACAGCTGCTTCATTCTCGTTGAATGTACCATTTGTCCAATATATTGCTGTGGGAGGTGCATTAGTTTGATAATTGACATAATTGCAGCGCTAACTCCGGTGCGTACGATTAGTAGCCGCGAAGAATGGGATTTTTTCATTTTCCGGAAGTCTGCAGCCTTGATCCCAAGGATAGTACCTACAGACTTCTTGTTAGCTCCCCCGTGAGAATCCTACGATTAGGTACTAAGGACGCCGTACGTAGTCGAAGACACGTAGTTTCCGCAACTTGCGCTGTATGTGGCCCAGCTGTGCCAGAGTCAGCGAAAGCGGCGGTTTCAGAGCGGTCGAGAGGCGCACCTTGCCCAGGTAGACTGCTGCGTGCAAATAGCGCAAGCACTGAGGAGGTTGTAGCTTGCCCATGAACTGTGTATATCGATCGTCAGTATTGAGGATAGAATACAGTTGGCTTGTGCGCATTGACCAGGTGGTGTAGCTAGCCGTCGTTGCATTAGGAATGTACAAACTCTCTTTGAAGGTTGAGTTTGACTTCGCCGATATCGTGTCTGTCAGAATGAGATGTCAGAAACTGTCTACAAGGGACGTCTGAACCACGACCAACAGCTCAGCCCACAGGATTGGTCGACCATCTGGGCGGCACAACATGGATCTAGTCCGGACTGGCTTGTGAAGTACGAGGCACATTGTACAGAAACCGAAGGGCAGCTGTAAGCCATAGCGTCCAAGACAAAAGCCTCGACGGCTCGACCCTGAAGCTTGCTTTGACCGGAGCGGAACAGACCAAGGATGGGAGGAAGGAAGGCCCGCGCGGCAAAAGTAAGGTGTGGAGGCGCAAATATGTCACACGGGACGTTGGCCTGAGGCACTGACTATACCTCCTTTGACAGTCGATGGCGGCGCTCTCTGGAACAGTCCGGGTAGAAGAACCCCGTGAACGTGGCTCGAAGTCACTGCGTGTATGTCGCGAAGCCTGGGCCGGAGAATTGGAATATCAGCGGATGTTATGGCCTTAATAACTCAAGAACAAAAAAACCCAGTTTTTCGCGTCATCGTCCCAAAATGCGTCTTCGCTCAGGAACGCAGCGGAACACGGGTATGGATGGCCAGGTTCAAATGGCACCCAGCTTTGGAAAGAGCTATCGATTCGGCTATCTTGACGCTTGCCACGTTGAGATAGTGTGCAGCCACCGTGGACGTGTAGGGAAGTTTCAAATGCACTAAACCGCCATCGGAAGGTTTCGATGAGTGACAATTCAATTTCCCATCTATGTAAAGCGTCCTCCGTCGCAGTGGTCCCACTTATGATAGGATTAACTAGGGCCACAAGTTGAAGTAGTGGCAAGACTGGGAGACCTCCTGTTATATAAGCAGCTAGCTGCAAGTTTCCACCTTTGCTCACACATTACTTGGGACTTACCTGAATGGCCAACCAAGTAAACCCTAGTGGATTTTCATCATCGCCCCCGCAGCGGTGATAGCCACTAGACTGTGTCTTGTGATAGATATCAAAATGCATGGCGTGGGTACTATGATCTGGGCTAGCAACTTCAACGTCACCTCACGTTTTGAAGGCAGTGAGGTCTACCATGAGGCTGCCATGGCCAACGTCCGCCTTGAGCAGACGGGTGACCATTATCCTCCAGTTTTTGCTTCTTATTGTAGCGCCGTACCCGCATTCTACAGCGTCAACGATTCTACTCCACCCGTATCCGCGCGCCGACATCAGCTCCCAAGCTCATTGCTCGAGCGACTATGAATGGATGCAGAACCAGGAAACCACCAGTCCTTGTCTGCTCGTTGCCTACGTTATATCGACCTGTGCCGGAACCAGTAGGTTCTCCCTTTGCTACCGCTCAGACATTGCGTTGATAAGTTCTTTGTAGATTGGACGCTGCCTGTCTTACTACCGGGATCTCAATACGACGGCCCCGCTGGACAAACGGTCACGCCCTGCTCTTGGTATGAGTTGACTTGGTCGCCTAACATCATAACCACCGACTTATCGAGCTTTTAAGTTCTTGGTCCTGCTATAACCTGATGATGGCGTGCACGCTTTGCCAGAGCACCAACAGTTCAGACGGTTATAACTTGCAGACGTGAGTAACCTTACATTACCCTTAATACGTTCTTCCAAGCCTAACCCCGCTAATTCAGGTGGCCAACATTCGTCGAGAATTGCACGTCCGGTGAGACGAATGTGTTAGTTTCGGTTTTTCAGTCTTTATGCTATCTTGCGTCTGATACGTGATTCACTAGGTACTTCCCCTCCGGCTATTCTATAGCGGGAAACCAAACTATTCCCTACTGGGCCGCCATCAATCGTGCGTCGATACATCACAACAAAGACTTGCTAACCCACACTCTCAAAAGCAACGAATTGGGAAGGGCAAATCTGGAATGAACAAGAAGCTTATCAGTACTACCAAGAAAGTGAGACATCCACATCACCTTTGGCTTCTCTCATTTAGGTGAATGCAATCAGACAAGACGGATCTAAACCCAAATGTGTCTACTGCGTCCACTGGATCTCAATCCAGGAACCTAGGTGCCATCGTTGGAGGCACTGTGGGCAGTGCTGCATTTGTTCTTCTCCTAGGTTCTGGGACCTACATCCTGTGTAAACGCCAGCAGTATCGCCGCGTCCGAACTCCTCCGGTGGCAGAAGTAAATGGAGGGCAGAACCCGAACTAGCAGATGCACATTTGCCAACTATCCGACCAGTCTACGGCGACCGGTTTGCAACCGATGACTGTGTCTTCCATGACGTACCATACTGGTACTGGCTCGCAAACGGTTCCGTCGTTGCGCTCGTCTCTCCCGCTGACGAGTTTCACCCTCGGAGCGGATACCGCTTCATATAATACGAGTGGCACACAGCTGCGTCCTCCCGCTCCAATGGTGTAGTGTCATTCTTTACGTGGTCTTTGGACAAGAAAGATGTAAGATTACACTCGAGCTCGCTATCTGTCCTGCGGATGTAGATTATTTGTATATGCGTCCTTGTCATCGGCGAGTGCAGATTGGCTGTCTATTGTAGGTATTTCCCACATTGGATCACAGCATTGCCATAACCCTCCAGAATTCCAATAGATTCCAGTGCATAAACTGCAGGCCCGAGCTTTGTGTCATACAGCGGATGATTCATGAAACTTGATTATCTTTGTGCATGGTAAGCTGTAGTGCTGCAGAAGCTTCTTATACTCAAGTTTGCTGGATGGACTTGGCATGCCATATCAGCAAAACCTGGGACAGGTGTCCAGCTGGCCAAGTGGCTAATAGACTGGTCACTGGACTTTAGTGACAATTCAATTGCCCATCTATGTAACATCACTACTAGCCTTACACCTTGATATTCCTTAATTTACCATTGGTCATGCTTGGGTTCACCATTGTAAATGCTTTATATAAATTGTAATGCTCTGTGAAACTTTATTGCTGGACTTGATGAAAGTCCTCCATTGTGGTAGTGCCACATGACTGGAAGGCCTCCCATTATGTAAGCAACTAGGGAAGTTGGAAACCTGCAAGTTTCTATGTCTTTTCTCACACATACTTGGAACTTACTTGGATGGCCAGCCAAGTAAACCTTAGCGGCTTCTCATCATCGCCCCGGCCGCGGCGATAGCCGGCACTGCACTATGTCTTGTGGCAGATATCAAAGTACATGGCGTGGGTACTGTGATCTGAGCTACTTCGGCGTTACCTCATGTTTTGAAGGCAGTGAGGTCCGTCATGAGGCTGCCGTGGCCAACCTCCACCCTGGGCAGAGTGGCGACAATTATCTTCCAGTTGTTGTTTCTTATTGTAGCGTCGTACCCGCATACTACAGCGTCAACGATGCTACTCCACCCGTATCTGCGCAGCATCACCTCCTTAGCTCAATGTGAGAGCGGGTATGAATGGATGGACAACCAGGAAACCATGCCTCCTTGTCTGCTCGTTGCCTATGTTATAGCGGCCTGTGTCGGAAACAGTAGGTTCCCCCCTTGCCACTGCTGAGGTGTTGCGTTGATAAGTTCTTTGTAGCTTGGACGCAACCTGCTTTACCTCCAGGATCTCATTACGACGGACCCTCTGGACAAACAGTCACGCCCTGCTATTGGTATGATTTGACTTGGTCGCCTAACATCATAACCACCGACTTATCGAGCTTTCAAGTTCTTGGTCCTGCTATAACCTGATGATGGCGTGCACGTTTTGCCAGGGCGCCAACAATACGGACAGTTTGCAGACGTGAGCAATTTCGCAGTACCTTTAATACGTTCTTCCGAGCCTAATTCCGCTAATTCAGATGGCCAACATTTGTCCAGAATTGCACGTCCAGCGAGACGGATGTGTCAGTTTTGGTATTTCATCTATGTGCTATCTTGCTTCTGATACACAATTCACTAGGTACTTCCCTTCCAGTTATTCTATAGAGGGAAACGAAACTATTCCTTACTGGGCCTCGATCGATCGTACGTGGATACTTCACAACGCAGACCTGCTCACCCACACTCTCGAAAGCAACGACTTGGGAAGCGCAAATCTGGAATGAGCAGCAAGCTTATCAATACTACCAAGAAAGTGAGATATCCATATCACCTTCGTCTTCTGTCATTTAGGTGAATGTAATCAGACAAGACGGACCTGAACCCGAATGCGCCTACTTCATCCACTGGATCCACTGGATCTCAATCCAGTAACCTAGGTGCCATCGTTGGAGGCACTGTGGGTGGTGCTGCATTCCTTCTTCTCCTAGGTTTTGGGACCTACATCCTATGTAAACGCCGGCGATATCGCCGCGTCCGAACTCCTCCGGTGGCAGAAGTAAATGGAGGGCAGAACCCGATTTGGCAGACCCACAATCGCCAACTATCTGATCAGTCTACGACGACCGGTTTGCAACCGAGAACTGTGTCTCCCATGACGTACTATACTGGTGCTGGCTCGCAAACGGTTCCGTCAATACACTCGTCTCTCCCGCTGACGAGTTTTACCCCCGGAAGGGATACCACTTCATATAATACGAGTGGCGCACAGTCGCGTCCTCCCATTCCAATGGTGTAGGGTCGCTCTTTACGTGGTCTTGGGACAAGAAAGATGTGAGACTGGACTCGAGCCTGCTATCTATCCTGCAGATGTATATTATTGTATACTTCCCTGTCTTCCTGTCTTCCAATGTAATATCCTTTCTACTGGTGTACACTTCTCTTCGGACAAATGTATGTGCCTCTATGAACTTCGATTTTCTCGGGTATAATGGTTTGTTAATACACCCCCACATCAATACAGGGGGTTTCAGTTGCGTGAAGAAGTGTGGGGTAGATTTATCAGGACGCCGGGTGAGTGCAGATTGGTTGCCTATCGTAGGTATTTCCCGCATTGGATCACAACATTGCCATAGCCCTCCAAAATTCCAATAGATTCCAGTGCACAAACCGCCGGCCCGAGCTTTGCGCCGTACAGCGGGATGATGATTCATGAACTTGATTGTCTCTGTGTACGTTAAGTTGCAGTGCTGCGGAAGCTTCTTGCGACCAAGTCTGCCATATGAACTTGGCATGTCACGTTAATTTGCTATGAGTTAAATTTCATCGCTAGCCCGACCAATCAAACGCGAGCGCTGCGAGCTCTTTATCGCACAATCCATTTAGGACACGAAGCAGAATCGCATCTAAATCAGTCGAAGCACAGCGACAGACTCTACATGTGCTGTCTGGGGGAACAAATCAAATCCCCTCAGACTCTCCACTACATACCTTGCCTTCTCGTCTGCACTTTTCCCCATCTTGTCAAGAATCATCCCAACGTCCCTCGCTTGTGTATGAACGTTACAACTGACATAGACGACAGTTTTGCAACGGAACGCAACGAGCTGATCGATAAAGTTCTCATCGCATCCCTTCCGTGGCGGGTCGATGATCAACGCAGTCTTCTCCCGCGGAAATTCGGATACGACAGAAAAAATGTTGGCAGCATCGCCGGCGCGGAACGTGCATCGCCCTTCAGGAATATCATTGAGATGCGCGTTATGAGTAGCAAATTTGATCGAGTCAGCAGATAGTTCGATACCCGCGACTGTTTGGAAATGTGAACACAACATGATGGAAAAAAGACCGCTCCCGCAATAGGCATCTACTAGATGCGTGGGATGCTGGTGGTCGGGGGAATGTTTCAGGCTTGTTGGGAAGATTGCATCTCGGACGTAGTCAGTGAGGGGAACAAGGATTGAGTTGTTGTTCTGGAAGAACGAGTGACCGGGGAACTCAAAATACTTTTCCCCGACCTTTTCCCGAACTATCGCTTTGGGATCGGTTATGCAAATATGACTTTCCTCTTCTTGCGATTGGCTGTCTGTGTCACTCGACATAGCTTTCTCGTTCGCTGGGTTCGCCTTTATTGAATCCCGCAACAGTAACGAAACGCCCTTCTTGTATGACCATATATTTCTGTTCGCCGATGAGACAGCGCTGCAGTGACAGAACGTGGCCACCCACCCGATGATATCTTTCCGTATTCGACCAAGAGCCTCGTTCAAGACAGGGGTAGCGATTGGGCATTCCTGAAACATGTCAGGCAACATGCAAAGACACCGCGAAAGAGGTCTGACCTCGATATCCATGACAGTCCTCTTGCCGATTTCGTTGAATCCGATCTTCAACCAATCTGGTTTGGAAGTGCTGGCGTCCGCGGATTCTGTTTGTCGGGCTCGTTTTGGAGCCGCTTCGAAATGTGGAGTAATCTTAGTACGATAATTGTACTGTAGGGGCGAGCCGATTGTCGGAAGAACAGTTGGTATTGAGGATTCGATTAGTCCTAGTAGTTCGTATCTAAGAGCGGAAAAGAGTATAAATTAACTGAGACACACCGGAAAAGTTCTGATACGCCTTGATGACTACATTGCGCTTGATGTCGAGTTGACTCTCGTATGATAACATCTGTTCACTTGAATACCAAACTCAAGAAGAGGAAAAAACGGACAAACCTGATACTGACATCCCGAGCACTTGCCAAAATATTTACACCTGACCCGGCTGTTGCCCCGCAACTCGAGATTCGGGGATACCACTTCGAGTAAATCTGCGAAGGAGTGTAGCCGCGAACTACGATATACCCGCACGCGTACCCTCTCCCCTGGCAGCGCGAACGGGACTACAATCACCCATGAGTTGCGCGGGTCCGGTCCGATTGCCAACGCGTCACCTGCGGTATGCAAGACAGTCGGCCGTCGTCAGCAGCAGATTCAACGTGACCGTCAACGGCTTGGTCAAAGGTACAATATATATACGCACCATTGGATGACAGCGCGGACACGGTTACTTCAAGCTCCTCCCTGAAGTCGAATGGCGATTCCCACTCAACACCCTGCGCAATTTTCTGATCGACGGTTTCTGATCCCAACAGAGAGACGACGTCATGCCAGAGCACGTCTTCAGTCGAGCACGGCTCCGGAATCGCGTGCTTTTTTCTTTTCTTCTCCTTTCGTGCATGCTGTTTCTTCTGCCCCTGACCAATAGAAGAAGTAGCCCTGGTAGACGCAGGTGTTAAATTGGCTTCACTGACATCCACTCGCGGTCGTTTCTCAGCCGGTGCAGTGTCCTCTTGGTCCGATACCGAGTGGTGTCTCACTTGCCCAGACATCGCAATGACCACACCCCTCGTCAGCCTGTGTGGTCTGTAGTGACAGGCCCTCAGTGCCCTCAAGAAGGTGGTCATACAAGAAAAAGGCGATGGGAAGGGGTTGACTACCCGATGTGGTAATCATAAGGGTTGACCCTCCTCCTCGAGTTACGTAATTCGGAACCTAGTCGTTTTGCTCACCCGAACCGGTCCTCGACTCCTGTTTTCCCATCAATCAACGTATAAAAAGCCGATCGGGAATCCAGACCGACATTCACCAATTTTCATGTTCATCGACGCAGCTCGCTCACTGCTGGTTCAGTCTCCCAAGGTTACACATCATGAGCCCGTAGACTCACCAGAATTCTGGTGCAAGATTGCTATCAGTGCGATTCTCGTCCTCGCAGGTGGAGTGTTCTCCGGGTATGTCTCGAATATGTTCTCTGTATCGTTCGCGTGACGAGGCTCACTTTTCGTCAGGCTTACACTCGGGCTTATGGGTCTTGATGAGCTTCATCTCCGCGTCCTCGCAACTTCCTCTGATGACATCGCCGAACGGGAAAACGCTCAGAAAGGCGCGTGGAATGTCGCTTTCGCAATGCAATTCCTTCTCATATCCATTGTAGTTCACAAGCTCTTGCAAAAGGGACGCCATTGGGTGCTGGTCGTGAGTGGTGCACCGTGCTCACCCTTGCATTTCTACTTATCACTCGCGTGCCAGGTCCTGCTCCTTAGCAACGTCGTATGTCCGAACCGTTGTGTCCCGAACACTTTTAACCGACATCACATGCTCAGGTCATCAACGAGAGTTTACCTATCTTCCTTGATAGTGCCGTAAGCATACATCTGGTCGTGTGACCCACATGCTCAGCCCACATTTCAGATCGGTGGGGGTATAGCAGCTGTGGTTATCTCTACTACAGCCATTGGTAAGTCCTAACATCCTCGCACACCATACGACCCGCTAACCAGTACGTCAGTCATTTTCGGGTGCGTAGACACGTTTACACCGGGGTCAACTGAACACCGAGAAAACGACGCATGTCCTGTAGCGAGTAAGAGGGTCACGCTATCAGTCTGTGCCTGTCATCTCATGAGGGGTTCTCCGCAAATTCTAGAATTATTCCACAAGCGGTCTGCGTACGACACGGACTCGCTATCGGCGCGAGGTGCGCGCCTTTCGTGCTTTTCCTAATGTATATACTATGTGAGTGTAATCATTAACTCCAATTTGTTGACTGCATTGCATTTTGGCTACAGCTCCCGTCGCTTATCCCATTGCCAAGCTTCTTGATCGCGTGTTGGGAAAGAGCGAGACGCACACCTACAAGAAAGCGGAATTGAAATCTTTCCTTCAGTTCCATCGCACAGGAGAAGAACCTCTGAGAGACGACGAAATCTGCATACTCAACGGGGTACTGGAGCTCAACAACAAGAATGTGGAGAGCATCATGACGCCAATTTGTGTCCGTTTTCGTTTCAGTGTCCTTGTCCAATTACGCTTACGCAAACATTTCCCCAGGATGTGGTGACTCTGAGCTCGGATACTATCTTGGACCACGCAACAGTGGAAGCAATGTAATTTCATTCGTCCGAACCCCATATACGCACCTTTTTTCTAATCCGTTCATTTGCAGACTCACGAGTGGATATTCTCGAATCCCGATTCATGAACCAGCTGATCCACTAGCCTTCCAAGGTTTGCTTCTCGTCAAGAAGGTAGAATGTCTTTCTTTCCTTGACAAAACGGTGCTTAACTCTACGATCTAGCTCCTTACCTATGACCCGTCGAAATGTTTACCAGTATCCCACTTTAAGCTCTCCATTCTTCCCGAAGCACATCCTTCTATAAATTGTTTTCAAGCGTTGGATTACTTGTGAGATCTCGTTCTCATTCTGGTCGTGGCGCTGTGTACGAACATTTTCCCGCAGCCAAACCGGGCGCGCGCACTTGCTCTTGATCAGTCATACGCCAGGCATAGCGGGTGGTGCTATCGGTGTGATCACACTCGAAGGTCCGTGGTCCCACAACCTTACCCTACTCCGGCAATTCTGACATCATACACCACAACGCAGACGTCATCGAAGTTAGCAACTGCTCGTTGTGCACTGTTTCAAGAACTGACACTTTTCGTAGGAAATCATATCCGAAGAGATCGTGGACGAGACAGATCGATATGAAGACAACCAAAGCAAGAGGCAAGCCAAGCGCTTGACCACCGCCGCAGTGATGCGAGGGTGAGTGACATGAATGTAAACGAATGTCGTGTTCGGGTGCGCCTAATTTCTGCCCCACTATCACCAGTATCGTAGAACGAGACCGTAGCCTGGCGCGCTCGACACCAGCAGAACTGCGCACACCCCTACTTCCTATCTCTCCTCAGGCCGGAACGCCCCCGCGTAGCGGTTACGGGACGCTCAGTGCATCTCTCAAACGTTGACCTATTATCTACACGTCTCCGTTGACAATACGGTCGCGAATCATCTTTCGAACTGCAAAGTTGGGTTGGGGTTGTAATATCTAACGCATAGAAGTTGTCGTGTCACATATCCGTTGTGTCGCTTTACTGTTTTCACAGCCTACGCATGTTTCTAGCTATCGAGTCTGTCGGTGCTATTCTTGGGTTTCGTTGGCGCGTTTATCATCCAATTCGCGAACTCTATCCTACGTTGAGGGTGGTAAGAGGGGCTGAGAGCTGAGAGCGTGATGCGAGTCTTACTTCTAACGCAAACAAATGAGAGTCGAAGGACGCAGGTGCGAGTTTCCTGACAGAATCTGCCAGCTGGTATAAGTAGTCCTGTATGAAAAGACGAGGTCGTTCGCATGTATAGGTAGTTTCCAGTGTCCCGAACCCACCTTGTTTCTCCCCGACGGTCCGACCGATCTCCAGATGCGATCCGCGAGAGCCTCCAGAGGCTCTGAACCCACTGAAGATGCCGTTATGTACAGTTCGGAAGTAAGGTTACTGTACAAAATCACGCACCGAATGAGGGGTTATCTGGATGGCCGACATAACACTAGTGAAAAGTCCAAAGAATCAATGCCGACCACGCCATGAGTCCAGATAATCTACCGACATATGCCTTTTAATTTTGAAAAATACAAAAAATGGAGTAAGGGATGCATGCAGGTGTAAGAGGAAGCATCGACGTACATTATGGACGATCACTTTTTCGACCCCGTCTTCTATGGTATATACATCGAGTGTCTCTAGGGTATACCCATCCTAGGGGGAATGAAATATCTCTTCTATTTTCTTTTTTTTTAAAAGAGGGTGTTTACCTTTTCGCGGTAATCTGCGCATGATAAATGTATGCATTGGTTCGCCAATCGTCCGAATGCTTGTTACAAAGAAAGTTTGAGCACATGAGAACTTACCCAGATAATCGCGAACTTCAGATTCGTAGAGAGGATTTACGGTATACGCGATACCTGTATAACAGCAGAGCGCATGTTCGATATCCAGGTTAGCAGAACTAAGCATGCGTTTCGGTTCACAACAGAATAAGCGGACTTGCCCCAAACGACATCTTCATCGGGAAAGGCATCCTGCAATAGCAAAACGGGCGAAAAGATCGGTACGATAGCGTGTGCAGCGTGTGTGTGCGTGTGTGTGTGTGTGTGTGTGTGTGCGTGCGGGATATGCAGGATGATGGTATCACCAACGATATGTATATGAGGGATAGTAACAGGGACGCACAGATCCAGAAAAGTGATCCCAGTCTTCTTTGTGGACCAGGGTAACGACTCGGCCTGGGTTCTTTGAGGTATGTACGTTTACAGCAACAGAACAAAGGGAACGGACCAGACAATCAAGTGTGTAGAGTGTAGAACATCAACATCAGTGTACGTACCTCTGGCGTTCCACGATGATCATGCGATTTCTGCGCAAACCGCCGCACGTAACCTTTAAGAAATCCTGGCACTGACGATCGCGACGATCAGTGCAAGATGGTCGTGAAAACTCGTCCGCTAAAGCGATATGTGGTGGACTGATTTTACCTTCCGATATGATGTATGGGGGTGGCTAGTGATATCAGCAAGACTTTCCACCTTCGTTGGCCACCTGCACTGTACCTTGAATATGAGGGACCCATACCCAAATACGACGTACGGCGTCTTCGAGGACATCCAAGCAAATTGCTACACTACTACTGGCTAGAATACAACGCAACACGAGCTTATCCGACAGCACATACAACGCGGCACACGTGACCCGCATGGCCCCTGTTTTTTTGAATCGATCATCGACGTATCCACGGCCACCCAAGTACTACTTAGCACTGTAGAGAGAAAATGCTTGGACACACGGACGTCTGACAGGTGGCCAAGCCTGCTCACCTGAAGTTATATTTCACGCTGGTCCTCCATTCGATGAACGCAGGCCAGAACCAATAGAGAACGTGTGCAACCCTGTAATGGCGAGGAATATACACGTTCCTCTCTCCTCTGTCAATCGCGCGTATACACCCTCTCGCCACCACTTCCCGCTTCAAACCATTCTTGTTTGGGTCATCTTCGTGAATTTTTGGCGGAGTAGTCCAACCGGGTGGGTTGTCCACCGCAGAGGCACGGAAGTCACCCTCGATAGTGCCGGGAAAGAAAAATGTAAATTTGATGGAAGGATGTTCAATTTGAAGGGCTTGGTACAACATAAGGGATGCACACTTCGTTGAGGCATAGATGGACCGGGTAGGTGGGGGTAATACTGCTGCAGCACTAGACAACAACAGTATAGATGGAGAGGAGGATGTGTAGGTCAAAAGAGGGATCTATTAAGGAAACAGGTCAGCAGCGAGAAAACAGCGGTGATAAGGGTGTTAGCTGACCAAAGTGACTGCGGCGACAAGGGAGCCGAGGTAATTGCCATTGACGGCAGCTTGAGCAGCGTTAACTGCGTGTTGAATGCCCTCCGGACTCGCCTGAGATCCTACGATATCCGGAGTTGACATCTCAACTCCGGCGACAGCCATGAGAGGCTGCAGAGTCGAAACTCCCGCAGCGACAATGACGGTATCCAAGCCGCTCCATGCTGAAAAAGGCCGCTTGAGTATCATCATCCTCTTTGACCTCAGAACCAGCACGGAATACACACCCTTTTCCACCGTTTCGCGCACTCGGATCATGTCGTTGACATCGGAGATATCGGCTCTCACTCCTAGCCCTCTACCCTCGAACCCATTCCGAGCAGCAAGCTCGACACATTCCTGCACAACCTCGTTGAGTTTGTCCTCTCGGCGACCCACCACACAGACATATGCACCTCGAAGAGCATACTGCTGAGCAATGACACGTCCAACACCACTCGTGGCGCCGAGAACGAGGACTTTTTCCTTGCTGACAGCGATGGCTTGGGTTCGTCGTGGCGGCCGACTACGGAAAAGTAAACATGTGACGACTGAAAGAGACACAGCGCCAGCGATGTAGAGCGGTACTTGGGGCACCCTCTCAGCCAACCTCGACAATACCGTGCATACCTTCTCACTCGCCATACTGTGAATGTGGTCGGATGTAGAGTGCAATTACGTAATTCGAACGTAGGCAGCTCGCTTGTGTCAGTTACTTCCTAGCCAGGATACCAAAAGCCCTCTTATACAGTCTCGTACCAACATCGCTGATTACCAGCAGTACTTGGGAATGGTTCCCCACCTCTCCGACTCGCCTCGCCGTACGCGGCGGTGGCCCGCGATCGCGTTAACTGTGATAAGAAATCTCGTTGTCATTTGCTGGTCTATAAAATATCACCTAATGTCGATCCATCGTTCACCGTTTACCCTATCTCTGTCCGTATTTACGTTTTATTGAACACTTCTTCCTGGAAAGGTTTGAAACCGGGACAGGCGTGTTCCTCCATTGCGCTCGTTTCGTGGTTATTTGAACGTTGATACCTCTTCCTATCTGTCAGAGTCGAGAACAGCAGAGCGAAGTACGCTGCACCAACGGTTACTCTTACTGGCGGTGAGCATGTCGCTGCGTGGAAAAGCCAACTTGGTCGGCTTAACCTTGTGGCGACCTTTGCCTCCCGCACACTAGGGATCCCTCTTTCGGCGACAACTGTACATGCAAGCAGAGTGTTCGACAAGGTTTGTCTTCGGCAGAGTCTGTCAGCGTCAGAAAAGAACAACCATCCATGCAATGTATAGATTCTCTATTTCATGCATTATTATCTATACATGTACTCGTCGTACTAACCCCTGGTTGCTAAAATCCATCACATCAGAAGAACCTGCTCTTGTTTATATTGTAGCGTCCAGGAGCACCTGTTCTGTAACGGTTGACATATTGCTCGTCATGAATCAAGCAGTACCTAAAAGGTAGTGTAAGGACTCGGTCCGACGCTGTCGACTGCATGTTCAGATGGTGAATTCTCTATGACAGTCTTACTTATTGTCTCATTGGTTTCTTGATCCTACTTTACCTGTAGCAGTACTCTGACATATTTCGTGCCTGTTCTCTAGCCTATAAAATGGCCTATGTAGCATACTGTATGGGGATTCTCTTTTCTACCTCGAATCAAACAGACCTTTCACTCTGGAAATGAGTAGTACTTAAGAAGAACCCTGGTGTGGTGTCATTGCAAGTCCTATAACTTCGCATCGCCATTACATATTGTTTTCCTGTCCCAAATGGTCAAAAAACTCAAACTCTAAACAAACCCCTTCAATACCTTCTCAACCATCCACAGGCTGATCCCCTGTTGGCACTCGAGTAAGTATCCAAAAACACCTAACAAAAGAAATGGTTAATACCCATTCTACTACATGCTGAGGCACCTGCACTTGAGCATCATCCCTACCCCAAGGCCCAACAACTCAGCCTGGTGCTGAGATCATTGGTGTGTCCCCTCTACTGAAGCTGACCCTGCTCAGGAGTCAGTACTCTACCCCAATTGAAAAGCCCATCACTGATAATATCCAGAGTTATAGCAATGTGGTAAGGTCTGGATTGAGGAGCTCTAGTCCAGTGTCCCAAGGTGCTACCATTGACATTCCCAGCTTGAGGAGCCCATGTACCTAGTTAGGCTGTGTGACATGGCCAGCAGAGGTTGACAATTGGTTGTGTGACATGGGCCAGCAGAGGTTGAGCTGACCTACAAGTTGTCACTGTAACATAGGGATTGGCTATGATTATGTTGTCATGTGTCATTCAGGATCAGCTACAATTGTATTGTCATGCATGACAGCAGAATCAGCTACAATTATATTTTTAGGTGTCACATGGAGAGGCTTTAAATAGAATATCATCATGTCATAGGGACATATATAGCATAGCCCAGACTAGATCTGCATTGTGTATATAGGGTGGCCCAACATGACAACACAGTATGTCCAGGCATACAGCAGCACACAGCAGCAACTCTTGGCACATGGTGGAAACATGATATGCCATTGCACCAAATGCCAAGTGGATTACTGGAGTGGCAAGTACCAGTGGCAAGGACCATCTGAGCATGACTGAGGCAAAAGTGGCATTTTCTTGCATCTGACAGTGTGGTAAGTGGTAAGCTGGTGAAGATGCAAAAGCATATGGCCACATACACTAGTATGCATCAGCATAGTTTTGCATATAGAGACAGGGTGTGTCAAGTCCAGGCCCACTCCAGCCAACTCCAATGCTGGATGAGGTCTGGGGAGAGGTTCAGAAGCAAGTCTGACAGAAAGAGCAGAACTCTGACTGGCAGAGTGTTGGCAAGAATGAAGTCCACCAAGGTAAGGGCAGAGCGAAGTGAGGGTGTCAGGTTTAGCTCATGCACTACCCCCTTGCATGATCTCAGCCCTCGTATTTCAGAGGGGGAGTACAGATGGACAGTCAGAGGTAACTCTGACAGGCAGAAGATGGAGACAGAGGGAGTAGGAACTAAGTCAATATTCATACTGAGGAATGGTGGAGTATGATACATGCTTTTATACTACTACAGAGGTACAGTAACTGGAATCGGAACTGACATATGGAGACCCAGAAATTTTCAAGTAAAACTTCCTAGACAATGAATGAAGGGTAGATGGAGGACATATGAATGGGTAGCATAGAACATCCAGAAAAGGAAGCAGTCCAGGTGCTGGACCATGTGGTGCATGTGCTGCAGAGTACCTGACTGTGAGCTGTCAGGGAGGAGTCCAAAGGTAGTCACATGACCCCTCAGAGAATGGTCTGTTTGGTCTGGTAAGAGAGCAACACAAGTCCAACAGCCATTGGAGCAGAGATGGTTCATAACTGACAGAAGTTGGGCAGAGTTGGTGCGGAGTGAGTGAATGACCAGTGGAAGAGGGTGTGGAGTGAGTAAGGACTTAGAGTGAATGCATGGTTATGACAGGGTGGGGTAGTGAGGAGAGTGCAAGATGCATTGCCAGCAGAACTCATTGGCATGACACAGCAGTAGCAAGCAGGGAGCAATAATCACTAGTGCAGAGCAGAAGCTGGTGGGATCACGTGGCATAGAGGGGAATGGGGTGGCAGCATGGATATGAGGTACTGGCAGGGGTCGATGGCATCAGGCAGCATATGCAGGAATGGGGTAGCAGTATGGATATGAGGTAGTGGCAGGGGGCAGAAGTTGACAGCATTGAGCAGCATAGACAGTGATGAGCAGCAGCGTAGTCAGGAATGGGCTGGTGGCATGGATGTGAGGTGCCAGCAGGGGTGGGTGTTGATGGCATCAGGTGGCATAGAGGGGAATGAGTGGCAGCATACATGGGAATGGTAGTGGCAGGGGTGGGTGTCACCAGCATTGAGTGGCATAGACAGGAATGGGCAACATCAAGTGCTATTCACTGGCAGCATCAGCATTAAGCAGCATAGGCCATGATTGCATGGCCACAACCTGGGTCAGAGGGTTAAACCCTTGCAATTGTGCAGGACATATGTGGCAAGTACCATGCATGATTTGAGGGTGCTGCCAGTGTGCACTAGCTAAGCTGTACCAGTGGATTTATAAATTGCAAGGCCAGTTGCCTGGACAGACTCAAATGGGATGGCACACACCAGAGAGACCATATCTGCACCATGTAAAGCAAAAGTGGGCAGGGATGATGATTCTCAGGAATAGCAACAATGAAACAGTAATAGTACATTCTATGGACATGTTAATCTGTGTCCATCCAATTAGTGGCATCCTCATCATTGGCATTGTCCCCACTGGCATGGTCAGCAACTGCCCCCAAAGAGACATAGATAGGGGGCTGGGCTTCTCCTACACCAGGGGTGGATGAGTATGCAAAACGGTGGGGGGGCATCAGGAAAGTAGAAGGGGCTAAAAGCATATCACCTGGGAGGTTCTGGAGAATGCTGGTATCAATTGCAACCTCCTGGACCATCATAGTGGGTGCAAGGTCAAGTATCCTTGCACCATCAGTGGGAACAACTGCTTGATGACTTGTAATTGCAAAGCCGATGGGGGAGGGGCAGGAGGGTCCAGGTGCATCAGGTGAGGAGTGTGGCAATGGGTACAGGTGCTGGCATAAGGCCTTGACAAGATCGCAGAGTGTCTGCAACTTGGTCTGGGTATCTGCAAGGGCCTGCTGGGTATCAGCAAGCTCATGGCAGGTATCTAAGAGATCTTGTGCTGTCTCCATATGCTGCTGCCACAATGCTGTGATCTCCTCTTCCATACACTCCATGGGGGTGGCATTGGGGGTCACTGGGTGGGATGGGGTAGTGAGACAGCTTTGGGATGTTGCCACCCCCTGGGATGCCAGGCTTGATGTCTGCTGACCTGACTGCTGCCAGGATGGAGTGATGATGACCACTCCATCAAAAACTATGTTAGGCTCAAATAAGAATAGTGGAATGAAAGAAATGGAGGACTTACTTTGCCTGCAGGAGCTTGGAGTGGCCAAGGTAGTTGTCTTGCCAGTGGTGGGTGTCATACTTCTAGTGGCTGCCTGCTGCTTCCAGGTCTGCCATGCAGGAGTGGTGGGTTCCAAGGATATTGCAGCTGATGGCCCTGGTGAAGGGCTTTGAGGATGGCATCAGCTGGGGGGACAGGTGGCTGTGACAGTTTGGGGACAGTCCACTGCTGCATCAGGCACCTCAGTTACAGCATGACTGTGACTGTGTGGCCTTCACTCCAGCAAAGATACTGTACCTGTACTTCTGGCAGCTACACTGCCAACATGCAGAACCTGGCTTGACCATGCATGGCAGATTTTTCTCCATGCACCTATTGCATCAGTCTTCTTCAGCAACAGGCATATAGCCAGTGGCAGGGGTTGCAAGAGCTGCAACTGAGCAGCTGTGACCAGTGGATGCTCCAGCAATTGCCATCAAAATGTCAGCATCACTTGCTGCCACTGACCTTGTATGCTTCTGCAGCCTTCAACTTCCGGGCTGAGTGCCAGTAGGAGCAGCGCAACTGGTTGATTGGCCACAGGGTTCTTCCAAAGTGTCAGTGATGGTGGCAGCATTGTCACTTATCTGAAGTGGGTCTAATGGAACTGCATTCCCTTTACCCTTATTGACAGGCCTTCCAATCTGGTACCACAGATTGTCTGCAACATCGGCATCCATTGCATCTCTGATCTTGTCAAAGTTTGGCCACTCCTTCAATGCTGTAAGCACCACCAGATCTCTCATAATCATTTCAGTGGCAATGATGTGGGTGGGGATGGTGAATTTTGAGGGCAGTTCCTCAACCAAAGGGCACACACAGGTCTGGAATGTTGTAAATATTGCAGGATAAATAGATCGGCATGCCATGAACCAATTGTTCCCAAATGACATGCATAGCTCTTTTCCAGTATTGCTTGTTCCTGTGGTCATGGAGTGTCAAGAGCTCTGCCATGACTATGTCTGCAGAATTAGTGACTATTTCATGCAGGAGAGCAACAGAGGGAGTGGTGGCAGCAGTTTGGGATGCTTCAGCATGTTGGGACATTTTTGTGGAAGTGGGGTACTGGTGTGAGAGTGGTGCAGTCAAGTGATAGTTGACAATTGTGTTGACAGCACAGCTGCATTTTGTATTTTCATGAACCATTGTGCCAGCATCAACACTGGCTGGTAGACAAACAAGCCCAAATAGCCAAATCTGACATTGTGACACAATTGAACAATATTTCAATCAACTTATCAACATTCTACAGATCACTGAATATCATGGAGCAAAAGTCAGTAAGGTGGAGGCTGGGCAGTCCAGACACTCAATGTAAGTAGTCATTATAACATACAACTGTCAATAACCTTTGCCAGTCATCTCCCCACACAATAAACCTTGGGTATTGCCAGGCACTGACAATACAGATATGGTTGTAGATGAACCACAATTTCTACCATTTGGAGTGGCCATGAATGCCACAGCTTGGGGCCATCAGCTAGGATTGCCATCATCCTCCATGCTGCTGAATGCCTGCCCTTCCCAGCCATTGCTCAGCATGCTTGCACCATCTTGGGATTCCCCACCACTTTCACTGGAGGTGCAGCCATCTGCTGCTGATCAACAATGGGAGGCATGGCAAGCAAGTCACTCCATGCCATCCTTGGCTGCCATTGCACCTAGCTGGGATTTGCCAACATCTTCCCCAGCAGTCTCACCCCCACCTAGATCATTGCCAGCATCCACACAAATTCCACAAACTGCACCATCTCCCCTGGATCATGCATATATGGATGAGCAGTTAGATGGTGTGGCAGCCTCTGAGCCACAGCCCATCCCAGCTACATCACAGCAACCATCTCCACAGCCTATGGCCACCAATGCCACTGCTGGTGAGTGCCATGTCATCTCTTGTTGCTGCCAGTATTAAGTGTATTAGCTTGCTTTTTGGCATTGCAACGTTTTGCCAGTGACTTGGTATACAAGGAAGGAATTCATGATGAAGGGCCAATTACAACATGTAAGTTGTTTTATGATATCCCTTGCATATATATCAATCATCCAGCAGTGGAAAAAGCACAGTGGCTTGTGGTTCTTCTCATGGGACCAGCTGATGAGCACCTGCCCCATCTTAACACCACCACTGATGGGCAAATCATTGTGGCCTACAACCACTACAGCAATATATTGGTGGAATCAAGCATCTGGTTTCACCTGTTGCTTGCAAGGAGAGCACAGCTGGCAAGGACTCAGCAATATATACAAGATTTGATGACCAGTGATTGGGATGGCAAGGATGAATTGGAACTGGATGAGGATTTATTGTAATTGTAGCTATTGATTGTCAAAATGTAGTATCACATTCCATGGCCATGTAAAATACAAATGCTAACATTGCCTACATTTCTTGGAGGGAGTAGGAGTAGGAACATTGTCATTGGGCCACTTTGGTGCCTTCTGCACCTGTTTTGATTGCTGCATACCCCTTGCATTGTCTATGCCAGTCCAGTGCATGGGTACTAGGATTGAGAGAAAAATTGAATCAACAATTCAGTGACTGTGGCACAAGTACTGACTCATTGATGGAATGGGCAACTTGCACTTTGAATCTTCCTGTTTATGGCCTCTCTTGATAGTTGTTGGCACTGCCAAAGGATCTGCTGGGCAGAGAGAATCAGGTGAATCAATGCAGCAGCCTTCTGGCATTGGTTGCACAGGGCTTGTATTGCTGCCCACAACCTGCTGCCAGGCATTTGGTGGTTCCTTGCCAATGGCTGAAACATGTCAGCCATTAATGTTAACAATATTTGGCTGTTGTGATCCTGCTGGCTTACCAATTGGCTGGCAGGTGTCACCCTCAGCCACTTGGCATCTGGCAATCTGCCACTGGGAATCCAGCAATGGTACTGCCTCTGTGGCATCTTCATCCACCATGCTTGTGCCTGTACCATCATTTCTGTTTGACAGCAATGTTGGTGGTATTTGACAGAGATTGGATTCATTGTCAGAATCAGACCCTATAACTTTGTCCCCCATTAGATAATATTGCCACACATTTAAGTTCCAGATGCATTCCTTCATACCTGTTTGCTGTCACTGCTTCCTCCTGCCCTGCTGTCACACACCAAAGGTGTTTGGTGAGGTGGACATGGATACAGCTGATGAATGGAGATGAAGACCATAGCCCTCATGTGAAGAAGGACAGCCAGGAATGTTGGCAGTCATCCCTCGCACAAGAACAAGTCATCAGTGCCAGAGAAAAAGAAAGTGAGTGAGTTAAGCACTGGATACTTACCAATCTTTTGACTTTGCTTACTGATTCTTTGCTTTTTGGCTTGCTAATCCTTACCAATGCTTACCAATGCTTTCCAAGATGATTACCCATCACTTACATTCCTTACTCATCAGTTACCAATCACTTACCAAGTGTTTGCACCTTGTTTTCAAAGGGCAACACCCCTGTACTGTATATAAATCACTGTACTTAGATAGCAAAAAAAGAAGATGTCAGAGAGAGCCCCTTTTGCTTGCATTTTATCATCACTCAGTAATTCATTCAGCAGCTTCAATAGTTGAGACTTTATTAAGGGTCTAACTATTGTCTACTTTGCTTATCCTTGTTTATCATCAATATACTTTGCTCCAAGCCCTCCCTGAGCTCAGTGCAGCTTAGGACATTGAATTAAGTTGTCATCCATCTTTCTGTAGGCTGACAGCAGTCTACCCTATCACATTCTCTTGCATTCCTGCTTCTTCTTCATCAGAAGCACCCCCAACCCTCAGCACTTGTCTTTGAGTGTTGTAGCTTGCAAAAACCCTCCCAAAGAACAGGTTCTACCATCTAGGTACTGCATAGGCACACCACCACTCGCTCTTTTTGTCTTTTGTGTTGGTTTTGGTTGGTTTTCACCACTGAACCACACTTTGACTCACACTGCATCATTCTATCCATTGTCCTTTTGCCTGCCAAGTGGTCTGGGCTCCCATCCAAATCCTGCTTCACACCCATCCTCACTCCACTGCTGTCAGCCACTGCTACCAGCATTTGGAGGGACCCTCCAGCATCTCTCCACTTCTTGAAGCCAAATATATTGTTGGGATGTCCCTCTTTTTGCTCTTGCCACCATTCCAAGATTGCTGTCAACTTGTCCTGGGTAAGTTGACTCAGCTCTTTGAAGGGAACCTCAGGTGGCAGAAACTGTGGTGCAATATAAAGTGCAGTGTTGGTCATTATTGCACTCCATGGAACAGTCACCTGTGAATTCCCACAGGCCTTCCCTGTAATGCATGTCAATGAACAGTATTTCTCCTATTGTTATACATATGATAGTGAAATGTCACAAATGTCTGCATGATATCCTTCAACTTTGGTGCCTGCATGTCCAATATGTTTGGGATGTATGGTGTGCTGTTTTCACTGACTGGCAGGATGGTTTTAGGTTTCCCATTGCTCTTTCTCTGCCTTGACCATGGAGTGGCATCTTTGTCTGGTGACTTGGCATCGGTGCCACCATTCCCAAATGCCATTTGTGCATACTTTATGAATATATTCTGGCACTTGTCCAACTCCTCAAATAATTTGCCATTACCCAATTCATCATTGAAATCATGTCTGGACAAGTTGGTCAAAATCTGGCAGTACTCATCTGCACAAAGAACAAATTCCTCATGCTCCAACTATCACCTCTCCATCAGCATCTTCCCATGCTGCCATCACTACCACCCTGGCACCACACTGCTTCCACATTTCCTTAGCAAATTCCTCAGCATATTTACAGCCTTTCTTCTCTGTGGTTCTGTTTCTTGTGAGTGATGGGCAGCATTGCCAAATGGTATGTACTCTGACTGAACATCCCAAGGTGGCTGCCACTCATTCCATTCTTTGGCCAATGCCTTGGCCTCCTGTATCTCCTTGGCAGTAAGGGACCTCATGATGGTGTTGATGGCCTTCCAATAAGACTTGATCATTTCTGTGGATCCTGGCTTCTTCCAACACTTTGTTGATTGATTTCTTTTGATGGTGCATGACCACCTTCCTCAGTGTCCAACTGCCACCATATTTGATCAGAGCCTGTTGACTATGGCTCTGGCCATGGTTGTACAACCAAGTCTGAATTTCCTGGAAATGGTAAGGACATGCCAGGTAATCAATGGCAGGTGTGGCACACCTTCTTCTGAACCCATTCATGCATTTTCAGCATCACATTAGCATCAAGGTTCTTTATCTTGTTTCTGAGGGTTAACATGATGGAGCTCCTCTTATTTCGGTCAGCATTTTTCCATGACTCTGTTATGCCCACATCAGGGGACTTTCCTTTTCCAACTCCTCACAGTCATGTGTGTCACATGTCTTGTCATGTCTCTTGTAGTTGTTGCCATCCTAGGGGTTTGGATGCTGCAAGGGTCACTTGGATCTCCCACTGTCAAGGTATTTCCAATACCTGTCAAGACTGCACCTGTGCTTGATCCAGTGTTCCACTGCCTTCTCTGATGGACAACATGTTACATTTCCTCTTTGCTGACTCATCTCCACTGGTGTTCTTTGTAGCAAAGGAGGATGGTAAAAAGTGACTAATTCAAGATTACCACTATCTCAATTCCTTTACCATCCTGGATGCTCACCCATTGCCAAATGCACAAGCTCTGTTTGATGAGCTTGTCAAGTCAAAATATTATGCCAAGTTTGACATTTGTTGGGGCTTTACCAACCTTAGGGTAAAAGAAGGAGACAAGTGGAAAGGAGTGTTTATCATGCTGAGAGGGTTGTTCGAACCCACAGTAATGTTCTTTGGGCAATGTAACTCACCTCCTTCCTTCCAGAGATATATGGATAAAACCTTTGACTCTCAATGAGGAAAACAAGTAGGATATATGGATGACATTGCCATCCATGCCAAGACAAAGGAAGAACTTTGAGGACGTGTTCATGAGTTCCTGAAGATCTGCCAGAAAGAGGGACTTCACCTCAAAATCAGCAAATGCATGTTCGAGGCTGAAGAAATAGAATTCTTCAGAATGATTATCAGAAAAGGGTGTATGGAGACTTCGCCAATGAAGACCGACACCATTAGTACTTGGGAAGCCCCTGACAATCTTACTGGGCTTCGTGGATTCCTTGGATTCTGTAATTTCTATTGCAAGTTCATCCCCTCCTTCTCAAGCATTGCATGACCCCTTCATGACCTTACCAAGAAAGGGGTGTCCTACCAGTGGACTCCAGAATGCAGTGCTGTGTTCAAACAACTAAAAGCTTTGTTATGCTCCTCTCTGGTCCTCACTATTCCAGACTTCTCGAAGCCCTTTGCTCTTTTCATGGATGCTTCGAAGCTCGGTACTGGGGCCATTCTTGCCCAGAAAGGAGATGACAAGGAGTGGCATCCATGTTCTTACCTCTCTCAGTCTCTGGTTGGTGCCGAACAATGGTACCAAGTCTATGACTTGGAAATGTTGGCTGTCATTTGCACCCTCAAAGCCTTCCACCCCTACCTCCTCTCCCCTGTTGAACCAACTGTGGTCTTCACTGACCATAAGAACTTGGAGTACTACTGTGAGCCTCAACAGCTCACCCCATGCCAAGCCCAGTGGGCCACCACTGTCCAGTCATATCCTATCCAGTTCTCCTGGCAGGCTGGTCACCTACAGGTCCCAGCCAACACTCTTTCCGGCAAAAACAAGTCTTCCAAACCTGCCCCGGTTGCCATGGTCCTGCCCTCAGACCTTTGGCTTTTGGAGGGGGTGGGTTCCCAAATTCCTCTTGTTTTGCCCTCTTTTTCCATTACAAAAATACAAAAACAACTAAAAATAAACTGCCTCACAAGAGTAGGATGTCTTCCTGCCCAGATACAGTGATCAAAAAGTAACTCCAAGCTGTATTCTTGCCTGCCTGAGGAAAAGTCAAAGGAGAATAGGCTGCCTGATGCTCGCCCTTTGAGGAAACCTGTAAAAGGAGCATGTGGAGTTTATGCTATATCCGAGGACCTGTATGAATGCATCAAGAACAACACACCAAAGGATTTGACAGGTTCAGAACCTAAGGACAACATCACTATTGTGGAAGATGGAACAAAACAGTTTGGAACTACATGTCTCTACATTCCCCCAGAAGACTGCTGACACTGTATGCACTCATATCATGATCACAAGTCAGTGGGGCATCTGGGCCAAAAGGCTATGTTTGCAAAGATGTGAAAGGAAGTATGGTGGGAAGGTATGGGAAAGGATATACAAGCTTACATGGCAGGATGTCCAACATGTCAAACCACCAAGGTAGTGACTCACCCACCCACACTGCCAGTTGTCCCACATGATATGCCCAAGACCATGTTCCCATTCCAGCAGATATCAATGGATCTCATCATGGATCTCCCAGTGTTTGGAGAACAAAAATATGACTCAATTCTCACGGTTGTCGATCAGGGTCTTATGAAAGCCACCCTGTTTGTGCCATGTCATAAAACAATTGACTTCATCGGGATTGCCTGACTCTTCCATCAATACATCTATTCCTGTTTTGGCATTCCCAAGTTGGTGATCTCTGATCAAGGACTGCAGTTTGCTTCTTCATTTACAAAAGAACTTTACAAGGTGATAGGGGTAACTCCTAAACTTCGACAGGTTACCACCTGCAAACCAACAGAGAAAGTGAATGTGTCAACCAAGAAGTGGAGGGGTATCTTTGGCTATACTGTGCCAAGGTGCCAAACTTGTGGGCTGCAAAGCTTCTGTCTGTGGAGTTTGCCCACAACTCCCAAGTCCACTCAGTCCATCAAATGACACCATTTTCACTCCTCCTGGGTTATGACCCATCACCCTATCTGGAAGTTTGGCTAACTGCAGTTCCCTCAGTTGATGAAAGGTTAGAAAGGCTGGCCTTGAACTGAGATGTCACCATTCTTGCACACAAGAAAGCACAGGACCTGATGTGTTTGCATTCAAAAGGGTCCTACGTACTGCCCAAGGTTGGAGAGCAAGTCCTCCTGGATACTGGACATCTGTGTATCAAAGACCAGTGTGACAAGATTGCACCCAGAAGACTCAGGCTGTGCAAAGTGACTCAGGTTGTCTCCCTGGTCGCCTTCCGATTGGACCTTCCAGCAACTTGGAAGGTACATCCTGTGTTCCATGCCTCTCAAATCTACCCTTACCAGGAAAATGACACATATGGTTGAGCTCCACCTGCACTGCTTCTGGAGCTTGTTGATGATGAAATTGAATGGGAGGTCAAGTCAATAATCAATCACAAGGTTGATGGGCACAGAGGTAAATGAAAGTACTTGGTCAAGTGGAAAGGGTTCCCTCATTCATCAAATACCTGGGAACTGGAGGAACATATAAAAGATCATGCCTCCAATGCACTCGACCAGTACAAACTCGCTTGACACCTCAGGAACTAATGGACTCCCCTCACTCTGTCAATACTGAGAATGACTATGCTGACCTCCCCCTTGCAGAATCTGTTTATGACCCCACAGCTGACAGGGATGACCTCTTCATCCCCCCCATCACTGTCTATGCCCCAACCTCACCTCCAATGACTGCCACTGGCCTTTCTGACTTGTACCCCTCATCCCCCATCTCACAGCTTCATGCAACATCACCCCCTGTCGCCTGCCCTCTCCGACTGCATCCACACATGTCCTTCTCAGTTAAGAGGGTCCCCACCCCCTAGGCCAGAGTCCTCCCCAGTGGGGACAGTAACCAGCAGGGAAAGGGAAAGGGTAAGGCACGAGTTGACAATGACACCAGTGGTTGAGCAGCCCAGGCTGATGCCCCCGATGCTCCCCAATCTCCCCACTTATGCACCACCTTCGCCACCTACTCCAATGGTGCACACTGTGCAGCCCTTGACCTCCTTGCTTCAGCAGCCCTTGCCAGGGATGACAAGCCTCAATTACCAATCGCAGCAGCTGACTACCTGGACGTTGTTAGGGCACTTGATGTCTTCCATGATGGGGACAACATTGACAGGTGCTCACCAGAACAGGTTATGAATTTTGGGTTGCTGTCTGAAATCTACAGAGCAACAGACATGATCAATTCTGCTGTCTTGAAGATATGCACTCAAAAGCTCAGTGGCACCACCCCCCTGTCAGAGGTAATCATGATCAACATGCTGGAAAGAAGCTTGTCAGGACTTTTAGAAGCCATCACTGGTGGTGCCTACCATCACCTTCTCCATCAACAGATCAGTGAGTTCCTTGATCCCCCAGCTTCTTGACTTCTTGATCAGATTCGCCTGAAGCAAGAGGAATCATCAGCTTCCTGCAATCTGGAGAAAGAAGTTGTGATGGATCAGAGGACACAGGATCCCTGGAAGGCACTAGAGTTGACTCATGTCAACTCTGGAGACTTGTATAAAGAGGTTGGTGCTTGACTTGGAACAGGGACTCATAATTCCGCTTCGGAGGTGCTGTTACAGGATGCATTATGGGCCAGACTCCACAAGCACTATCATAATGCTGTCCACTTCACTGACCCTCTGCCTGTGGCTCCCTTCATTCCTGACCCTCTCGACCAGCTTCATTTTTACCTTGGAGGCCAGACCCTGGTCCCCATGGACCATGTCCTCTATCAGCATGCATGCTTCCAGTGTTGTTACTTGGGACATTGGTCATGCCACAATGAACATGGCTCCTGCTTTACTCCAGCCCTCAAGGAACCACCAACTCCATCGCCTTCATCGCCCATCTCCTCACGTACTTGCTCCCACATTTACACTACTCACAGACCCCTTTCCTCATGCCCTGCTAATGTGTCTGGATTGTCCTCAAGGGTCTGAGGACCTTAGAGGGGGGGTGATGTTATGCCCATGTCAGGGGACTTTCCTTTTCCGACTCCTTGTGGTCATGTGCATCATGTGTCTTGTCGCATCTCTTGTAGTTGTCACCATCCTAGGGGTTTGGATGCTGCAAGGGTCACTCGGATCTCCTGCTGTCAAGGTATTTCCAATACCTGTTGAGACTGTGCCTGTGCTTGATCCAGTGTTCTGCACCTTCTCTGATGGACAACATGTTACATTTCCTCTTTTCTGACTCATCTATATTGCTCAGATGTTGTACTATAGTTCTGGTGTCTGGCTCCTTGCTGCACATTGATTGTGCAGCCAGTATAGCCTTCATTCCCTTGCCTATCCCCATCATATGACACTGTATGACTCTTTCCTACTTATCTATTTATCTGATTGTCTTGTTGATTACTGTGGATACACATTGCGATGCATTCTGTCATGACTGGTACAGTACTTGTACTTAGGAGTATATAATCCTGCATACTTTACCTTGTATCCTCAGTTTTTCAATAGCTTGCAACTCAGCTTCATCCCTTTGCTTTTGTCCTCATTCCCTCTCCATGTGACTACCCCAGCAGATCACCAGAAGAGCAAACTTCTGTCGGACTTCAGCAATAACTGAGCCATAGGGGTTACAACACATTTGGCCTGTAGTCTCCCCCTTGTGCACTTTGTGCCTATTCCATTTGAAGAAGTCACCACACTTGGGCATAACAGACTCTAGCTCAGCCTCAAGAATCTCAATTTTGGCTGGCTGAAGACCAGTCCCCTTTTGTGGCAGGGAGGGGTCAGTGTTGTTGGAGAAAGAGTCACTTTCATAGTCACTGGATGCCATTGAGGATGGAGGTGCTTGTGCACAAATTTTCAGGGGACAGCTAGTACAATGTCTCTTGAGGAGAATAGACTTCTCCAGCATTCTCCCATGTCAATGAAGGTTACATTTCAGTGTCTAGTCCATTCTTGCATGCCAGTTGATTGGACAGTTTCCCAAGATGGCCAAGGTTGTTAGTCAATCATGAGATTTCCATCCCTGAGCCATGTGCAAAGGTAGTGCCTCTCAGACTTCATGGATCTGAGATCTTTGGTAATTGGGCAATGTGTGTTGAGATGCTATGGATGGTATAGGCACTATGGGCATGATGTAGGACAAGGCTTTTTGCAAGTGCTCATTCATTTCATTGATCTCTAGGCAATGTGCAGGTGCCAGCACTGAAATGATGTGCCAGATCCTAAGACAGCATTACCATAGTCAGTGGTCAGACCTTGCTAGCACATGTTGGCTGCATGTATTTGTTGTGATCAAAACCCTTCTGCATTGCAACATTCATCATGGGGAAGTCAAAGATTGCACCAGTGTGACCTGCTACAAGAGTGACCCAGGTGACCTGGCAAAGAGTGAAAACCACCCGAGGATATAGGGATAAGATGGTAAAAGTAGCACCCAGAAAGCAGGTGCCAGGCCATGCAACTCAGCCTCCTGTGTGGCCTGGCTCTGTTATCCTGGATCACCTGGACTGCCTGTTGGATGATGTGGGTGAACAACTGCCTTCCAATAATGATGTATTGCCTGCAACACCTTCTAAACCTCAGAAAAGTCAGGTGTGTGGAATGCTGCATTGCCCAACAAACCTGCAATGACAGTGTCACACAATTGTAGAATAGTTATCTGCAGCAGTGGTTGCCACACCAATGGCATTATCTAGCCATCCTGTTGGACATGGAGGCCCCACCTGAGCCAAGGGATTGTGTCCTGTGTGGAGCAGATTGAATTTTCTGGTGCACTGAGTGTGCCCATCAGCTGGTCTTCTGCACCATGTGTTGCCAGGCAGAACACAGGCACCAGCCATTCCACAGGGTGGAACAATGGAATGGAACATTCTTTGAGGAATCATCCCTGCAGCTGGTAAGCAGCTGAATCATGATGGTTGTTCCTGTATTTACCATTCAGGCTGGTTTGGTACTGCATGTTGGGCATGGTGGGCAGCACTGCCCAGCCAGTGGTTGTTCAAATGATGAAGTCACAACTGAGGAGGAAGATGATTGGGAGGATGTGGATCAAGATGGTTGTCCACCAAATCTGCAGGCCCTCAGGAACCAAAGCTGTCTAATTGTCATGCACACCAATGGAATACACTACTGCAATGTGCAGTATTATAGATGCCCTGGGGCAGAGGATTCACACATACAGCTGATGCAGGCTGGGATGTTTCCTGCTACCACAAAGGCCACAAGGACTGCATTTACCTTCCAAGTACTTGATGACTTTGTTCAGGACAATGTGGAATGTGGTACCTCAGCAATGAATTTCTACAGCAAACTTCACCACATAACCTCCAATGCCTTTCCTCATCTAATGCCAGTACATCCTATTTGTTGAATTGTATCACTGCAACACAACTCTTAGCTGGATGATAGGATAGGTACAGGGAACTGCTGAGAGTTGCTAGGATGTGGCGGCTCCTGAAACTACTGAAATGGCAGGGATCCCACATGAGCACAGAAGATGCTGGCCCTGGGGAATTAGTGTTATTCTGTCTGGCATGTCCCCAACCTGGCATCAACATTCCTGAAGATGCAACAGATTATTCCCAGTGAGTGATACCATGAACACTGCTAGCCATTTATACACTGTGTAATCCAGTTGGACACTGGCACAAAGCTTGGTCATGGATGGGAATTTCAAGGCAGAGCATATGCATCCAAAGGACACTGGCAGCAAAGCCTGGTTGATGGATGGAAAGGGGTACATGGTTGCATCACAGCCATACAAGGAATATTTGAGTCACACTAAAAATGTGGTTGAGGTGGGTGATGTGTAGGAATGTATTACCCAATGGACTGATCACACTACAAGATCTTGGATTGCAGCAATCATTGGGCAGTTAATCAAGCAAATGCCAACTGGCAGCAGCTTGCATCTATGGGAATAGGTGGATATGCCTGTGTGTGGCATGGCTGTTTTGTGCTGCATGAAATGGTTGACTTCCAGAAGGGTGAACAGTATGAATAACCTTGTAACAATGTATGACAATATTGACATTGACATCACAGGCAGGTTAACATGGACTATGCACTTGTGCATGCTGTCAGGCATGGCACAGTCCCTGGCCAGCAAGTGATACATTTCTATGATATTAACTGCCAGTATAGCAAAGGTTTAGAATGATGGCTACATGCCAATGCCTATATATTCATGCTGGATGGGATGCAGATCTGCCCTGGCACTGGGTTGTGGCATGTTCATGGCCCCCACACAGAATGCTTTGCACGATATGCTCCCAATTTCATTGTGGGCGCTGGCCAGGTGGATGGGGAGATCATGGAAACCTTGTGGTCCTCCCTGAATATCATTTCCCCATCTGCTAGAGGCATGGCTACTCCCCATCAGCAGGAGGTACTTAATTTCCAAATGAATGATAGCAATTTCCTGAAAATGGTCAGAATGCATAAGTCTAGTGCTTGTATCAGACATAGTTGCATGGCTAACAGGCTACAGCAATGAGACTCAAGTGGAAACTCAAGGTTGCTGAGGAATCTTATTTAGTGGTTGAAGGCAGGTTTGCTGATTTGAATGGTAATGTCCCACCAGCAATCAGCCAATCATGGGGGGAAGAAGTGGCGGCATTGGACAACTGGCTGTCAAGGCCACAGGCCATGGATATATATGAGGTCAGGCTGCAGAAAGGTAGGTATTGAAGGTTATCCTGGACAGGATTTGGGCTGAGTGGTATAGAAGCTCCCTCTGCAAAGGCAATTGAGATAGATTTACTGGCCATCCCTCAGCCAGGGCATTCACAGGGTATGGTGACCTGGATTGCAAAGGCATTGAAGATAGAGGAAGCACAAATCCAGCTTGCAGTGGCATGCTGGCACATCAGCTCAAGAGCAACAGAAGCTCAAAATCTCACCATTGCACATTGCCATGATCATCTCCAGTCCCATATACATGGCATTTTTGACACTGCTGAAAAACTATTTGGGGACAGATTTGAGGATTCTGAGCTGTTCCAGTCATCTAACCTGCATGATCCAGAAACCATTGCATTGCCACTGCCATCCAATGTTGGCAAAGATCATTTTGAATGATCTGGCCTGGGGTATGTGACACTAATGGAGCTGCAACTGTGGCAAGGACAGGCCAATGATTGTCTTCATGAACTGTGGCTTGTGCTTGCAGAGAAGGTGGTCATCTTTTGAACTGACATTTGCCATGGAAGTAATTACCACATGGCCACACATGCCTGGGGAAGGGTGGCCAATGCTGAAGCAGCCATGCAACATCATGCTGCTGTGTACCACCAGTGCCACATTCAAATGAGCAGGTTAGGGGCTGGGCTGGATATCCTGGAGCAATACAAAGAGTTGAATGACTCCAACCTAACTATCAGCATGGCAGTATCTGACCCAAATGCCAGAGGTCACAGGGACAATACCCTACCTTGGATCTGGACAATGGATGTACCAAGGGACATGGCCACTAATGATTGGATATCAGAATGTGAGAGGAGCAATCACATGGCAGCAGCATTTGAGAATTACTTATCATCTTCTCTAGTTTACAGGGTCAATTGGCTCTGGATGAGAGCACTGTGGGACAGATGGAAGGAGGAGGTTCAGCTGTTGAAATGCAAGCAGGAGTGGACTAAAAACTTCTTTGAAAACAAGGTAAGATTTTTGGACCAGCAGAAAGGCTGCCACATTGGCAAAGGGACAGGCTGGGCCAGCATGCTATGCTGCATGGCAATGCCAGATGTATGGCAGATTAGCATGTCTTCTGTGAACCATTTCCATCTAGAGACCACTAGCTATCTGCAATGACATCATTCTTGAGATCTCCCAAATGATGCCAGGGTTCTCAATTGTATATTGGTTGGTGTAGTTAAATGCAAGCTAAGCATTTGCTAATGAGTACTGCTTTAACAGCAGATGCATGCCACCACACAAAGTCATGGGAAAGTTGGCCAATGCTTATATAGTATGACATCTCATCTTTCATGCTGGTAAGTCATGTCATCAATGTTCACTGTGGCCAAACTCTCCATGGCCATACAGTACTTGGGAATGAGGTTTCATTGCCTTGTTGCCACCATGAAGAAGCTGGATTGGTCTGAATACTGGCACACTAGTTGGTATCAACATTTCCTGGCAGAAGCAGTAAGCCACTGTTCCTGTGGTGGTGCAATGGTTGATAGTGGTACAGGGTACAATGGAGCATCTGATGGGCATGGCATCTTGCCATCCCATTACCCTGATCGAGCCACTCACAGCCAACAGGCTGTTAACATACCTGAATGATGGTGATCAGAGTCCCTGTGACATTTTAGCTTTCATCAAAAGCTTGAATCCCCACCTGACAAGGATTAAGGAGTGCCATGTCAAACTGGCCACTACCATGGCCCATGCATGGTGGCAGAATGACAGTGGTGAAGTGGAATTGGGATATGAGAGGAGACTGCTGCAGGATGTAATTGCAGAAGCTGCAGAATTTTTCACAGGAGTATCAGTAAGTGGTGGCACACTTTTGCTCACTTCCAACTCACCTGTGGTATCAGAACAGTGGCATTTCACTACCCCTGCTTATTAATTCACATCCATCACCCACTGCCAAACACACTGCACTACATGCAATGTGCACAGAAGGCTTGAAGGATATCAATCAGGAGTTATCATATCTTTCCAAGTTAATCTTACATTCATAGGAGCAGATGTCATCACTGGAAGCCATTACCCAATCTAAACTTGCTTTACAGGTTGTGTGGGTGGAGTCAGTGTCAAAGGTGTGGGAATGTTCATACAGCCACTGTACATATTATCAACCATCTATAATGAGTTTCCTTTGGGGCTGGTAGCTTTACTTTATCAGAATCAATGCCAGTAAATGTATAGGGGCATTCCCATGATCACTGGGTCGTTTGTGTACTCCTCTCCCCACAGCCCCAATCATGTCAACATCATTCTTAGGCTGGCAGTCTATAAAGCCATCCACGAGGTTCACAGTCAGATATCTGTGATGTGCCAGCACCATTGAACCATCTCTGGCACAGTGCTCCAAAACTGCCCATTCAATGATGCTGCTAGCAAAACAAGCTGGTAATCTGGACCTTGATTCATGTTGCTGGCAGTATCAGAAATGTGCAACCCCCAATTGGAATGTGTGGAAGGGGCTAATATCTTCTGTAATGTATACTTCAGCAGCATTCACAGCTATTCAAGGTTGTGTTCTGGCTGGGCTGCATTCCAAAATGCTGATGAGGCTGTGGTCTCATTGCTGCAGAGAGCTTCTATGCTGCATTTAGTTCAATGTTGCCACATTAGTCACTACAATTGCTGACAACATTGGCCACACAATTGCCATGGCCAGAGGGATCTGTGCCACATGTGTTCCTTGCATCTCTGGATGATATGCCGCTTGTTGCCAGTGGATTCCCTTAACTTCCCCAACCTGATCACATTAGAAATGTCTGGTACTGGTACATTCCCATCCAACTATCTACTTTCTGACCAGCTTGCAGAGTACATGTGCTGCTGAGTTCTCCATGAGACACATCCTTGCACTGCTGCTGTCCCACCACAACCTCTCAAACTCAAGGTCCAGACATGTATTGCACTCAATCAAATGGCAGCAACACTGGCCCAGGCCTATCATAATCCCTGTATGCCATTTTAAGAGTGCTGCCACATGTCTCGCTAACATTCATTGCAGTTCCCTCCAGCATTGAATTAATCAGGCTGTTGGAAAGCCTATCACCTTGAGAAACAGGTTTCAATTTGAACTGGGAGGCCCACATCCTTTCCACTCACCCACCATATCTGAGTGGGTATTTGGACATTCCTGCAATCATTCTGGGTGAAGGGGATGCAATTGCTTTGTGGTGTCTACCCAGTGCAATGTCCCAATCAATGCAGGTAGGCATTGTGATGTATCCTCCTGTCCTCAGTTCACAACCCTACCAAGGACCAGATGGTGGGAGCTATTCCCCCACTTTCCAATATGTTGGCTCAAAGTATATCCAATGGTTCCTGGCAAACATCACCTGATTACTTTCCAGTGGATCACTGTTTGCTGGCAGGCTGCTTAGAGCTTTCACTGGCCTGGCATCAACTTGGTCATGCTGTGAGGGTCATCCTCATGCTTTATCTCAAAATACTCATTGCTAACATTGTAGACACTGGCACACCAGCCTTCCATATCTGCTGACCTTGTGGCTCCAGCTGCTTGGAAATGGATCCATGCTGTCCAAATGCCATTAGCAATTCTCTCTGCAACACTTTCAATTATGCACCCTCCTTTGTACAATGCCAGTTGCCAAGCCATGCAGCAGCTGACTGAGTGGTCTACCATGAATGATCCCAAAATGTCAGCAGTGCTCTGACACTGGCCAACAGTTTATACCAACATCTCCATGATTGCTAACTGGTCAGCTCCCCTCCATTGTAACCCACAGTCCCATGCCAACTGGTATGACATGCTCATTAGTGTTGGCAATTATTCTGAATGTGCTCTTGACATTCCCTCTCTTGGTCTTCAATGTGATTACTGGCCTGGCACTGTTGTAGCCTTTTCTGGCCAGCTTTTGTGGCATGGTGTGAATGATGTGAGTGGCAACCATTGCTCACTAGCATTCTACATGTAGGACAATATTCACAACTGGCTTGGAGTCCCTCAAAGTGATTGGATGCACATTCCATTGGTGTGGCAGGCTCTCACAGGCATGTAAATCACCCATGGCACCCTGTATTGTATTGTATTGGTCCTTATTTAATGCCTCAGGCATCCAGTATTTGATTGGCACAATCCTGGTTTGAATGAAATCTATGAAATCAATGCAATATTACTAGCCACCCTTCTGTGATCATATGAAGTATAGGTTATGATCTTATACTGGTGGTAAGATATGCAGTATACAGACAATTCATGCTATGCTTCATGTCCATATCTATAGTACCCTAGCTGTGTGCTGCTGTATACAGAACTATCCATGCTGGATGCCATGCACTGACATGAATCCTACTCAATCCTGATGTGTGCTGTGGTATGTTGGGTCAATGCCATCAGCTGCCAAGAACTGCCAGTTTATTCCTCTGCATCCAACCATGTGCTGCTGTATGCAGAACCATCCATGCCACACATCAAGCCTTGATGTGGATCCTAAGCCAGTCAGGTGTTTGCTACTGTATGCCATGCCCATGCCACCAGCTGCCAGGCATCCCTGCCAAGTCTAGCTGACTTGGCCACATTACTGGCATGTGCTGAGCAATATCTGCTGGCTGCTGTGACCATCCAGAGACTTACAGAGCAGGTGCCACCAGGTGCTGCAGTACATGTTGCCACAACTTCCCCATGAATTATGCTGCATGCTGCAATGTGCCATAATGCAGAATGCCATATCTGCCAGCTGCTACTGCTTCCAAATACACAGTGCTGCATCCTAGTTTGTGGTACTGAATGCCAACCTTTTAAGCTATGCCAATTCTGGTAGTATCTGCAAGGGGTAGGCATGCAGGGTATGCTGGTAATATTTGCTCCAGAGTGGCTGGCATGCCACAGTTTGCTTCAGAACATATGCCAAAAGCTTACCCTGGAGGGCCATTGCATGCTCCTGAGTGCTCTGAAATGCTATGGTATGCTCTGGCACATGTGCCACAGTTTGTTTCGCAATTTGCTCTAGAGTGTCTGCCATGCCACACCTTGGTTTGGAACATATGCTGCAGCTTATTCCAGAGGGCCATTTCCTGCTCTGGAGTTCTCTGGAATGCTATAGTATGCTCCAACACATGTCCCACAGTTTACTCTGGAATTTGCTATGGAGTGGCTGGAATGCCACAGCTTATCCCAGAGGGCCATGGCATGCTCCAGCACATGTCCCACAGTTTACTCCAGAATTTGCTCTGGAGTGGCTGGAATGCCACAGCTTATCCCAGAGGGCCATGACCTGCTCCAGAGTTCTCTGGAATGCTATGGTATGCTCTGGCACATGTGCTGTAGTGTGTTCCAGAATTTGCTCTGGAGTGGCTGGCATGCTGTGGCACATGCTATGGTATACTCTGGCACATGTGCTGCAGTGTGCTCTGGAATTTGCTCTGGAGTGGTTGGCATGCCACAGTTTACCCTGGAGGACAATGGCATGCTCCACTATTTGCTCCAGAGTGGCTGGCTTGCCACAGCTCACTTAGGAACATATGCCACAGCTCACCCCAGAGGGCCATGGTATGCCCTGGAGTGCTCCAAAATCTTACAACATTACACTGCTGAGCTATCCTGAAGCATGCTGAGGTCTTGGGCCAACTTCCAGTGCTGATCTACACATGCTGCAGCATGCCACTGGATAGGTGACATCCTACACTAGGCTACTCCAGGTACTACAGGGACAATTTGATTGTGGCCTACTCATGTGTTATTTGATAATAGAAGCTGGGCTGGTCCATACAGCAGGGGGATGTCTCATTGTAGGGCTTGACCTCTGCTGGCCTGTGGGACATGGCAAATTGTCAGCCTCTGCTGGCCCTGTCATATGGTACAATGTAGGTACATTATGTGGCTTGAGGACTAGCTCACTGGTGTATCTTGGTGACATTGGAGTTCTGGAGGCCTCACAGGCTCATACCATTAGAGTCCTAGTAGAAACTCATAGTATGAATGATGTCTTACCTGATAACGTCCACTGCGACTCTATCCATCTTCCCAATGAGTGATATGGAAGTGGAGCAGAACAACTGGACAGAAGTGGTGTGTAAGAAGTTGCATGAGCAATGAGCCTACAGCATGTTAAGGCCAGACCAGACAAATGCCATCCAAAGGGTGGAACAGCAACTGACCCTGGATGAATGAGAGAAAATCCAGAGGAGGTCATTGTCAATGACAAGGGATAACTCTGATGCAACCTTGTCCAAAAGTGATGAGCCCTCTGTCAAGGGTGATTGCAAGGGAAAGGGACCTGATCCTAGGAATTGGGGGAACCTAAAACTCAGCGAGAGTGAGATAGATCCAGATGTGCAACAATGGCCTTTGCATCATGGAATGCTGCTAATAGATTGGCAAATGAAAGTGATGAAAACCAGCCTGGACCATCAAAGGGGAATGATCTGGAAAGCACTGCACAACCCACTGAGGATGAACTCCTGGAGCCACATGGTGGGGGAGATGAGCAGATCCCTAAGAGGAGTAAGTCAAAGTGTTCAAAGAAAAACAAGAAGAAGGTGACTAAACCTTCAAGGGAACCCCCAAACCCAATAAAGGAGATGGTTGATAAAGTTGTCCATCAAGATTACAAAAGACATGAATGGCAGAAAATGCTGAGAGCCATGGAACCTGTAAAACAGATCAATCCAAAGAGCTACATTGGACTCGCCTTCAAGCATCTTGAAAAGGATGAAAAGTGCTCCAGAAAATTAAAAAGTAAAAGGAAGACTAGACGCACCTCAGACTCGTCTAGTGATGACTCCATGGCATCAGACTCTAGTAGTGATTTGTCCAGCCCTTCCAGCTTGAGCAATGATGACTCTTCTTCAACAACCAGTAAATCATCATCAAGCTCAGGTGGGTCATCAAGTGGCTCGAGCCACTGACACAGTAGACCTTGATGCCATAAGGGTGGTAAAGGAAAGAAATGCAAGTCTAAGAAGTGTTCAAAATCACATTGCAAGACAGCTCTCAAACCCATCCTGCCAAATAAATATGACAGATCTGATGATGTCCATGCCTTTCAATGGTTTGTGACCAAAGGGGCCACATACATTACAGACAGCCAGGTCGAGCCTAAGAAATGCACATTCATCCTATCCCACTACCTAATGGGCAAAGTGCATGAGTTTTATGTGTGGGAAGTCTCAGGAGACCCTTACAAGTGGAGGCTCTTGGATTCCTTTATGCAACTATTCAACTATTGTTTCCTCATTGATTTCCAAATGCAGCAAAGAGAGAAACTGCAATCATGTTATCAGAACTCTAAAATGGTAAAGAACTACCTGTATGAGCTCAATGAGCTGTGGAACATGATTGGAGCAACCAACAAATGCACAAAGGTCCACAAGTTCTGGTCAGGGCACTGAAAGGAGCTCCAATGAGACCTATGGAAAGAGAAATTGAACCTGGAGATCTCATTGCTAAAGAAGATCTCGGCATCTGCAGAGATCCTTGAAATCACCCAAACTGTCACCAGTGACTATACTCATAGGTCTAAACAATGAAGGAGTAAACACCAGGTGGTGGGAAGCGCTGCTGCAGCACCAGAGAGTCCCAAACCTCAAAGGCTGGGACACAAGCGAAGGTGTGAACAGAAGAGAAAATTTAAGAGTGAGGGCTATCAAAAGGAAGCTGCTATGCCTGATAATCACAACCTGGGAGGAAAGCACACCAGATGACAGGATAAGTGGAAGTGTGATGCTCCTAAACTGAGCAAAGAGGAGCAAGAACGACATAAGGTGGAGGGCCTGTGTTTCATCTGCCATAAGTCAGGACACTTCTCAAGGAACTGCCCTGATCACCAGGTTGTGTCCAATGCTGGCAAGACTTCAGGCATAACAAGCTTTGGTGTGGGCATTGACTTTGGAGATATTGAGTGTCAGCATCAGTTGGCAAGTTCATCTAGGCATGGCCCTGAGGTATCCTTGAAATTCAGACTCGAGGGCTTATGATCCAAGTAGGAGATGATGGCTTACCTGACAAGGACCTCCCAGATCTGGAGAGTGTCTCAGACAATGAAGACTACAGGATTAGCGATAGTACCACTCCCAAAGAGGAAGACCCAAATGATGGAATGCATATCTACACCTATAGGAGTGACCAGGTTTGTGGAATCTGGTGGGTGGGTACAAAACTAGGGCACCCCTGGGAGGACAGGGCCATGGAATCACTATCTGGGATCTGCTACCCTGGCGATGACCCAAACTTGTTGCACACTTATATGAACTCCTGATTCCTGATCTATGATCTGATGGATGGCTGACACATGATTGTGGAAAGTGAACAAGATGTATTAGGCCCAGGAGACGAGATTACAGTTGAAACACACCTGCTAATGAACCCTGCTTTCCAACTTGATAGTTGGTACTGGTTTCAAAAGGGAGAATGTGCTGGTATCCCCAAGGCAGAGCTGAGATGCCAAGAATGCGCATGGACCTGGAGGTCAAACTCCATGGGATGTCCCATTGAGGACCGAATCATCACTAAGCTCAAGGAACATAGCCTCCAAACCCTGGAAGGGGGAAACTCAGGATGGTTTGCATGTGTTAGGGAAGATAAGATGACCATAAATGTACTTGACTATCACCTGGCAGTCTGCCTGGTCCTCCTGCTGGAGAGGGTGCCTAGGCCGGACTTTGACATCATGCATTGGCATGCTAAGAGGCTGTTTCACATGTGTGTAGCTTTAATGAGCAGCGACCCCCTGGAGGACAACAACTTGGGAATCTATGCACTATTCAAGGGCACTGGAAATGATGAGATTAATGAGATTGCAGACAAGTTGGAAGATGGACCATATGACATGATCCATTTGAACAGCATTAAGGTCCACAATGAGGATAAGTTGACCCTACAGAGAAATTCCTTGATCACCAAAGACTTCACATGAAAAATACCTAAGCCCCTGGTGGTCATCATGCATGTAAATGGCCATCCTGTGTGTGCACTGATTGATACAGGATCACTGGCTGACTTCATGTCAGTGACACTTGCAGAGCAATTGAAAGTGAAATGTATCTCACTTGAAAAACTCACCATTCAGCTTTCCATTCAGGGCTCACAATCTAAGGTGAATTTTGGCACTAAGAGCCAGTTTGGAAACAAAGTCCCACCAAGAATCCAACTAAAAAAAACCCAGAAAAAAGTCCCAGGCTTCATCACATAAGTGTCCAACATTCAAGTGGAGCTTGAATTTGGGAGGAGTATGCTTGGTGTGACATATGTGATATTGCAACACAACACATGGCTGATATCACTGATGAGTTGTCCTCTGTTGATGCAGGCCAACCTGTAGATGAAGAAACTGATGACGAGGATATCAATGAGGACTACCATTGACACTGCCAAATTATCATTCTTCTTCTATTCTATTATCAACTTCAACTGTTTTCTGCAGATGCTCTATTGACAAACACTCTAGCTGCAATTGCTGAAGCAACACAGCATGCTGAGCCAATCCCATACCATACTTCTGCTCTAATTGGGGCAGGGTGGGTTACTGAACTTTTGAATGGCCACCCTGAGAGGATTTGCACAGAACTTGTGGTGCATAAGCACATCTTCAAGATACTGATACTGCTGCTTCAAGAACACAGCTACACCCATTCCAAGTACATTATGCTTGAAGAACAACTCACAATCTTCCTCTACACCTCCATAACTGGCTTGTCAGTCAGACATATAGGGGAACATTTCCAAAGGTCGAATAGTATGGTTTCCAAGTGCATTTCTGATTCACATTCCTTCTGATATACTGATCACCATTGTAGGTACTTCAAAAGAATTTTGTTCGCATTTTCATCTCATGATATATACAGCAAGTTCATACAATTACCATGCAGTGACAACCCTGTCCACCCCACAATTTTAGATAATCCCAAGTTCTACCCATTTTTTGCAGATGTGATTGGTGTGATTGACAGCATGCACATTGTGTGCACTCCAAGCATGGAAGAAAGGGATGCCATGCAAAACTGCAAAGGCATTACATTCCAGAACTGTCTTGTTTGCTGTGACTTTGATATGTGCTTCACATATGTGCTTAGCAGGTGGGAGGGATCTGTGGCTGATGCATCGATCTACCATGATGCTTGGCTGAGTGATTTAGCCATTCTGGATGGCAAGTACTACCTTGCCAATGCAGGGTTCCCAAACTGCCCACAGCTTTTGATTCCCTTCCAAGGACAGTGGTATCACTTAGTGGAATGGGGCTGCATGCAATTATGGTAGGTGATTTTCACTGCTGTCTTTTTCTCTGATTCACATGGATTTCTAGGCCAGTAAATGCTGAGGAGTGTTATAACCTCTGCCATGCTCAGCTTCGCAATGTGGTCAAGTGCATAATCAGTGTTGTCAAGCGGCACTTCTGAATTCTTGTTGTACCCCCAGAATTTGATATGAGCATTCAATCCCATATCCTGCTGGCACTTTGCTGCATCCACAATATCATTCACAAGTACGATCCACTGGAATTAGAAGATATTGAAGGCTTCGTATCTCCTCCACCACCAGATGGATCAGCACATGTGATTGGCTCAATTGCCAATGCTGTTCCAACTGACGCAGACTGCCTACAGATGACAGAGAAGTGGGGTGTGATTGCACAAAGCATATGGGCTAGTTATGCTGCAGAATGAGTGTGAAGGGGGGATCCAGTTGCCAACTAGCTACATATATCATTTGTTTTCCCTCAATTCCTAGACATCATTTTTTTGAATGCAAGTTGATGAGTGCAGTGTTCAAATCAGAGAGAGATGTATTGCAAGCCGATGTAAAGATGGATTTAAAACTACAAGGTACAAGTATGACATACAATATGATCACTGTGTATGTGCCCTGATCTCATCGAGCCTCTTCTCGAGCCAAGCACACTGAACCGCAGTGAAATGATTGGGATTGCTTGTGAATGATAAGTATAAGCTAGCATATGCAGCATTTGCCTGGAACTGGTCTGCAATCTGGGTGATATCAATTGGCAAGAACTGATCTACATCTATTGCAAGAAGTGTCTCTGTTGCCTTGTGGACCAGTGGATGAACTGGATCTTGCAAGAAGTTGGGCTTGGACTGGGATGTGGTTCGATAAGGCGCAGGTGAGCCTGCCATTGTTGTGATCACATCAGTGATGGTGTTCATCTGGTTATGCATTGAACTGTGGAATTCTCCTAAATCCTCCCCTACATGCTCAAGTGTCACATCTACTCCACATTGCTTTTGAGCCAATGAGGTGGATGAAGCTGCAGTGGATGACTGGGCACCCAATACAACAGACAGGCCATCATCATCATCTGCCTTCCACTTTTGAGAGTGCTCCATACAAGCTGGGATGCTGGAGGATGGCTTGACAGAGCTGGTAGACAAACCATTTAATGGGCAGATGGGGGGGGGGGGAAACTTGACAGTGTGCCAGGAACACCAGCAGACTGGCCTGATTGCCAATCAAAAACAGATCCACTGTGAACTGAAGCGATGGTGGAGGGTGCCAGGTATTGGGAAACTGTTGGAACAGGGGAGCTGGGTTTCTGACTACCAGTGAGCAGAATGTGGTGTGGTTCAGAGATGGCAATGCTGGTGCAGCATGGTCCTGGGATGGTGTACTTCCCCCATGCTCTCACTCTCACTGTTGGAAGGACCCAACCCAGCATTTGATGTGCCTCCAGTAGAATCATTGATGGTCAATGCTGAAAAGCAATTCAAGCCCTTGCCCTTGGAGGGCATGAGGTCTCTCATCTGTTTGTAGTGCACCCAACCCTTGTTTTTATAAGGGCCTGCATCCTTGTGGATCTGTTGATGTTGCCATTAGCACAGGAAATTCCATGCTAACTGAATCATACCCATACCTTCAGATAGTTGTTCCATGTATCCTTGCTCATGACACTGATATCACCCCCTGCCTCCAGGGAATATGTGAACCCAGATGCATGGCAGAGATGATCAACAGCTGCATATGTAGTTCATAGCTGCATGATATCAGCTGGTTATTCTGTCGTTTGACTGATAGGCCATGCACCCTTTTCCATTTCTGTTTACATGCTTTAGGGGTCTTGATACCCCCTTTGACAGGCTCAGGAAGGGCTTCAGCAGCTGCATTCCAAAATGTGTCCTTAAAATTTAAACCATTGCCAGCAGTTGCCTTGTGGGAAGCAATGAAATTAAGAAGGGCCTTGACATCATTATCTGACCACAACACCGGCTTGCCTTCTGGGGACTGTGAAGTATGTGATTTACCCTTGGAGGGTGATTTTGCTGTTTTATGGGGGTGCATGATGATGGAAGGATGAAGGAAGATCAATCGACTGTGGAATGTCAGGCTCATAACCCCTGCCCCTAGCATGGCATCTCGGCTGTCCACCAAGCATCTCCTCTTGAATTCAAGCTCCACTTGAATATTGGATGCTTATGTGATGAAGCCTGGGACTTTTTTCTGGGTCTATTTTAGTTGGATTCTTGGTGAGACTTTGTTTCCAAACTGGCTCTAAGGCCCACTTTCAATACCAGGGGATCAACTGTGAATGGTACTTCAATGTCATGAACTTGCAGAATTATGATCTGATCCTAGGGACACCATTCCTCTATCAGCATGAAGTGATGGTAGGGTTACACTCACATAGAGTTGTTGTATGAAGTGTTATGCCCACTGAGATGAAGGGAGCACAGGTCTCAACCCTGGAATCATGTGCAACAGATGTTTACCATGAGAACCTTGAGAAGGCAAGGAAGTACTTACAGGAATTAGCAAAGCCTCTATGCTCCCAAGTAGGAGTGATGGCCCTTCCCCTGTTCTGAGCCATAAATCATGAAATCCCACTGATAGATGAAAAGAAAATATATCCATGGCAGCCATCTAGATGTCCAGAGGCATTATGACCTCTTTGGGCAGAAAAGAAAAATGCTTACTTGAAAACCAGCTGCTGGGAACTAACTGTGGCAAGGAATACTTGCCCAATGTTGCTGATACCAAAGGCAGGAAACCCTCTGTGACTCTGTGTGGTGGTCAACCTGTGTGAGTGAAACAAAAACACATGTAAGTTATCATCCCTGATGCCTGATATGGATGGCATCTGGCATCCTATGACATGTGGCCAAAAAGCCATATAGGTCAATTATTGATGGGGCCAATACATACAAGCAAATCTGGGTGATCCCTGAGCATGTCAAGAGAACAGCTGTTATGACCCCAGATGGAAACATGGTCAGTCTTGTGGTCCAGCAAGGCAACTGTAATGCCCCAGCAATGTACCAAGCCCTAATGAACCACATTTTTGGGGAATATGTTGGAACATTCATGGACATATACTTGGATGATATAATCATCTATTCTGAAACCCTGGAGGATCACATTAGGCATGTGTCATGACCATGCATTCATCCTAGGTCCTCACTCACTCCACACCCCTTTTCTGCTGGTCATTTGCTCACTCTGCACCAACTCTGCCTGGCCCCTGATGTTTATGAGTCATCTCCACTCTGACTGCTGTCAGACTTGTACTGCTCTCCTACCAGACCATGTGGTGTCACACACCAAAGGTGTTTGGTGAGGTGGACATGGATACAGCTGATGAATGGAGATGAAGACCATAGCCCTCATGTGAAGAGGGACAGCCAGAAATGTCAGCAGTCATCCCTCACACAAGAATGAGTCATCAGTGCCAAAGAAAAAGAAAGGGAGCAAGGTAAGTGCTGGTTAAAATTCTTAAGCACCCATGTATGGCATTCTGGTTTTTGACATATCTCTGCCATTTCTGCAGATACTGAGACCATTCCCACACTTGCTTGTAGTGCTCAGCCATGCAATACTACCTTCCAAAATTGGAAAGGATACATGTTTCTACAGCACTCCCTCCAAAAGACACTCATTTCGCTAAATTCTCCTGATATGGCCACATCCACATCAATCATTTCACTTGTCCCCTTTGCTAGGGACCATGGCTACATATATCTGCCAGGAGTTCCTACCAGCTTCTGTCCTGAAGCATCCTGGTACATCCCACCCTCATCTGTGCCCTCTCAGCTCATCCAGCTTGGACAGCATGTTCTTTTCATCAGTATGACCTCTAGGAGGACATTCTTTGGTTGCCTCAGGTCTGTCATTCACTTGGAAAGGTCTTATGTGGTTGTTTCAGTCTCTCCAGTCTAAGAAGCATATGGATCCTTCCTCCCTGCTCCCTGCAATGTCTCCATACCAGTCTTGTCCATCATTCTTCCAAGATTGCAACAGCTACAGTATAATCTACTGTTCTCCACTCTCCCTGATCACATCCATGATGAGTGTGATGCACATCTTGCCTCCTTGTTGCAAGATACAGCAGAAGACACTCCCCCTTCATCCTCTCTTCCAACAGAGCCTCATTCATGAAGTTTTTATTTGCTTCACTGAGAGGATGGTTTGGGGGGGAAAGTTGTGATCCCCTATGCTCCTGTCACCCCACAGACCCCCAAAGCTTGACCCCTGTTGACATCTGACTCACCCTGTCCAATTTTGGATGTACTATATTGGCATCAGATCAGTGCTGCCTCTCTGTCATCCCACCTTGGCCTAGAAGTGATCTCTTCGAGATGTGACATGCACAGCCTCCCCCTAATGCAATTCCAGTGTACTTTCCCAGTTCCTGACATTACTTGACTCATACTTTGACATTCTAACTGTCTTTGACTCGCCTATTGCCAATACTTACCAATCTTTTGACTTTGCTTACTGATTCTTCACTTTTTGGCTTGCTAATCCTTACCAATGCTTACCAATGCTTTCCAAGACGATTACCCATCACTTACATTCCTCACTCATCAGTTACCAATCACTTACCAAGTGTTTGCACCTTGTTTTCCAAGGGCAATGTCATAACTGTGCATTCACTCTAGGTCCTTACTCACTCTGCACCCTCTTCTGCCAGTTGTTCACTCACTCCACACCAACTCTGCCCAACTTCTGTTGGTTATGAACCATCTCTGCTCTGACTGCTGTCAGACTTGTACTGCTCTCCTACTGGACTAAACAGACTGTTCTCTGAGGAGTCATGTGACTACCTTTGGACTCCTCCCTGACAGCTCACAGTCAGGTACTCTGCAGCACATGCACTGCATGGTCCAGTGCCTGGACTGTTTCCTTTTCTGGATGTTCTATGTTACCCATTCATATGTCCTCCATCTACCCTTCATTCATCATCTAGGAAGTTTTACTTGAAATTTTATGAGTCTCCATATGTCAGTGCCAATTCCAATTACTGTACCTCCATAGTAGTATAAAAGTGTGTACCATGCTCTGCTGTTCTTCAGTACAAATATCGACTTAGTTCCTACTCCCTCTGTCTCCATCTTCTGCCTGTTGGAGTTACCTCTGACTGTCCATCTGTACTCCCCCTCTGAAATACAAGGGCTGAGATCATGCAAGGGGGTAGCACATGAGCTAAACCTGATGCCCTCACTTCACTCCACCTTTATCTCAGTGGACTTCATTCCTACCAACACTCCACCAGTTGGAGTTCTGCTCTTTCTGTCAGACTTGCTTCTGAACCTCTCCCCAGACCTTGTCTAGTGTTGGAGTTGGTTGTAGTAGGCCTGGACTTGACAGTATATTCATACTCACACTTGTATAATCTCATTCTCTGTCTCCCAAGAAACTTACACTGTTATGAGAACTCGAGCTCAATCCCAGAGAGAGGTCATTGAGAACCTTTCTACAGTGCTAGCTAATCCATGTCAACTCCCTTCTGTTGTTGAACAATTCCAATCCTTCTCCACTCGATGCTGCTCTCACACTGAAGGTGAAAGCACTTCACAGGCTGGTTGCTCCAACCTCCATCCAACAAACTTCTATACTCTGTCTCCTCATAACCAAGATGATGGACCCAACTCTGACCCTGATTATCCTGATGGTGATCCCAATGGTGGGGGCAGCAGTGACAGGGATATCCCTGAAGACCTGGCTGAGCTGCCAGAGGATCCCCTTGTAGCTCTTGCTAGAGCTGTCCATGTGCTTGCACAGTCCAGTTCATGCACTGGGGACTCTGCTCCAAATACCAAAGTCTGCAAGCCTGACACCTTCAATGGCTCTGACTCTAAGAAACTCCACAAATTCCTTGTACAATGCAAGCTAAACTTTCAAGACCACCCTTGCGCATTCTGCTCTGACAGGGTGAAGGTTACCTTCACTCAGTCTTATCTTAAGGGTATGGCTCTGGCTTGGTTCAAGCCAGACCTACTAAACCCTGACAATTATGACCATCCACTCTGGATGGACGACTATCATGAGTTCTTACAAGAGCTCACAACTAGTTTTGGTCCACATGATGCCATCCAACAACTCAAGAACCTTACTACAAAGGATGGCTCTAGAATTACTAAATATGTCATGGAGTCCAATCACTGGGCTTCACAGGTCAAAGACTATGGTGTTGGTGCACTCCACCACCACTTTTATAGTGGACTTCCAGACTGCATCAAGGATGAGATTGCTCACATCAGAAAACCTTCTACCCTTGCACAACTGCATGAACTCACTCAGACCATCAATGTGCACTACTGGGAGCATAAAGTGGAGGTCTCACACACCACCAAGTCTGCCACCAACAAGTCACAGTCCTCCAACTCTGACAACAAGCCTAAATTGTCATCCTCTGCCTCTGCTCCAAGGTCTGATGCCAAGGGCAAGGGCAAACAGAAAGACCTGCCCAAGTCCAACACATCCAAGTCCAATATTGCCCATCTTCTGGGCAAGGATGGCAAACTCACCTCCACTGAATGACAGTGCAGGATGAGAAACAACCTCTGCCTCTTCTGTAGTGAGGCTGGCCACTCTGCCAAGGACTGTCCCAAGTCTACCTCTCATGCAGCCAAAGCCCATGCAGCTATGGCTGGAACTCTGCCTCCTCCACCTGCAGAGAAGGCAGAGCCAAAAAATTAGTCTGCTCCTCCAGGGAGCTCACACAGCCTGGAGGAAGTGTTGATCCCAACTGTGCACAACTGGACATCTGACTCAATGTGTCTGCTCTCTCTAGTCCCAATTCTTTACTTCCATCTGTAACTCTTCTTGATTATTCTGTTGATACTGTTTCTGCATTGATCAATTCTGGCTCTTCTCATTGTTTCATAGACCCATCCATAATCAAAAAATATGCTATTCCTGTTTCCTCCATTTCTCTGCCAATTCTGCTCTGCTTGTTTGATGGTAGTACAAATGCTGTCATTTCCCAAGAAGTAGATCTTTCCCTCTGCTTTCCTTCTGGCAATGTCAACTTCATTTCATTCTATGTTACTCCATTGGATTCTTCATGTTTGCTGGTATTAGGACACAACTGGCTCACCCACTTCAATCTGTCAATTGACTGGGTACTGGGCAGTCTATTGTTCAAACCATCACTACAGGGAATGCCGACACCCCAGGCACCTTGGTCACCTTCCACTGTGACCTCCACTCTGGATCTGACACCCTCCACTCCATCTGCAGCTCCAACTGCACCTCTGACAGACTCCCTGGCTCTAGACAGTTCTGCCTGCAGCTCTCCACTGATGATGTGAAGCTTTGTGCATCCTCTGCTTCTTCTCCACCTCCTGACCTCTCCTCAGTCCCTCCTGAGTATCATGAGTTTGCTGACATCTTTAGTAAAGACAAGGCTACTGAACTTCTGCCACACTGCTTGTTTGATCTCAAGAATGACCTCAAGGAAGGAGCCTCTCCACCCATTGGCACAATTTACTCTCTGTCTCTGCCAGAGCTTGAAGCTCTCTGCACCTTCATTGATGAGCATCTTGGCTACAGTTTCATCAAGCAGTCCACCTCCACTCACAGTGCCCCTGTCCTCTTCATAAAGAAGAAGGATGGTTCATGTTATGCCCGAGCACAGTGGCTTCTTCAAATGGAACAGACACAAAGCGCGCAAGGTGGGAGACTATGGGCCAAACTTGTCGTAACCCCTATGGCTGAGTTATTGCGAAAATCTGGCAGAGGTTCTGTCTACTGGCGAGTCCCTAAGGTTGTTCACACAGAGAGAGAACAAGGATTGAAGCGAAGGGATGAAGCTCAGTTGCAAGCTATTGAAAAACTGCAGATACAGGATGAAGTACGTAGGACTATATACTCCTAAGTATGAGTACCGTAGCAGTCATGAGTGACGCATCGCGACACGTATCCGCAGTAATCAACGAGTTCATCAATGAAATAGAAAGGAGTCATACAGTGTCAAAGATGGGGGTAGGGAGGCAACGAAGGCTGTACCAGCTGGCGCAATCAATGCACAGCGAGGAGCCTGACACCAGAACTATAGTACAACATGTGAGCAATATAAACGAGTCAGAATGAGTCAGTGGAACATGAAGTAAACAAGTCATCCATCAGAGAGGGCAGTGGAATGCTGGATCACAGTGGCGACACGGTCTCAACAGGTATTGGAAATACCTTGACAGCAGGAGATCCGAAAGTTCCCTGGAGCATTCGAGCCCCTAGGATGGCAACGATTATGAGAGATGCAACGAGGCACGTGACACACATGACCGTAAGAAGTCGAAAAAGGAAGGACCCCTGATGGAGGCGTAACATCACCCTCCCTCTAAGGTCCTCAGACCCTTGAGGACAGGCCGGAAGCCGCATTAACTGGGCGAGTGGATAGGGGTTGGCGAGTAGTATAGATGCAGGAACACGTCCGAGTGGCAATGGGCAATGATGGTGATGGAGACGGCAGTTCTTTGAGGGCCAGAGTATAGCGGGATCCACATCCATTACAGCACGACCAATGTCCCAGGTAATGGCATTGGAAGCATGCATGTTGGTACAGGACATGGTCAGCAGGGACAGGAGACTGGCCTCTGAGATAGAACCAAAGTTGATCAACAGGGACAGGGACGAAGGGAGACACAGGGAGAGGGTCGGCAGTGTGGACAGCGTTATGGTAGTTTTTATGCATACCAGCCCAGGATGCATACTGCAACAAGACCTCCCAAGAGGAATTGTGAGTTCCCATTCCGAGTTGTGCACCAACCTCTTTAAACAACTCTCCAGAGTCAACATAGCTTAACTCGACGGCTCTCCACTGCTTCTCCTTCTCCTGATTGGTGATATCTTCTTCCAATTTTGAAGCTGATGATTCCTCTTGTTTTGGTTTAATACGATCAAGAAGTCAAGAAGCCAGTGGGGCTAAGAACTCCCCTATCTGTTGCTGTCATAAGTGATGATAAGCACCACCCATAATAGCCTCAGTAAGATCCGAGGAAGCCTTCTCCAACATGTCGATCATGATAACTTCCAACAGTGGCACTGTTCTGGTGAGCTTCCAAGTTCAGATCTTCAAAACTAACCCATTGATCATGTCTGACACTCTGTAAATTTCAGACAACAACCCAAAATATGCAACCTGTTCTGGTGAGCACCTGTCAATGTTGTCCCCGTTGTGGAAGACATCAAGTGCCCTAACAATGTCCAGGTAGTCAGCTGCTGAGACTGGTAGTCTTTGCTGGTCAAGCCTGGCAGAGGCGGCAGTTGCGAGGAGGTCGAGGGCTGCATGTTGAGCGCCATCAGAATAGGTGGTAAAGGTGGTGCATAAGTTGGCAGATTCGGTAGCATGGGAGCTACCGGAGGGGGCTGTTGGGCTATTGGGGTCATCGTCAGTTTGTGCCTTACCCTTTCCCTTGTGGCTACTGTCCTCACGGAGGGGGACTCTGGCCTTCAGGGTGGGGGCACGTCTGATCGAGATCCCCACAAGTGGACATGGTCCACACACTTGGGAGACAGGGGGTGATAGCAGACAGGGTTGAGAGACGGGCGAGGAGAATCCGGAGACATAAAAGCCGGCGGGGGACATCAGAGGTGAGGTTGGGGCATAGACAGCAATGGAGGGTATGAGCCCATCGTTGTTGGAGTCGTGAAAGGATTCTGAGGCAAGGGGGAGGTCGGTGTAGTCATTTTCAGTGTTGACAGAGCAAGGGGAGTCCATTTAATTTCTGAGGTGTCAGGCAAGCTTGTATTGGTCAAGCACGTCTGAGGTGTGCTCTTTTATGTGTTCTTCGGGTTCCCACGTATTTGATGAATGTGGGAAACCCTTCCATTTGACCAGATATTGCCGCTTTCCCCTACGACCATCAGTTTTATGGTTAAAGATAGATTCAACTTCCCATTCAATCTTGTCATCCACCAACTCAGGTAATGGGGTTGTGGGCACAGCTCCATACATTTCATTTTTGACAAAAGGGAAGATGCAGGAGGTGTGGAACACAGGATGTACCTTCCACGTTGGTGGAAGGTCCAATCAGAAGGCAACTGGTGACACATTCTGAGTCACTTTGAAAGGGCTGAGACATTGGGGCACAATCTTGTCACACTGGTTCTTGATGCGGAGATGTCTGGTATCCAGGAGCACCATATCTCCAACTTTCAGTGCAACATAATGCCCTTTCGAGCAAGAGCGCATTTGATCCTGTGCTTTCTTGTGGGCAAGGATTGTGACATCCCAGCTGGAAGCCAGTTGTTCTAGCCTTTCATCTACGGAAGGTACTGGGGTGAGCCAGACCTCTGGGTAAGGTGATGTGTCGTATCCAAGGAGAAGCGAGAAGGGAGTCATTTGATGAACCGAATGTACCTGGGCGTTGTGAGTGAACTCAGCAGTTGACAGCTTCGAGCTCCAGGAGTTCAGGAACTCCGAGCAATAAAGCCATAAGTATCCTTCTACCTCTTGATTGACACGTTCGCTTTCTCTGTTAGTCTGTGGGTGATATCCAGAGGAAAGTTTTGTTTTGACCCCTATCAATTTGTATAGCTCCTTGGTGAATGATGACGTGAACTGTGGTCTGCGATCTGAGATTACTGACTCTGGGACACCATACCGGGAATAGATGAACTGATGGAACAGTCAGGCGAGTCCGACGGAGTCAATAGTTTTGTGACACAGTATGAACAGGGCAGCCTTTGTGAGTCCTTGATTGACAACCATGAGAATAGAATCATAATGGGCCTCTCCTGAGACAGGGAGATCCATGATAAGGTCCATTGATATTTGCTGGAATGGGAATGTGGTCTTCGGAGTTTCGTGTGGGGTTACTGGTGGTGTAGGCAGGTGGGTTACCACTTTAGTGGTTTGGCACACTGGGCATCCTGCAATGTAAGCCTTAATGTCCTTTCCCATGCCTTCCCACCACACTTCTTTTTTCATTTTTGTGAACATTGCCTTTTGTCCTGGGTGACCAGAGGACTCGTGGTCATGATACGTCCACATGCAGTGTCAGCAGTGGTTGGGGGGAATGTAGAGATGTGTCATTCCAAACCATTTAGTACCATCCTCTGCCGTTGTTATGTTATCTTGTGGCTCCAGACCTTTCGAGGCCTTTGACGCATCATTTTTAGTGCGCTCGTAAAGATCCGCAGATATTGCATAAACCCCTCTGGCTCCTTTGGTTAGTTCCTCAGAAGGGCGAGTGTCAGGCAGCCGATTCCCCTTTGACTTTTCCTCAGAAGGGTGGGAATATGGCTGTGGGGTAGGTTTTGACTGCGATATTCTTGCCAGTAGTCCTCCAATATGGCATAGATGGTTGATTTTAAGTTGTTTTTGTATTTTTGTATTTGAAAAAGAGGGTGAAACTAGACGAATTTGGGGACCCACCCCCTCCGAAAGCCAAAGGTCTGGGGGAAGGACTGTGGCCACTGGGGCGGGCTCCATGGTTTCACTCTTGTGAGAAAGTGTGTCAGCTGGGACCTGCAAGTGGCCAGCCTGCCATGAAAAATGAATGGGGTAGGACTGCACAGTGGCAGCCCAGTGAGCTTGATGAGGAGTGAGCTGTTGAGGCTCGCGATAGTACTCCAAGTTCTTGTGGTCAGTAAAGACCACAGTCGGTTTGATGGGGGACAGGAGATACGGTCGGAAGGCCTTCAAAGCCCTAATGACAGCGAGCATTTCCAGGTCGTAGACCTGATAGCACTGCTCAGCACCCACGAGAGACTGTGACAGGTAGGAACAGGGATGCCATTCATTGTCAGACCCCTTTTGTGTGAGTACTGCACCAGTTCCGAGTTTCGACGTGTCGGTGAAGAGCGTGAAGGGTTTAGCGAAGTCAGGAATGGTGAGGACTGGAGAGGAGCATAACAAACTCTTGAGCTTCTCGAATGTGGCATCGTGTTCTGGAGTCCACCGATAAGGTGCCCCTTTCTTTGTTAGGTCATGAAGAGGATGAGCGATGCTTGAAAAGGAAGGGATAAACTTTTGGTAAAAGTTGCAGAATCCAAGGAATCTTTGAAGCCCTGTAAGATTGTCAGGGGCTTCCCAAGTACTAATGGTGCAAGTCTTTGTCGGTGAAGTCTCCATACGCCCCTTTCCGATGATCATTCCTAGGAATTCAATTTCTTCAGCTTTGAAGACGCATTTGCTGATCTTGAGGCATAAGCCTTCTTTTTTGCAGATCCTCAAAAATTCCTTTATGTGAATCCAAAGTTCTTCCTTTGTCTTGGCATGGATCGCCACGTCATCCATGTACCCAACCTGCTTTCCTCTTTGGGACATGAAGGTTTGGTCCATATATTGCTGAAAAGAAGGGGGTGAATTACATTGGCCAAAGAACATTACCATTGGCTCAAATAGTCCTCAAGGCATTATAAATGCCCCTTTCCATTCATCTCCTTCTTTGACATGTAGGTTAGTAAACCCCCAGCAAATGTCAAACTTGGCATAGTATTTTGATTCGACGAGCTCATCAAACAATGCCTGGGCATTTGGCAAAGGGTGTGCATCTGGGATGGTAAACGAGTTGAGATAGCGATAATCTTGGATAAGTCGCTTCTTTCCATCCTTCTTGGTGACGAAGAACACTGGTGCTGCTTGTGGCAAGGTCGATGGCCGAACCTTCTTGCATTTAAGGTTTTCGTCCAGGAACTCGTCGAGGACTTTTAGTTCTTCTGGAGACATCGGATATACGGTTGCTTTCTTGGGTTTGAAGTCGTCCTTCAACCAGATTTCATGGTCCAACCCAGGGCAGTGAACCAGCAATGGGATATCTTCTTCCAAGAATACCTTGGCAAATTCCTGGTACTCCCTTGGAAGTTTAACTTCCTCCTTAGTCGAGGATAGGGCAGCCTCGAGTTCTGTAGATAGAGTGGTTTTGTTAATACATACCAGTTCCTTTACAGAACCATCTTCATTAAACCTGATGGCATATCCTTCATAAGATGGTACCTGGTTTTTAATATAAACGTCAGTTTCCCGAGTAGGCACAAACCCATCATCCCAACAAGTGATTTTGTTTTGCTCCCAGTCCATTCTTGGCTTGAACTGGCATAGGAAGGGCATCCCCAAAAGGATATGTTCTTTTCCTATTAGAGGCCCAACGTAGCACTTGATTCAAACGACGCAATTCTTGATGATTAGCCAGATGGAAACTTTTCTTGTGACCCATTTGACATCTTTTCCAGTGAAGGACGTGGTCTTGAACTTCGATTTGACACGGTACGTCAGTATTCAAAGTTGCTGAACAATTTTCTCCGAAATGAGTGACACCTCTGTGCCAGAGTCGATGCAGACCATTACTCCTGCCATAAAATCTGGCAACCATGCTCTTCCAAGAGGGGAACCGACTCTCATCATAGATTCGTCATCTATAGAAGTACATTTAGCAGACAGTACGGAAGCAGGACCTGCCTTAGGAGTATCAGTGGTCCCATTTAAAAATTCAACCCATATGCCCTCATTTCTTTGGTTGTTGCCAACTGATCACCCATATAAGCAGTCTTCATTCCATCGTCGGAAAGAACAACTCTAATACTGGGCGGGCTCTTGGTTTTGGTTCCTTTGCAGTCACGCTTGTAGTGACCCTTTGCTCCACATTCGAAGCATGTAATTTCGGAGTTTGAACGTCTAACGTTCCATTTGCATTTGTCGACATCCATCGCATCAGGATCTTGGGAACCTCCATGGTAATGAATGAATTTACGTTCATACTGAGATTCCTTCCCTTCCAGGATATGCTTCGTAGCAATGGCTGTTCTTGCTTCTCCCATGCACTGTATCCATTCAATGACCATGGAAGGGGTGCGTCCAGAATTAAGAACCCAATCGCAGTATTCTTTATTTAAGCCTTTCCCGAAGAAGATCCCTGCTTCACGCAATTCTTCTTTTAATTGAGCCTTGTTGACAAGCCCAGTAAACTCAGCAATGTACACCTCAAGTTCTCATTTGCCTTGAGAGATGTTGGAAAGACGCAGGATTGCGAGAGCGGTTTGATTGCTGGACTTGAAAGTAGCTTTGAGATGTTCTATGAACCTCTGGAAGGTGTCCGTGTAGTAGATTGTCCCATCAAGAAGCTTATTTTCATTTTGGTAGTTTTCGGCGAAGGAAACAGCTGCACCTTTCGTCATGTAGGTGAGGGCAAATGAAATCTTGAGCAACTCCATGTTGTACACATGCTTGTTCAGGTTCAAATAACCTTTGACCTGCATAACCCAGGTCTGAAGCCCATTGTGGCTTCTGTCGTATTCACCAGGATGCCTGACATTAAACTCCCTTCCTCCATTGGGTGGGCAGTGTCACACACCAAAGGTGTTTGGTGAGGTGGACATGGATGTAGCTGATGAATGGAGGTGAAGACCATAGCCCTCATGTGAAGAAGGACAGCCAGCAATGTCGGCAGTCATCCCTCACACAAGAACAAGTTGTCAATGCCAAGGAAAAAGGAGGAGGCAAGTTAAGTGCCAATAAAATTCTTAAGCACCTGTGTATGGCATTCTGGTTTTCAACGTATCTCCACCAATTCTGCAGACACCGAAACCATTCCCACACTCGCTTGTAGTGCTCAGCCACGTGATCCTACCTTCCAAGATTGGAAAGGATTTGCGCACTCCACATGTTTCTACAGCACTCCCTCCAAAAGACACTCATTTCGCTAATTCTTCTGATATGGCTGCCTCCACATCAGTCATTTCACTTGTCCCCTTTGCTAGGGACCATGGCTACATATATCTACCAGGAGTTCCTACCAGCTTCTGTCCTGAAGTGTCCTGGTACATCCCACCCTCATCTGCCCCCTCTCAGCCCATCCAGCTTGGACAGCATGTTCTTTTTGTCAGTATGACCTCCAGGAGGACATTCTTTGGTCGCCTCAGGTCTGTCATTCACTTGGAAAGGTCTTATGTGGTCATTTCAGTCTCTCTGGTCCAAGAAGCATATGGATCCTTCCTCCCTGCCCCCTGCAACCTCTTCATACCAGTCTCATCCATCATTCTTCCAAAGTTGCGACAGCTACAGTATAATCTACTGTTCTCCACTCTCCCTGATCGCATCCATGACGAGTATGATGCACATCTTGCCTCCTTGTTGCAAGATACAGCAGAAGACACTCCCCCTTCATCCTCTCTTCCAACAGAGCCTCGTTCATGAGGTTTTTATTTGCTTCACTGAGAGGATGGTTTGGGGGGGAAAGTTGCGATCCCCTATGCTCCTGTCACCCCACAGACCCCCAAAGCTTGACCCCTGTTGACATCTGACTCACCCTGTCCGCTTTTGGATGTACTATATTGGCATCAGATCAGCACTGCCTCTTTGTCATCCCACTTTGGCCTAGAAGTGATCTCTTCGAGATGTGACATGCATGGCCTCCCCCTAATGTGATTCCAGTGCACTTTCCCAGTTCCTGACATTGCTTGACTCATACTGTGACATTCTGACTGTCTTTGACTCACCTATTGCCAATACTTACCAATCTTTTGAGTTTGCTTACTGATTCTTTGCTTTTTGGCTTACTTATCCTTACCAATGCATACCAATGCTTTCCAAGATGATTACCCATCACTTACATTCCTTACTCATCAGTTACCAATCACTTACCAAGTGTTTGCACCTTGTTTTCCATAGGCAACACCCCTGTACTGTATATAAGTCACTGTACTTAGGTAGCAAAAAAAAAAAAAAAGACATCAGAGAGCCCCTCTTGCTCACAATTTATCATCTCTCAGTAAATCATTCATCAGCTTCGATAGTTGAGACTTTATTAAGGGTCTAGCTATCATCTACTTCGCTTATCATCATCTATCATCCATATACTTCACTCCAAGCCCTCCCTGAGCTCAGTGCAGCTTAGGACATCGAATTAAGTCACCATCCATCCTTCTGTAGGCTGACAGCAGTCTACCCTATCGCTTTCTATCACATTCTTGCTCCCTCTTCATCAGGAGCACCCCCAACCCTCAGCACTCATCTTTGAGTGTTGTAGCTCGCAAAAACCCTCCCAAAGAACAGGTTCTACCATCTAGGTACCACATAGGCACACCACCACTTGCTTTCATTGTCTTTTGTGTTGGTTTTGGTTGGTTTTCACCACTGAACCTCACTTTGACTCACACCAGGGACAAGTAGACTTTTTTGCGAAGAGGTCAATGAGTCCCAAAAAGCTGCATGGAGTTTTTCGATTTTGTTATGCCCGAGTGCGGTGGCTTCTTCAAATGGAATAGACACGAAGTGTGTGAGGTGGGAGACTACGGGCTGAACTTGTCATAACCCCTATGGCTGAGTTATCACGAAAATCTGGCAGAGGTTCTGTCTACTGGCAAGTCCCTAAGGTTGTTCACACAGAGAGAGAACAAGGATTGAAGTGAAGGGATGAAGCTCAGTTGCAAGCTATCGAAAAACTGCAGATACAGGATGAAGTATGTAGGACTATATACTCCTAAGTACAGGTACTGTAGCAGTCACGAGTGATGCATCGTGACGCATATCTGCAGTAATCAACGAGTTCATCAATGAAATAGAAAGGAGTCATACGGTGTCAAAGATGGGGGTAGGGAGGCAACGAAGGCTGTACTGGCTGGCGCAATCAATGTGCAGCGAGGAGCCTGACACCAGACCTATAGTACAACATGTGAGCAATATAAATGAGTCAGAATGAGTCAGTGGAACATGAAGTAAACAAGTCGTCCATCAGAGAGGGCAGTGGAATGCTGGATCACAGTGGTGACATGGTCTCAACAGGTATTGGAAATACCTTGACAGTGGGAGATCTGAAAGTTCCCTGGAGCATTCGAGCCCCTAGGATGGTGACGATTATGAGAGATGTGATGAGGCATGTGACACACGTGACCATAAGAAGTCAAAAAAGGAAGGACCCCTGATGGAGGCATAACAGTTCACTCCACCTCCATGTAGACTATCAAGGACTCAACAAAATCACAAAAAAAGATTGCTATCTGCTGCAGCTCATCTCTGACCTACTCAACTCTCCAAGCCATGCTAAAGTATACACCAAGATTGACCTCTGCCATGCCTATCATCTAGTCCACATCACAGATGGAGGTGAATGGAAAATGGCTTTCCACACTCATTATGGTTCTTATGAGTGGTGGGTAATGCCATTTGGTCTGACTAATGCGCCTGCAGCTTTCCAGCAATTTGTTAATAGCATTTTTGCAGACATGCTCAATATCTGCATCATGGTATACCTTGATGACATCCTAATTTATTTGCAGGACATGGAGTTGCATTGTGGACATGTAAAAGAGGTACTCCACTGCCTTTGAAAGCATGGTCTCTATGCCAAGCCAGAGAAGTGCAAGTTTCACTCCAACTCCATTGAGTACCTCAGTTATGTTCTTTCTCCCTCCAGTCTCACCATGTCTGCTGAGAAGGTTCAGGCAGTCCATGACTGGCCTGAGCCACAGAAGGTGCGAGACATCCAGTCTTTCCTTGGCTTTGTGAATTTCTACAGACGATTCATTAATAACTACTCTGACATCATCATTCCACTCACTTGCCTCACATGAAAGGGTGCTCCTTGGAACTTTTCCAAGGAGTGCCACTCTGCTTTCCTCCACATAAAGGATGCCTTCAGCTCTGCTCCTGTCCTCACTCACTGGGTTCCTGATGCTCTGCTTACAGTGGAAACTGATGCCTCTGACTATGCCATTGCTGGTATTCTGTCGATCACCTGCTCTGACAGTGAACTCTGCCCAGTCACTTTCTACTCCCACACCATGACCACACCAGAACTCAACTATGATCCCCATGACAAGGAGCTGCTGGCTATCTTCAAGGCCTTCTGCCATTGGCAGCATTACCTAGAAGGTTCTGCCTTACCTGTCAATGTGGTGACAGACAACAAAAACCTTGAGTATTTCTCCACCTCTAAGGTCCTCACTTGTTGACAGGCCCACTGGTTGGAGTACCTTTCACAGTTTAACCTTTCCATCCACTTCCAACCTGGCTGCCTGGGAGCCAAACCTGACACACTTACATGACATTGGGACATCTACCCAAAAGGGGGGGATAGGGACTACACACAGGTAAATCCTCACAATCTCCACCCTGTGTTTACACAGGAATAACTCATGTCGTCCCTCCATACCACCACCCTCATGGCACCTGTGCTCCATGCCACCATGGTCTTCAACATTGAGTGCTTGCATTCTGACATCATCTCTGCCCTACCATCTGACCCTGTCTCTGCCAGCCATCTTCCAACTCTGACTAAGCCTCAGTGGTCCCTGGACACTGATGGTCTACTCTGCCTTGACAGTTGCATCTTTGTCCCTCACATTGATGACCTCCACCTTCAAGTGCTTTGGTTCAAGCATGACCATCCTCTAGCAGGCCATTTCAGGCAAAACTGCACCCTAGAACACATCCACAGGGACTATGTGTGGCCTAACCTCCACTCCAACATGAAAGAATACATCAGGTCCTGCACCACCTGTGGATGGAACAAAACTTCATGGCACTGCCCCTATGGTCTACTGAAGCAACTCCCCATCCCAGAGAGACCTTGGAACTCCATCTCCATGGACTTCATCAAGCACCTCCCCAACTCCAATGGCTACTCTGCCATCCTCATGATAGTGGACTGCCTCTCAAAACAAGTGGTGTTCATCCCCACCCACAACTCCATCACCTCCACTGAACTCACTAAGCTCTCCCTCACCCATGTCTTCTCCAAGCATGGAGTACCAGCTAATGTCACCTCCAACAGAGGTCCTGAGTTCATCTCACACTTCTTCCACTCTCTAGGAAAGGCCCTGGATATGCATCTTCACTTCACTTTGGGTTACCACCAGAAGGTGACAGCCAGACCAAGTGAATGAACCAGACCCTCAAGCAGTACCTTTGTGTCTACTGTAACTACCAACAAGACAATTGGGCTGAGCTGTTACCTCTAGCAGAGTTCACTTTCAACAATGCACCAAGTGCAACGACTGGAGTTTCTCCCTTCTTCACTAACAAGGGATATCATCCAAACCTGTCTGTGGTCCCTGACCAGAACTTCACCTCTCCAAGGGCTCATGACTATGTCATTGGGCTCTCTGCCCTTCATGACTTCCTCTGCTCTGAAATGTCCACTGCTCAGCAGCACTACCAGGGTCCAGCAGATGCCAAACACATACCTCTGCCTGAGTTCAAGGTTGGAGAACAGGCCTATGTCAAAGCCAATTACTTCCACTCCACTCATCCTTCAGAAAAACTCTGAAAAGTACTTAGGTCTGTTCACCATCTTGGCCAGGCCAGGTATGCACTCCATCACCCTTAAGCTCCCTGACTCTATGTGCTTGGTACATCTGGTCTTCCATGTCTCACAACCAGAAGCTGCAGCAGCTAACCCTTTCCCAAGTTGACAACAACCTCTGCCTCCACCAGTAGATGTTGATGGCAACCTTGAGTATGAGGTGTCAGAGATACTTGACTCTAAGGTGGACCGCCATCACTGCCACTGTCAACTCTTGTATCTAGTCCACTGGGCTGGTTATGAGAACACCAATGAAGAAACCTCTTGGTTGCTTGCAACTGAGCTAGGTCATGCTTCCAACATAGTCTCTGCTTTCCATGAATGCTATCTGCACAAACCTGGCCCATATCAACCTCCACCATAGTACTCTGCCCACATAACCTTCCTCCATGGGCCAACTCCACCCCCTGTCAAACTACCTTAAGTACTTTAGAATTTTCTCTGCTTATCCATTTCACTTCTCAGAATCACAAGTCTATTTCATAGTAGTACAAAATATACAAACTAAAAAAAGAGACAAAAAGAAAAGAAAAGAAAAGAAAAGAAAAGAAAAGAAAAGAAAAGAAAGAGATCTACACTACTCTTCCATTGCTTGCTCTCTGCCACCCTCCTGTCCTTCTCCACCTTCCAGCTCTCCCCTGACTTCTTCCTCTTCCTCATTATCCCCCTCTGCACCTTCATCCACTTCCTTGCACTGCTCCTCTGCCACCTCCGACAGAGGCCTCTTCCAACCACCACCTGTGTGCTCAAGCTCAGCCATCCTGGCCTCTTGTGCATCCTCCCTCCTCCTCATCTCTGCCCACTCTGCCCAGGTGCAGTACAGTGCCCACTCACTGGCCATCCACTCTGCAGCCGCCACCATCTGCTCTGCTGTGTCCGCCATCCTCTCAAAGGCCAGTGCAGTTGCCTCATGCACTTCAGCCTGCTTCTCCATGGCCTGCAGTTGCCACTCCCACTCCCACTCCACCCACCACATGTGGACTCCCACACCTGAGGACCCTTGAGTGGGGTCACTGGTTTGTCTTCCTCTCCACCTGCCTCCTGCTCATCATCTGCCTCTTCCATCTCTGTTGCTCTCTCTTTCCCCTTCCCCCATAGTCTCTTCTTCTTCTCCCCTCGGGAACTCCCTGTCCCCACTCTCTTCTGTGATGGTCCTGCCACCATGTCCTCCCTTGTCCAACTGCACACCTTTTTTTTCTTGTGGCAGGGCATGCAGGCCCTGGTCTTCCCTTGTCCTGGCTTGCACTGCCCCACTGTCAGGCTTGCTACATAGCAAGTGCAGGGGGGGTGCCTGGTCATGGTGACCACCACAGAGGTCCCAGGGACCCTCTGGGTGGTGTTGATGTCATACACCATGCCACATAGTCTAAGAAAATAAGACTGTGAGTCAGCTCCACCTGACTCATGGTACTCTGCCACTCACCTTTGTGTGGCCTCATCCCACCTGGCCTGGGCCCTCTGCCTTTCTGCCTCCTCCTGTGCCACCTTCTTCCTTTGGGCCTCCTCTTCCTCCTCCACTCTGCCTCCAACCTCTCCTCCTCTGCCTTCTGCCTTTTGGCCTCCTCATGCTTGGCCTTGTGCTCTACCTTGTGCTCTCTCTCTCTCCATTTGGTCTCCTCTTGTTGGTGTGCCTTCTCTGTGGACTTCTCCTGCCTGGTGTTGGTGGAGTCATTGGTAAGGATGACCAGCTCTTCATCCATGACTTGGGAATAGTTGCAGACATGGCTGGGGGTTGGCTGGGGGGTTTTGCTCTGGCACTGGGAAGACATGATGATGGGGGAAGGGATGAGTGTTCAGAACCCTAGCACATGTTTTTTAAGCAGTTCTTCAGACTCTGATGGAGCTCCACTGCAGCTAGAGCCATTACCCTTGAGGCATCAAAATAATTTCAAATGATCAACTCATGTTGATCTTGTCCCATACATGCAGCCTTCAGGGGTTCAGGCCCTAAGGGGGGGGGGGGGGCACTGTCATGACTGTGCATTCATCCTAGGTCCTCACTTACTCTGCACCCCTTTTCCACCAGCCATTTGCTCACTCTGCACCAGCTCCACCCATCCCCTGATGTTTATGAGTCATCTCCACTCTGACTGCTGTTGGACTTGTACTGCTCTCCTACTGGACTGTGCAGGCTGTTCTCTGAGGAGTCATGTGACTACCCTTTGGACTTCTCCCTGACAGCACATGGTCAGGTACTCTGCAGTGCATGCACTGAATGGTCTGGTGCCTGGACTGTTTCCTCTTTGGGATGTTCTGTGTTACCCATTTGTGTGTCCTCCATCTACCCTTTGTTCATTGTCTAGGAAGTTTTACTTGAAATTTTACAAGTCTCCATATGTCAGTTCCAATTCCAGTTACTGTACCTCCATAGTAGTATAAAAGCATGTATTGTACTCCACTGTTCTTCAGTACAAATATTGACTTAGTTCCTACTCCCTCTGTCTCTGTCTTCTGCCTGTCAGAGTTACCCCTGACTGTCCATCTGTACTCTCCCTCTGAAATATGAGGTCTGAGATCATGCAAGGGGGTAGCACATGAGCTAAACCTGATGCCCTCACTTCGCTCTGCCTTTATCTCAGTGGACTTCGTTCCTACCAACACTCCACCAGTCATAGTTCTGCTCTTTCTGTCAGACTTGCTTCCAAACCTCTCCCCAGACCTTGTCTAGTGTTGGAGTTGGTTGGAGTAGGCCTGGACTTGACAGCATGTCAAAATCATACTTGAAATCCTCACATGGGAGAAACTTTACCTGAGTGAGAAGAAACTTCATTTCTTGTGTGACAAAGTGAAGATCCTGGGTCAGGTTGTCACTGATGATGGAATAGAGATGGATCCTGAAAAGGTCAATCAAATCCTCAACTGGAAAGTCCCTACCAACTGGACATTATGCAAAGGATTTATTGGGTCAGTAGGCTACCTGGCAGACAACATTTACAAAGTTCACATACCTTTGGGGGTATTAGCAGAAGGAAGTGCCAAAACTTGTCCCTTTCAGTGGACATTTACTGAGCAGTGAGCATTCAAAATGGTGAAACAATACATCACCACCTGTGCAAGTCACAGCTGCATTCCCTTAGAGTATGGGCCCAATCACAAACCCCATCTGGGTTATGATGGATGCCTGTGGAAATGGGATAGGTGGAGTGATCACACAAGGGAAGGACTGGAAGTCTGTGAAGATAACTGCCTTCTACTCAGCGAAAATGTTGTCAGCTCAATGTAACTACCCTGTTCATGAGCAAGAACTCCTTGCCATGGTGGAAACGATGTTGAGGCACTGGGATATACTGCAGGGTGCTCACTTCACATGGATTACTGACCATAAGAGTCTGACATACTTGCTGGAGCAGAAAGACCTGTCTGGGAGACAGGCATGGTGGTTAGAGAAATTGGCCAAGTTTGACTTTGATATCAAACACATACCTGGCATCAATAATGTCCTCCCAGATGCCCTCTCTCGGATGTATGAATTTGACGTGCCAGGGACTATCCATGCACCCAGCAAATATCTGCATCACGACCTAGAGATTGATGAGTCTGCCAACATGGAGGAATGTCAGCCAATCATCAGTGCACCTCTGTATGTTGGTGTCGAAGCAATGGTGATATCCACCAGATCACAAGTGTGGGCAACAGTGAAACAGCCAGAAGATGCTTCGCAGAGCGACCCCTCCAAAGCGCCCAAAGCAGTGGGACTGTCCTCTGTGTGCCAATTGCGATTAGTGCTGAAACCTCCAGTGATGCCCTCTCCAGCGAGTGTCGAGGAGCAACCTGTGGAAAGGGAGCTGCCCACTGCAATGAGCAGCATGGAAAATGCATGCAAATGTATGGAGGACACACCTACTCAGCCCACTACCAAGAGAGTGACCATGTGCCATCATCGTCCTCCTACTCCACCTGCAGAGACTGGCTGACCTGAAACAGGTATTGAGTTTGCTAGGAGAATGAAGAATGACTTCCTTCTTCTTGGCCCAGGCAAACAAAGGAAGGGGGATGAAGACAGTGAATGTCCCCGACCTGAGGACACACACATTGTAAACATGATGCATGACATGCAGACTCCTATACCAGACATGGGGCAACTCATATCAGAAGGTGACATAATGAGTGCACCAATGACTAGGGTACCATTGGTTGTATACCCAGGAAGCAAAGGGGATACTCAAAGCAGCTAAGCACAAGTATGATAGGGACCCATTCTTCAAACAGGTCATAGAGGGCCCACAGGCTTTCAAGAACTTCAATATTATGCCTGACAGATTCATCAGTTTGAAACTCCCAGATCACACCATGTTCTGTGTACCTGATATTGAGGTAGATGGCAAGTGACTTAGGGAGGTCATCATCGATCATGCCCACTCCTTGCTCACCCACCTAGGCACCAGGAAAATGGTGTCATATATCCATGAATTCCTATGGTGGGATTCAATGGTGAAGGATATCACCACATGCTGTACATCATGTCAGACTTGCCAACAGAGCAAACCACCAACCCACAAACCATTCAGACTCCTAAACCCACTCTCTGTACCATCCAGACCTTGGGAATCAATTGGAGTAGACTTTGTGGGACCACTCCCAGAATCCAAGGACTGCGATGGCAAGTATGACTCAATAATGGTGATTATTGACTTGCTAACATCCATGGTGCACATCGCACTGAGCCAAACAACCTATACTGCTTGTGAAGTAGCAGAATTAATGTTCACCAAGGTGTATAAACACCATGGCTTACCTTGAGTGATCATTAGTGACCACAACATCCTGTTCACTAGTACTTTTTGGGAATGCCTAAATGAGCTAATTGGGATCAAGCAGAAAATGTCTAGTGCATACCATCCAGAAACAGATGGCACCATGGAGTGCACCAACTGAACCATTGCCCAGATGCTAAGATGCTGCATCAGGCCAAATCAAAAGGACTGGGTGTCATGACTACCTGCCATTGAGTTCACAATCAATAATGCAATGTTGGAGTCAACTGGTTATGCACCATTCTTCCTGAACACTGGATGGATGCCTTGACAAATGATCTGGGACTCCCCAACAAGAGATGAGTACCCAAGCATGAGAGCATTTGCCAATAAAATGAAACTTACTCTGCTGGACACCCATGATGCAATCCTGAAGGCATGATTGATATAGGTGGTTGGTGCTAATATACATCTCCACCAAGAATATTAGCTTGTCAAGGGGGACATCATGAAACCTTGTACTGAAATTCATTGGACTGTACTGCATTTTGGATGACATTGGGAATAATTCTTATCATGTTGAATTACCTGATAACCTAAAGGAAAGAGGTATTCATGATGTGTTTCATTCATCATTGTTAAGGGTGCACATACCTAACGATGATAGAAAATTCCCTGGACAGAAAGATGATCAGATTCCAGAACTTGGAGGGATAAACTGAGAATGGGCTGTCAACCAGATAATAAGCCATTGTGGCAGCTGATTGGATGCAAAGTTTGAAGTGAAATGGACAGCTGGAGATCGAACATGGTTACCCTATGATGAGGTTGCGCACCTGAAAGCACTTACCAATTATTTTGAGGCCATTAGGGTTGATGGGATTGAAAATTTAAGGGACAAGGGCAATGGGAGCTTGTCAGACGATGACTCCCAGGTTTTCATAGGACACTTGACACCTCATATCTGTGGGGCCCATTTAAATTGCCCATGTCCCAACTGGAAGTCCCCATCCACCTACCTACACCCCACTATGGCTGGATCCTCCCACTCTCAAAATCACTGAACCAAGACCAGTCCTCATCCATACCACCCTCATCATACCACTAAACACAACCGACCTCCTGCATCTCCAAGTCGTCCCTATACCATTCACGCCACCCTTCGGATCACCCTTGTCAAGCCCACCTATGTTCAGGTTTGCCTACATGGTCTAACTCATGAGTGTCATACATCCACAGGCCCAGGGGACACAAGTGTGCCTCCCACCATCATTGTTACACCTGTAAAACTGCCTCCTACCCAAAGAGGGCATGTAGCCAACTGCACCCAGCTCCCTTGATATCTCAACCTGCAAGGCAACCTGTCCTCAGCCCCAAAACTCTAGCAATGCTCCAGAGCACCCTGTCCAACATCATTAGCGAGCTACAGAGTTTAGCTATCAACTGCTCACCTGACATGAGACATCATCAGTCTGCCACTATGTTGAACCCAGCCCAAAGTCATTCCATTGAATGGACTAGCTTTGATTATTTTGTCATCTGGGTTGACTCCAGCCCTGGGCAGACAGAGGAGATCCCCTCAATGTCCCTGCTGGATACCATCAGTTCAGGGAAGCTTACCACTGCAGAGCAACTACAAGGTTGCAATTCACTTACCTTGAACCTGGTGTGGGACATTGCATTATCATCACAGGTCCAGCTCCATCTAGGGAGGAAGTTCTGGGAGTGGACACTGACTTGTATAGCAGGGAAGAGATAGAGGGCAGGCAGGTACTCAATGCTGCAGAGACAGAAATGTTGAATAGCCTACTCTGGGATGTGGCAGAGAGGGCTAGATGCCAGTGTGATCGCTCCCAGCAAGGTTACCTGGACCACTGAGATTGTAGAGGAGACAATCATCATACAAGGGGGCCCCTGGGTGATCATCCCAACTCATTGCCATTTAGAACACAAGGATCAGAGAGGCCTTGGGCCAGCAGACATCATGAGACCTCTCATGCAAGCAGGTGTCACAAGGCACCTAAAAACACTACTGATGATCATCAGAGTGCCACCATTGCCAGGTCCTCAACCTCTACCTTAGACATGAATCCCCCCTTTGACACCCTTGCCAATCCTGCTCATATCATGATTAACCATCTAAACATTGACAGTGTCTCTGGTGGCCCAGATGGGAATATGGAGAGGATTATGATGGCATAGCAGATGTGGAGGGTGAAGTTGACGAAATGATGCCCCAGGACAAGACTGCAGGAAGTGCTGGGGACATTGCTTTGTAAGCAAGTTTTACATGAAGAAAGGATACTTTGTACCCTGGAGGGGGGAATGTAAGGACTTGGTCCAATGCTGTTGACCATATGTTCAGATGGTGAATTCTCTATGACAGTCTTACTTATTGTCTCATTTGTTTCTTGATCCTACTTTACCTGTAGCAGTACTCTGACATATTTTGTGCCTGTTCTCTGCATCAGCAATTTGTTGCCCTGACTGTGACGTCTGCATGGACTGTTGACTGACTGTTCACACTGTCAGACCTGTCAGCCAGTGTGCACATTCTGTACAAACCACTGCAGACCACCACAGTTTCTTCAGTACACACAGGCTACCACAGACCACCATAAATTGTTCAGTGTCCACAAAATGTCATGACAGATATTGTATTCATTCAAATTAACAAATTGTGTATGAGTGATGATCTGTATACCTGTTGACATAGTATGCATTAAATGCATTGAGAGATTGCGAGAAGTGAAATGTAACAGGTAAAAAATCCACACCAAACACTCCAACCAGATGAATGCCTCACAGAATAGATTTGATGGAAATGACCACTCAGACATGGTGTCCAGCAGCATTTACCTCCAGCACTATGACCCACATTCCTGTCAAGTGGTCCGGTGCATCACCAAATGGTAGAAACCATTCGACCAGAACACAGGAGTGTGAATGGCCCTGGAACTTGAATGAGAAAAAGAGTAAACAATAAGTGACAAGCAGACCACAGAGTGGATCATTCTCTGAACCACTGTTGTCTACCAATATGCAATCATATCATGCTGGCCCACCCTGCCACTGTGGTGTACAGCATATGACATTGCAGTGCATTCCACCAGATGGACACTTACTTTTGAGGATGGACAGAAAGGCCAAAATGGACAGGGCACTGCCATGAGAGTGATGGACACAGTTGTGAACATTTCCAAGGGATATGTATAGTGGGTAATATTCCATGTTTCCAGTGCCTATGCTGACTGTTGTCTTGTCGCTGCCTAGTATGATAGGTGCAAATGTGGCCCCATGTGTATCTGGATCCTGGGCAATAAGTTCCTGGACAATATATATATTGTCACTGAAGGAAGACAACACAAATGCATAGACTCACAGACTGATCCCATGCCCACTGACCTGACATGAGGTCACAGACCTCACACTGGCCATTTTCATCTGTTATGACCTGTGATACTAGTGTTAATAAATTGTTCAATGTACATCAGTAAAACTCACTTTTGCAGTGTAGTCAATTGAATCAGCAAATTCTGGATTTCCAAATTGTTGTTCAAGTAGACTTGGTGGATCTTGGTACCATACATCATAGTCTGCCAACATCCAAGACAGTGGGTCCTTGGGCAATGGGCCTGAGTACTTCACTGAAAATGACTGCCAAGGGCAGTCACCATATGGTATAGCATCAATAGACTTGTATAACTCATCATGCAACACAAATGGTGGGTCCTGGTGATCGTACAGTGAGGCCAAAATATCCATCAATGTATCTGTCTTGCCAGCAGACATCTGTACACTCTTGTACAAAAATTCAGCAAGTTCAAATTGCACCTGACTGGTAAAAGGCATCCAGTCACCCTGGGCATATGGTTCAAAGGGCAGTGGTGGCACAGAAGGCAGGAGGTCCTGTCCACATGGATCACAAGGTGACCCTGTGCAGTGTCAGCATGAGCAGCATTGTTGAGGACAATATATACCATCTAGAATGGGATGGAAATGAATGCGCTAATTGCATTGATCAGGGAGCTCAACACCCAAAAATTTGGAGCCATAGCCTCCCAAGTCACTGGCTGTGGAACCATGTTGTTCTGGTGGTTCCAGTACAGGCACTTGATGAATACCATGTTGTTTCAGCCCACCCTTGGTCCTACAAGCTTTGTTGCAAAGTGGGAAAGTACAGATGAAAACTTTCAGACAGTAGGGATGCATGGGGAATCACCCTGCTGGGGACATGAAGCAGAAGTGAAACTAGTGCGAGATGGGGGATGGACCTGATACATCACCCTGCAGTAATTATGCTGGGTTCAACAGCAAAATTTTGAAGAAGGATAGACCCATTGAAGCCAATTGGTGCCAGACATAGTTTGATGGCAGTAATGTGTTGTTACACTTGTCAGTACAGCAACACATCCAGGGCCCTCTGCATTCTATTAATAATAAATAAATAAATAAATAAACTGCAATCAGTGGAAACCATAATGTTAGCATTCTACAAAAAAAGGGATAGGTTAAAAGGCTGACCAGATAGTAAGAGATCCCCACCTAACCCACTACCTTGTCATGCCAAACCACATCACCACCCATGCAAAAAACAAAGACTGACACCCTGGAGTACCTGACCTCCCCACCCAAGGCAAAGTATCCAGGTCATCCAAGAAGAGCATGCCACACAAAATGCAATACACACAGCCACTAGACTCCAGCAGTGGGCAAATATTCGTCAAGTGGCTGAAATTGAAGATCAGCTACATGAACAGATGAAAACATGACATATGAACTTTCAAAATCCAAAATCAGCAGTGAATAGGCCATTGAAGTCACAGTCAATGTTGAAGACCACACCCAATGATGCTATCTCAAGCACACAGACCTCACAGCATGCCCCAGGACATGAGGGCAGTGGTGAGGCCCAAGAGGTTGAAACTGCCAAAGGTATAAGTACTCCAATACATGGGGGAAATGATGCTTACCTGGCTTGTAAGGATCTGAGACTGGGTCTGAGTCAATCCATGGTGAGGATGACTACCACACCGATCCTGATGTTGCCACAGAGGGGAGTGAGGATGAAGAGACTGTGGGAATACATAGGAAGCCAGCAAAGATCACATGCCACCTCATTGAAGCTGCCCACACTACTACCAAGGCCAAACTGGGGGCCAAGGCCACTCCCTCCCAACCTTCTGTCATCACAGCTACAGACAAGCACAAGCTCAAACATGATGGAGTGTAAGTATGTGTTTATAACCTAGCTATTTGAACTAACATATTTGTTTATCTTTTAGAGTTATTTTTGGCTTGGGGCTGCTGCAGAAGAAGAAGAAATGCGACCACCCATCTGGCCTCTCACACTCTCACAAGGAAGGAAAAACTGTGGACTCTGCCCAGCACAAATGTCACATAGAGTCTCAAACTGGTGAGCACATTACTCATAGAGGTAACCAGGTCAATGGCAGTGTGATGGATAAATTCAGTGGCCTCCCTGATGAGCAAGAGAAGAAATGGAACCTGCTGGGGCACAGAATACCATGGTAAGTAGTTACAGCATCCCTAATTTCTATACAGATGCTAATGCATTTTAAGGGTCCCCTTGCTGTTACCAAGATCATCACTAATGCTCCTCAACAGTGCTTACAGCACAGTGCTCCTATTGCAAATGCAATAGCTATGAAGAATCGACCTAGTCATCAAAACTTGCCAAAGGGATCTGCTGCCCAATTTACAAAGCTTTTGGTTCCTTTGCTCCATCTCTATTGCAGGACATTGGAGAATCCCTGAATGGTACCTGATTGTTTCATTGACAAATTGCAGGAACTATGGGATAAGGTCATGTTAGATTGGCCACACTGGTTTGATGAGGACAATCATGTCTATTGTCTGGTGAGGACTTTCACTTGACATTGATGGCATTACTAACAATCTTAGCTAGTGCATGCAAAAGACTTACGAGTAGCATGCACACATCAGCAAAGCAGGGATTGAAGCCATTGAGGCATTGTGGGCTTCAGACCTGAAATACAAAAATCCTGAGGAACAGAAGCCATATGTCAACTTTGCACTTGGTTCAAGCCTTCCATTCATGTATAGTAGCATAATACATCTAGGAGGGAATGAGTATAGTGCAAGTCCCATTCAAGTATCCATTTACAGATCAAAGTCTGTTATAAAATTGTTTAGGTCTCCAAGTCATTTCTGTCACCACTTGTTCTGCAGACCTTTGCATCCCACATCAGGGATATTTCAGTGGTTGACAATGAGACTTATCATGAGTTAATTGACTATGAAATGCCAAGGGGTGCACTGGTCTTAGCTGTCACATTGGTATGTGGCATTATTCAGGTGAACATCTGAGCTGCAATCATTACAGGTTGAGTGGGCATTAACATTGTATTCTACTGGAGCCAAAGAGGTGCCCACCAAGCAGTCCGAGGCAAGCTTCTCTGACATTGGATGGGGCATGAAAACTTCGCTGTACATGTGATTGATCATGAAAGCAGGAGACCAAAAATTCAACCAAATTGTCAGTGGGGCTAAGGAATACTGCAGTGCTGCCATCCATTCTAGGCAAGCCCAGGTACCTTACAGTGTATCAGTGGCAGGCTGGAACTCACCATGGTAGGGGTGAGCACACTCAAGATGGATTGCAACAGCAACAGAATGTGGACAGGCATGTGTGATTAAGCAATCAAGTGTATACACTGATACAAGACGATTGAGGGGGAAAGAAGGAAAGAAGAGAGATGTCCTGCACATACATGTAGCACCAATATATATACCCCCAGGGTCCAAACAATGCAACACAGTAGTGATCTGCATGCCCAGACAACGGAACAAGGGCACAATAGGAGGCATGATAGTGTGAAGTGATACTGTGAGTGGTGCATGAGTGGTGGTGTGAGTGATGTGTGTGTAAGTAGTAAGCATATGCTTGCACCCTCCCAACCCATAAAAAGAGCAACCAGGGGGGGGAGGGGTGAGTGAGTGATTCTTTGTCACCAACCCAACCTCCAAACCCAAACCTGACTCCTCACAGTGGGTGATCCCTTTCCCAAACATCTAATGCCTTGCAATCCTCCAACTCTTTCTTCATCAACCACTCATTGTCCTCTGGTCCAAATCCTAACCACCGCACCAAGTACTTCTTCAATCTTCCAGCCCACTTCTCGTCCAATATCTGCTCAATCAAATTCTCCAGCTGACCATCCACCATGACCACTGGGCCTGGGTGAGGGAGCTCTCATGATAGAAAAAGTGTCATGTCATTGGGCATGAAGGCACATAGTTGACTAACATGGAACATGGTGCATGCATTTGTCGCATGGGGTACATCCAGGACATATGTGGATGTCTCTGGGGAAGCCAACAGGATGGTATATGGCCCATCATACCAAGGCATAAACTTGGCTACATGATTGGTACCATTAGTGATGTACTCATGATGACAATGTTTAGTAGATAGCCAAACCTTGTCCCTGACTGTAAACTTCGGGTTGGGGACATGATAGCGATTGGCTGCATGGGCCTGAGCTGCCTTAGCTGCAAGGAGATTATCACATGCCTCAAGGATGTCCATATCTAAATGGGCCAGGAAGCTTGTTGCATCACTGTGGTCATCTGCATCCATCTCTGATAAAGTGGAGATGGGGGGCAAGAGACAAGGAGAGTGTCCAAGGTGCAGTTGGAAGGGCGAAAACCCTGTACTACTATTAAGCATGTTCATGATGTGGAAACGCACCTGAGGCAGGGCCTTGACCCAGCCTTTTTGATTCTGCTCGACATGAAAGCGAATGCACTGATTAACAGTCTTGTTGGTGCACTCACTTGCACCATCTGTCTGAGGGTGGTAGGACAATGACATCTTAAGCTTAATACCTGTCAGTTTGTGAAGTGACTTCCAAAAGTGAGACACAAAAAGCTTATTGCAATCTGATATGATCTCCAAGGGGAGACCATTCTTGCAGTACCAGTGGTCAAAAAATAGTGAGGCAAACTCTGCAGCAGTGATGGAGCTCCAACAAGGCACAAGGCATATACCCACACCAAGGCAGTCTGTCATGGTAAATGATCATGTTGAAGCTGTGGTCCTCTGGCAAGGGACCAATGAAGTTGATGGCGACTGAATCACCACGAGCATCAGGGACAGGCAAGGGGTGCAGGGGGCCTGCAGGTGCCATAGTCGGGGACTTGTTGCACATACAGTGTGTGCAAGTGGGGATATATGCAGATGCAAGATTGTGATGCATGTTGGGCCAATAGAAGGAGTTCCATAGAGCTGCGTATGTCTTATCTGTGCCAAAGTGCCCCAAGGCATCATGGGTGAGGTGGAAGAAACATTCATGAAGGGAGTGCACACAAGGGATCACCAGACAACCTGTGAGGTACAGCAAACCATCATGTTCCTGCAGGCCAGGTAGAGAGTCGAGGAGTGTGAAGAGACATCGACAGAATGGATCCTCCATATATCCTTTCAATATTTCCACTGTCAGTGACTTGTCCACTTCAACAGTTGACACCATGGCAATGGGAAGAACATCATCTGAGTGATGAGACAGCATGTCTGTGCCAATATTATGCTTGCCTGGAACATAGTGAATAGTCAAATCAAACTGTGACATGTACTCTTGCCAGTGAGCCTGGTGGCAGGAGAGATCATGCTGCAAGGCAAAACTCTGAAGGGTACAATGGTCAGTGTACATGAACACCAGGGCACCAAGCAACTTGACTCTCCACTTCTTCAGGGCACAGATAATGGCAAGGAGCTCCTTCTTGTGCACTGGATAGTTGAGTTCAGTGCCATGCAGGGGCATAGAATCAAAGGCAACCAGGCAAGCTGTTTCCCAGGTATTTCCCCATGAGAGGATGGCTCCTGTATGGAAGTCTGAAGTGTCACATGTAAGAAAGATGTGGTTGTCACCTGGATTATCATGTCAATGGTCATTAAGCAGTGAGGACTGACTACAAGATCTTTGATGGCCTGAGAGGCCCACTGATGATCATCAGTCCATACTGGGAACTTGAGTTCCACAGTTTTGGTTGTCAATGTGTTCAGGATATGGGTGTGTTCTGTGAGATTGAGGAGATGGTCAGCAACATAACAGACAAGACCAAGGAAGGCATGCATATCAGTCACCAACCACAGGACTGGCCAGTCAAGAATCCTTGTGATCTTGGAGGAGTCTGGCTCAATCCCTTGGGCAGAGACACAGTGACTGAGGAAAAGCACATCAGTGCAGAACAACTGAGTCTTTTTGAGAGAACAGAACAACTTAGCATCACAGAGAGCCTGAAGAACCACATGAACATTGCATTCATGTTCCTTGAGTGTCTGCAACCAGATGATGATATCATTGAGGTAGACATGACAGATGCAACCAATTAAATGACGAAGAGTGGTGGACATGTGATGCTGATGGACTGCAGGGGCATTCCATACCCCCATAGGCATGACCATCCACTCATACAGGCCCCAAGGCATGTGCACTGCCAACCACTTGATGTCATCTGGATGCACCTTCATCTGGAAGAACATGTTAGTCATGTCCAGTTTCACAAAGTACTTGCCCTTAGCACAATCCTGAAGGATCTCATCGATATGGGGCAACAGGTGATTATCTGGTACAGTATTCAAATTGAGTTGCTGAAAGTCATTTACCCAGCGGGGCAACGCTGTAGGGTCTGCCTTTGGAATGATGAAGGCTGGTGATGAATGTGTACTGTTGGAGGGCCATAAGCATCCAGCATCAAGATGTTGCTGTAGCAATGTCTTCCACACTTCACAGTACTTCTTGGGACAATTGTATGACCAAAGTTGGATTACTTTGTTAGCATCCTTGGGTTGCACACAGAGAAGGACATCATCAGGCAGAGTGTCCGTGGGTGGGATGTTGACAGGGAAGCGGTCAGTGAACTCATCCTTGAGTCATGCATCCCACTTTGTCAGCTCCTCTGCAGCTGCAAGGACCTCAATGCAGTGCTGTACCATGCCAATAATATCTACCCCACATACTGGAGTAGCCACCACTTCAACAAGTTCACAGTACTTGGGTAAGACACCACATAGTTCTTCAAGAACAGCACTCTTAAGCTTTTTGACAGCTCAAACAGTAGGAGTCATGGGCTGGCAGGAAGTGGGGACAGAAACTGGGGGGGGATTCATTAAATCATAACCATTATTTTTATCAACACATGTGCAGAGAGCATGATCAATAATGAGCCCATTATGCAAGAGAAAGGGAAGTCCCAACAAAAGTGGTGTACACAAACAGGGTGCAATAATCGCATGAATGGAACATGAATGAAACCATGTATCAGAGGAAAGACAAAACAGAACAACATACCTCTGTAAGGACATGACCTCCCAGTCCCCAGAGGAGAGTGCTACCGAGACATCAAGGGATCTATGTAGCTGATGGCACTGGAGGCCCAGCTTTGAGACAAGGCCTTCATCAATCAGAACTAGATGTGAACCACTGTCAATCAACGCTTTTACAGGCAGGGGGAAGGTCAAATTAGGTCCTTCAAGAAGACAGGACCATTGAAGATGGGGAACTGAAAAGGAGGTGATGTACTCTTCACCTGAGTCAGTTCCATCCCCAAGAGCCACCAAAGGCATAACAATGGTGATGGCCTCAGTGTCGTTGTCAACTTCAGTAATGCAGGTGCACTTCATTACCAGCTCTTCTTCAATGACCACAGCAACTGGTTTTGTGCACTTCTTTTGAGCAGCTTCAACATTGGCAGCAGTCAGCACCTTGTAATTCTTGGCATCTGGGAAGTCATTCAGACAGTTATGCATGGTGTGATTTTGGAAGAGATGGTGACACTTGAAACAACCAGAATTATCACAGAGGAGCTGTCATTCCTTGACCATGAGGGCAGGAGGATGAGCGCAAGCATGGCCATCTGGTGCCTTCAAGCTAGGTGCAGTAGTGTTGGCCAAATGGCTAGGTTCAAAGGGCTTCTTATGAAGAGCTGCATCGAGTTTTGCAGTGTCATGAACACATTTTTCATCTAGAAGTCAGACCAAATTGAGCCACATGCAGAACTGTTTCTCACGATGGGCAGCAGTCAAACAATATTCTGCAGTAAGGTCCAGGTGCATGTGTGACTCTGAGTGAAAGCAGAGATGATCTTTGGTGAGGTGGAACTCACTGCCTCACAACAGGACATTCAAGCTTTCCACCTCAATGGCCCACAGGTGAAAGGCCTTACTACCCTGCATCGACAACAGCATCTTCTGTTGAATAGCCTCTGCCCAATCACTGGGGAGCCAGTATGTACAAACCTTGTCCATAAACTCAGAGAAGGTCAGAGCAGTCAACTGACTACTGTTGTTACTGATCCAGTCCTGTACATGAGAATCCAGAAGGTGTCCAACCACCTTGGCAATCTGAACATCCTCTGCTACATTTTTCAGCCAAAAATAATTTTTGCAACCTAACTCCCAACTTTGCAACCCTTCTGGGGTGATATCACCCACTGTTAAGAAGGGAGGGGTATTGCTGGGGGTGGTATTCTTGCATCGCACTATCAGGGACTGTGCTGAAGACATCACAATGGCAGGAAGAATGACAGTAAAGTTATCAGATGACAAGGAGCTATCTGAGGAAGTGGGAGATGGTGGGATGGATGCTGGTAAGGGGATATGTGAAGGAGAGATGGGTGGGGATGGAGTGGCATCAGACAGGGCCACAAGTGATGGTGCAGGTAGCAGGGAAGGAGAGGCAGCAGACAATGAAGACAACAAAGACAAAGACAAAGACAGTGGTGACAACAACAATGTCACAGGCAGAGGGTTATTCCCTTGACTACAAGTAGTAAAGGGCACAGGGATGGAGGGAATGCAACAGGACAGCAGCTTGACACCTTTATCAGGCATTGACATGCACTATGGCATGTTCAAAAAAAGTGGAACTCACCACAGTAGGGGTGAGCACACTCAAGATGGATTGCAACAGCAACAGAATGTGGACAAGTGTGTGTGATTAAGCAATCAAGTGTATATGCTGATACAAGATGATTGAGGGGGAAAGAAGGAAAGAAGAGAGATGTCCTGCACATACATGTAGCACTGATATATATACCCCCAGGGTCCAAACACTGGAACACAGTAGTGATCCACATGCCCAGACAACAGAACGAGGGCATGATAGGAGGTGTGATAGTGTGAAGTGATACCATGAGTGGCATGTGAGTGGTGGTGTGAGTGATGTGTGTGTAAGTAGTAAGCATAGGCTTACACAGGCAAAGGCGATGTGATTGATGACCAGGCATTGACCACAGTGTCCTCTGACATTGAGGCTTGGTCAGATGTTGAAGGCAAGCATTTTAAATGTTCTGGCTCAGATGTACTGATCTCTAATCACTGGACACCAGACAGTGTGAGGAGGTGAAGCAAATAATTCACAGTGGGCAAGAGAGCTAGAAAGGCACCTGATCATGTAGATAGAGGTCTGGCCCTGCTATACCCTTTGTCCTACTGTTATGTCTGAATTAATCTGTCTGTGTGCATACTGTGTGCAACTGCAAGTGAACTTTCTGGTTTGTGTACAAACTGTGTACATAAATGACATGCCTTTTCACAGTCACATTACTGTGACATCTGTTGGTCTGTTGGATCTGTCAACAGTCCATGCAGTTGTCACAGTTGGGGTGACAAATTGCTGATGTAGCCTATAAAATGGCCTATGTAGCATACTGTACAGAGATTCTCTTTTCTACCTTGAATCAAACAGACCTTTCACTCTGGAAACAAGTAGTACTTAAGAAGAACCCTGGTGTGGTGTTGTTGCAAGTCCTACAACTTCACATCACCATTACAGGTAGGCCCTCCAAAAGGGAGAGCCTGGCACCTTTGGTCCAGTAAAAACTCTGGGGATAAAACAGTTTTCAGACTGGAAGAGAACACCTGTGGATGGGTAACAGTGATGGTTAGAAAATGACTAGCAGGTACAAAAGTAATAGCAGGGCAAGGTCAGCCAACAGCCAGAAGCTAGGTCAGTACACTCACAGTGGTAGCCATTTTTGGAGGATGATGAGCTGCAGGATTGTCAAGTCTATAGAAAGGAATATACTCAGACTTCAAGTTGGTTGAAGCTGAACAATTAACTACCTATAGAGAGGAATATACTGTAGGTAGGTAAGTAAGTGTTCCAATATAATGAATGGAAGGAGTCCCACCTCAGACTTCAAGTTGGTTGAAGCTGAGGTGCAGTAAGGAAAAAAATAAACTGCTAAGTGTCCGCTATTGGATTACGTAATGCTGTGCTCGGTGAACCACAACTAAGGTAAAAGTGATAAACTCCAACAGGCGTCGCCTTGCATTTCGCTGAGATCACAAGTGTAGGAGAGGCAAGAGGAAAGAGGGGAGAAGCGAGGGGAGGAAGGACGAGTGCACTAAAATACCCTGGAACATGAGACAGCATGCCTTATCTCCTCTGCCCTACGCCGCAACTCAGCAGATAGCTCTCTTCCAGAAGGCCCAGATTTAGTATACTGGTGATACCACAAGCCAATACAATTACATACCTTGCCATTGCAATATGTTATGCAAGCCTGGAGTGGACGCCCGACTTTTTGATGGTCACCGTATACGAATTGAAGGTGCTGGAGAACGAGGCAAAAGGCGATGTATATTTGACTACTGTTTCATGATCAGAGTCATCTGACTGACGGAGACACTGAACGCAGATTGGATATCGCTAACAATTTACTTGTCAATGGTGTTCACGTAGACGGCAGTTCCGTCGAGATGATCTGCGGTAATCCGTGGAGCTATTCACTCGGAATGCCTTCGATACTGGCATCCGTAAGATGCTTCTGCAGGTCCGTCAAATATTATCTTTCATCTATCCATTTTGCAGACCAATGCTCGGCCAGACGCAGTTAGCCCTTGGAATTAAACACAGTCATGGGATTGGCACGAGATCCATGCCTGGGACCGAAGTGATACTGTCAAGAGCGCGGATCGGATGATGTAACACTTTCCTGAGAGATAAACGGGGGCTGTATTGATGAGCATGAGTTGTCCGCTTCCCACTGGTTCTTAGAGATAAGCATTCTCTTAACCAGGGGGTGGGTATATCCTGACTGTATCGCAGGGGCTACAAACCGGTTCATTAGTCATGTCATTTGCGTAGCGGATGCACAAGCACCGCGCAGTTCAGGTCAAGCCTCAGTTGCATCTACACGACCTCCCATCGCGTCTGATTCTCCATCTCTTGCACTTGTTCAAGGTCAAATATTTCCACGGCATGTTAGCAAAGTGTTAGCCTGAAAGAAATGAACACATCATGACTACCCGCTATCTGCTCGAATTGCTTCGTAACGGAAGAACTCAGTGTTTTGCATGGTTTACTGGTGGTCGTAGCATGCTTTCTGTTGGGACGGGGAGAGTGGCAAGGGCGAGGAGAGTCCAGTGCAGCGGAGGTGCAGCACAGAGGTTGCGTTTGAAGAGTTCATGGAACCTGGTACGAAGGGACGTGGATGGTGAAGCTCTTCAAGTGTACACACACTGGCAACAGGGTAGCCACGGCGACTCCGGCAGTTTAGTAGCGATCCTGGCCTACACAACACCACTTTCCTCGCAAGTTCTCCACTCTCGCTTCGGTATGTGGACAGCGCGGCACCAACCCTCCCCACTGGCATCTGACCAGGCAGACATGGGTAGGGACATGGAGACAATTATCTTTGGACACAGGGTGACTTCAGCAATGCCAAAATCGAGTGATGACGCTTGCTCAATGCTTTGCAGCATCGACTTCGGAATCTGAATTGCCGTTAGGCTTGCGAGCAATTCGTACAATCATATATCCCTGAAATCAAACCATCTGCAGACGACATGGCCCATTGAGGATGCCTTTGGTCCGCGATTTAACAAGCACCTCATGAACTGAATGCTGGCCACGACCTAAGGTATCGCCAAATATTAACGTGGCATTCGGAGCGTGGTTGGATCCATGCCCTTCCTTGCCTTGCGTCCAGCGCCAGTCGCTCTCATTGCCTTAAAATGGCGCGACAGAGCCTGCATGTCACCCTGAGTCAGCGAAGGGCCCTTCAATGGACCAGTCAAACTGACATACTGATCTGAATTTACAGCGTCTGCACGTAATGCGGAGCAGGGAGCGCATCAGGTGGCAAAGGATCACCTGCAACGCGTACATAATACCAAACAAGAGATGCCTCGCTTCGCTCCAGCAGTGAAGGTTTTGAGGGAGTGCAGAAAAGTGGAGGCTATTACAAATACTATGGTCTAGCATAAGCTGTCTTTTTGGGATTGCATATTCCATTGTAGCACGGTAGTGGATTGTTCAGTACATGATGTGTAAAGAAACCCTTGTAATGAGATCACACATTCTATTGATGTGGAGAGAGGAAAGCCCTTCAGAGAAGGATCTCATTAAAGGTAATATTGGGTGTGGTGTTGCAATCATTGGGTAGTAGAATACATGCATGGTTATGGTGGTGGATCCTGGACAATGTGGTGTACAATTGACCATGAGAGAAGATGGGTTTGGTGAGGTTGATGCTGATGGCATCCAACATTAGGACTTGGCAGCTGTTGAAGGTGGTGGTGCATGCAGGGGCCAGTGGATATTGGCATCATAAGAGGGTGTGGCCAGAGTGTAGGGATGCAGTGAAGGTGATGCATGGGATGAGGATGTCATTACTTGCATGTGTTGTGTGGGCATGGGCATGGATGATTCATATGGTGATCAGGCAGTGGCCAGCAGCGACCATGACAACTCTGCAATTTTTCACCAGTCCCTGGTTGATGGAGAAGTTGCACATCAAACAGTACACACCTCTGAGATGGATGGTTAATGATAGAGGTGGGAGTGCAGGGGGTGTGTGTGAGGTGACATAATCTAACATGCTCTGAGGTGGGATCACCCCAGCTTTGTTGGCTTCTTTCAGTGAGTCAGCAGCAAGGTAGGTTGTGGCAGTGGTGTGTAAGCATTGAAGCATGATGGCATTGTACATGTCCACTTGGCAATTGGTGGGGCACAGGATGGTGCATTTGAGACATGTCACCACTGTTGGAGGATGTTAGGAGGGAACACATGGTCTAGGAGCTGGTCAGTGGTGGCAACCTTGGAGATGATGTCAAGGGGGACATCAGGGCCAGCACTGTCACTGATGCTGTCTACAAAGGAGGCGAAATCTGGGTCTTCAGCATTTCGAATAGGAATGGTGAGGTGGAAGACAGTGACATGTTGCTATTGAGGTGCCAATTGGATGGAAGTGTCAACAATTTGGAGGCATGACCCCCCTGGAATGACAGGGCATGTCTGATGGAAGTCACCAAGGAGGATGACAACTTTTCCACCAAACAGAGCATCTCAGGCCATTATTTGTCTGCACATGTCATCAACACAGGAGAGCACTGCACGGTTTGCCATAGGGGCTTTGTCCCAGATGATCAGGGATGCGGACTTAATGAGATCTGTGCAAGGTGACCCAGGGTGGATGGAGGAGATTAACATTTCATTGTTTTTGTTGACAGGCACCTGTTGGGGAATGAGGGGTTGGAGGAAGGGTTATGGGACAATGGGCTTACTTTGAAGGTGGAATGTGTTGTACAGCTGCCAGGGTACAGTTGTGCTGCAAATGCAGATGTTGCAGTAGGTAATACTATGTGGCCAGGGGCACAGACATGGTTGCAAATAGCGTTAATGAGAAATGTTTTTCCTCTGCCTGCCTTGCCATCAACAAAAGCGAAGAGTGGTTCATCATTGCACACCACATGCATGTTGCTGTCATAGATACTTTTCTGTTCCTCGGTCATTTGTGCTCATGTGTCATTCACACATCTGTGAAGAGAATTACTCTCTGACCCCCACTTGAGTATCTCGTGCATGACTTCTGTACATGGTATTTCAGGTTGAGGGATTCCATAGTCAGCAAGCATTTTACCATGTTCCTCAAGAGCAGAGGCAATCTCAAGCAACACATGGTTGCTTGATAAGGTGTTGAGCACAGAGGTCTGGACAGCAAAGTCTTTACTCATAGACTCCTCGAAAGTCTCCCACAGTGTGAGGGGCTGTGGCATGCAGTCATTGACCAGGAGATGCACAAAGAGATATCGAATTTCACAAGGCATTCACAAGGAAGTCATGGCCTCGACCATTGCATATTCAGCTTCAGTATCATCAGCAAACAAACCTTGGGCTGTGGCAGCTTCCTGGAAGGAAGAAAAAGTTGTGCTGTCGGCAGTTATGGCATCAGTGAAGGAGAGAATAGGTCTATGCTGGAGGATTGTGTGCAGGTAAAACAGTTCACCTTGGGAAGGTTGTATGGGTTCGACATGACTTAGATGGGGCTTGGCCGCATTTCAGAGCATGACATGCATGCAGGGACATCTGGGCATGATAGAGCATTCCTCGAAACCATCACATGCAGGATGATCCACACATTTGGTGAGATGAAACAGGCAGAAATATTCACAATAAGAGAGGTCATTGAATTGATGGACAGTGCCATTGTGGTCGACAAAAGTACCAGTCAGCCAATTGAAATAGTGGTTGAGTAGAGATGCAGTGCTATGGGGGGCATCATTACCCCTGTACTGATGGTGTGAGGTCGACATGGGAAGGTGTATTGGAAATGCAGTGACTGCAGGATCTTTCCCTGTGATGTTAAAACCAAGGATGTGCCACATCACTTCACCTGTGGAGAGATACCTTGCATTCCAGTAGTCATCGATCTTGTCAATATGTTCATCATCAGAGGCCACATTGGGCCAGATGTTATAACAGGTGTGATTGGGTCCTGTGAGACCAGATAATCAATTGGTTGGCAGGAAGCCATGGGGTACAGTACAGACCTTTGTGGATGTATTTGAATAGGTACTGGAAGATGTGAGAGGTACTTGAGACCTCAAAGTTTAAATGGCATTGAAACCCACATAGCAAGGGGAGACAATGTGGGACCACCATCTCATCCCCTGCATGACAATGGTGGTAGTGAATATGTCCATCAGTATTGATGGTAGTTGTTGGCTGTAGGGCATGGGGATAGTGGAAATGATGTAAGCAATGGCCATCTGGTTGACTCCTTTGGCAGTATTTGGAAGGTGGCCAGTCCACAGAAGGGTGGTGGTGGAACATGAAGGTGCACACAAGGTGAGCATCTGTGGGATCATCAGGAATCTCTGTGGAGACCACAGCATCAATGTCTGCAGGTGTGTCACACTGAGAGGAGTACTTCAAAAGGATGTGGGTGTGAGGAAGCCTGTGCTTTTGGAATTTGACTGAATGGATGCAATAGAGCACACAGCCAGCATTGACGAACATGTTTTTCAGTGTTTTGAGAAGGAGGCTGAGCTTGTGCTTGAACACATGAACCACAACTGTGGGAATGTCTGTGAACATCTGTCCTGGAAGCAGTTGAGAGGCAATTTCTGGCCAAGCTGTGTTGCATGTCATGGTGATGAAGAAGGTGGGGTTGCCATAAGCAGCTGCAATGGCAAGGGAGTCTGAGATTTGGTTGGACACCCACCAATGGGACCCAAGGAAGGACGAGGGAAGGTAAACATTCTCACTGGGGACAACATTGTTGACACCCATCAGTTCAGCATCCTGCATGTGAAGTTGTTTCTGGTTGCAGCAGATGAAATTAAGTCTGGTCTCAAGGTTGTGACTGAACATGTCAACAACATATTCATTGGTCAGGTGACTGAAGATGTGAAAACAGTGTTCATGAAGGATGTGAGCTCGATAATGCCAGAGTTGCATCATGGGATGATCAGCAGTGTTGTCAGTGGCAGAGGCAAGCATGGTGTCTGCTCACCACCCCTCGAGTCCCCATCCAAGTGTGCCATGGGGGAACAATAATGGATAAGATAAAGGTTCCCACAACTGGCTTAATGTCGATATTGATTGATTGGAGTGGTCACTGCAACTGATGATAAGTCATCTCAACTTGGTTTGTGATGTGGTCATGCTCTCATAGGTCATCACTGCAGTGATTTTGGCTGCGCCATTGTCATGGAGAATAAGAGATGCCAGTGGGTGAGAGGCAGATGTGAAGGATAGGGAGCGAAGGGCCTTCACAAATGGGTTAATGTCCTGTAGAGCAGCTTTCATGGCATCCACCCATCCCATGGGCAGACTCTCAGCCCAATCTCTGTGAGGCATGTTCTGCATGAAACCATTGTATAGTAGCCATCACACAGCTGAATTGTCATGTGAAGGGCACACACAATGATAAACCCAACCTTGAATGGCCACAAAGCCTGGAGGTCCAAAGTCGTTGGGAAAGGGATGCATGGTTTCTAAGGAAGTGAATGAAAAGATGAGATTGAGAATCCACAATAAGGACAAAATCTGAGGGTGAGTTGTGAGAGCTTCAATTTGAGGAGGCAGGGGGGGGGCAGAGGAGTGACATCACCAAACCAGGAACCATTTGCCCCACACCAGAATCCAGCATCTTCACCAGTTAGAAGATCTATCCCACATGATTTACATTGATGGCATTTGCCATTGCAAACCACCCCCCATGACAGCATTGGACTTGAGATGGCACCAATGACCCATAGAGTACCAACTTCTGTGGGGGGAACCATAGAACAGATATCGACCATGCGAGGGTAGAGACAATGGAAAGCAGAGATAACAGCAGCTCTGCAGCAAGGGCACCACAGCATAAGTACCCTGGCAGAGCATGTCATCGTTCCCACCCATCTGTGATGGATGTAGCACAGTCCACATGTCACTCAAGTGACCACACTTATAGGCAGTGCAGTCCAAGAATGATGAGGTACACAGAGGCCTGCACAGAAGCATAACTATGGCAGGGGATCATGAGCACATGCAGTGTTATCTCATGTTGCATCATGTACCTGGCAGGTGTAAGGCCCCACACTGTTATTGGAATGCTTGCTGATGATGTCAAATAGTCTTACCTGCAAACCTTTTTGCGATGGAGGAGATCAGTGGAGGAAGATGTCAAACAATTGAATGCATTTTGAATGAAGAGTTTGCCTGTTTCGAAATGTACTGGGGCACTCAAAGCCCAATGTTGCAGAGGGTACTTCAGGTTAGAGAAGGAGTAACAGCTCAAGAATGAAACTGATGGAAACACATAGCCCACAATGACCCAGCCAGAAATCCATCTTCATCATTGTTGCCCCCAGTGGGCACTGATGGTGTCCATGCTGATGACACTACTGTTGTGGGAAGACATTCAACCAACCTCACCCTTCCAGAAAAGAGCCACCCACACCATCCATTTCATGGTTAACATTACCCCACAAGCCCCCACTGAAGCATTGGCTGCCATCCTCCTATTCCTTGCAGGAATGGCACACAGCCAAGACCAAGGGCATATTGCAGGTCTGGGATACATCCTAGGCCCCAATGCAGCGATCGGCACACTGTTATGTAATGTGCAAATGCCATCAATTGAATGCTGCTTGGCCTCTATGTACTTTGGCCCTGAGTACCTCATGTGGAGACAGCAAAGGGACTTCATTGCAACAACCCTGCCAGAAGACAATGAAACACTTCTGATGGATGTCAACATAGACCACAGTTTAGAGGTGTCCAGGTAAGTGGAACAACACTACCACTGATCCATGCCAATGTTGTCACAGAGCACTGGGATTCATGATGAACAAAATGCAGTTGTGACATGGAAGTAGACTTGAAGCACCTGATCGATACATAGAGAACCCAGCAGCGATAGACAGCAATGTATCATAGACTCAGCACAGAAAGAAGGGCAATGGCATCAATACAACCTCAGGTAGCAATCAATGGCATGTGATGTTGTCAGAGACAATCACCACCCTCGAGGTGAAGGAAACCAATCCCATCAAACACAAGACTGTCTTCAGGTGGGCAGGGACCACATCATAGATGAAGCTGCCATGCTGTCATAGATGAAACATGTCCATTGCTAAGCAGTCCATCTACAATGCACACTATGTCCATAGCACCTACAACACATGTATTTAAACTATCCTTTAAAAGTCCCACTAAGCATCTCAGAGAGTCCTACACAGAGTCTATGAGGCCAGATCTGAAGTATTTAACAGAAAACCTTGCAACACCACCTCAAGAGTAGCAAATCAAGCCTGCCTACCTTTACCCTTTCCCTTTGGGCCACTCACAGCTGCCTCACCATCAGCAGAGTTCAACACATCCTGAATATTGATATTGTCCACAGAGAAGCACAACAACTCAGGAGATAATGGCATGGGAGGCCCCCCTTCTTTAGTGACAGTGCAGGAAGAAGGTCCAAGCATCAACAGCCCTGAGGAGGCCCCACCACCTCTGGCAGCCAATGCAACCTCATCACTGGAAGCCAACATTGAGCCTCAAGACACATGAAAAGTAAAGGGGATGCATGGAGGAGAAGCTGACACCTTATTGAAGCAGAAGACGCCACTACCCCCACCACTAGCAAATCTTAGTCACATAGCAGCCTGACAACAGCACACTTACTCCCTAGGAGCCTTCAAAAGAAACTTGCACTTTTTCCTGCCAGCAGAACCCATGGGACCAGCATGATGATCTTGAGCACCAACATTAAGCAAAATATGCCTCAACTCCACAGAAACCGCACTCGAAGGTGCAGCCCCACTGAACTGAGCACTATAGAAGACAGTCATGTTCGAATTTGGCACAGGAGTCCTCCACCAGCATGGACACAAACTATCAAAACAGCAACTGCCACAGGCCAATAGTCAGAACTGAGCACCAGCACAACAGCATCACTCACAGTACAGTTGAAGACATTGTCACATCCTGCATGAAATCTGACAACATCATGGGGAATGCCTTTGTGACACCATCAGGCAGACAGATCACACAAGTGGTAACTGTACCAAGTCCAAAGATAAATGGGCACAGGCTATTGGGGATGCAAGCCTTGTACTCTTGCTATTGGGATCCCCTAGGACAACCACAAGACCTGAGGCCTCGAGTAAAATGGGATCGCAAGGGATAGACAGTGGGATGTAAGACCTGGCAATAACATAGGCAACCAAGTCATCTGCGAGCAACCTATTGTTGAAGGGACTGTGTATGCACAGTTGCACAGGAAAAACCACACCTGATGTACACTGCACTGCCATGTCATATAAAAAATGATAGGCCTTCACCCCATTGCTGCCTCTCGTTGACTGCAGATGACAGCCCCCCGAAAGTGCAAAGAAACCTACAACAGTGGTGGTCAACATATCTATAACCACAGTGAGAGCACTCGAGAGAAAACATAGCACACACCACTTTTTATAACCCACCCCCACCACAGTGGCTTTTGACCAACTGCCTGCCCACCTCACATCTGCACAGCCATCATCAGGTAACCTGTCACAGTCTGCATGGCAGCACTGAAAATAACACACCACAAAGTAGCACCGAAAGCCATTGCAGCAGATAATGCCATCACCATGCAGAAACACCAAAAGCTGAAGCATGCAATCTGCACCAGACATACATTAAAGGTGCCATCACCCACATAGTGTAGTCACATTTAGTCACAACACATGGGCAGCCTGTGCACCAAAACACCAACACTTATATAGACCCCGAGATGGGCCCACCTAAATAGATTAGCCAGTACACATGGACAGGCCCAAGGGACTAAAGTGAGAGCAACATATGTACAGGCCTGTAAGTGCATTACCACAACATATGGGAGGGCCTGCAGTGGGTAAGGATGTTGAAACATTTAGATGGGCCTGTGACCAATTAAGTATACTGAGTTGCTGTAAGACATGGACAGGCCCATCCTGGTAGGTTACACCCCTGTTGCAACATCAAGGCAGGCCCACCTATCATAACATGGAGAGGGTCACAACATAAGGATGGGCCTGTCTATGATTAGAATACAAAGTTGGCAACATATGGACAGGCCCAGGAGTAATATCATTTATGGTGTCACAACATAAAGACAGGCCTGTCAGTAATGTCATTTCATAATATCACAACATATAGATGGGCCTGTCGACAGTAAGATGTACTGTTGTTGAAACATAAAGACAGGCCCATCACTAGTATCATTTAATAGAGTCACAACATAAGGTCAGGCCTGTCAGTAGTATTGTGCAACATATGGATGGGCCCGTCCACAGTAAGATGTACCTCTGATGAGACATAAAGATGGGCCTGTCAGCAATCTCATGTATAGCATCACAACATATGGACAGGCCCTTCAGTAGTATTATTTATATTGTCACAACATGGGCAGGCCCAGCCCCAGTAAGATGTACCCTGTCAAAACATAAAGACAGGCCCATCAGTAATGCTGTTTAATAGCATCACAACATAAGGATGGGCCCTTCAGTAGTATTGTTTATATTGTTGCAACATATGCATGGGCCCATCAGTAATATCATCTAATAGTGTCACAACATAAGGACAGGCCCTTCAGTAGTATCATGTATATCATCACAACAAATGGACAGGCCCATCTAGCAAGATGCACCCCTGTTGCAACATAAGGACAAGTCCATGTATGGTATTCTTAGGCAGCAGAAAGGGAGATCCAAGCTATCTACATAAGGATGGTCCATGTAAGGCATTCTCAGGCAGCAGAAAGGGAGATCAAAGGGATCTACATAAGGATGGGCCCATCCATGGTATTCTCAGGCAGCCAATAAGGGAAAACAAAAACCAGTGTTACAACATAAGATGGGCCCATCCATCCATCGCAGGATTACAAACCCTTGGCACTGCATAAGATGGGCCAATCCATCATATCATAGATAGCTCACCACAAATGGACAGGCCTATCCATAATTGGGTTATCCCCCTGTCACAATATAAGATGGGCCCAAGAAGACAAGAAATGAAGAGAGGGGAGCCTCTCACACTATAGAGTATCTGAATTTCCCACTATAAATTGTGTTTCACATTGGATGATTTGCCTATTTAGTTGGAATCTCAGGTGCTGGTTTATGTAGCTGTGAGCCAGGCTCTGCCATTGGAGCAGATGGGAAACATGCAAAACAAACAGCAATGCTATTCCAGAACAATGCATCATATTTTTATCTGAGCCTCTGCTTCATATATGCATTCAGGATTATTGACTTGTACTGAATCATTCATAGGTGGGATAAAAGATGTGACATCCACATATCTTGTTGTCCATCTTTAACCTCTGACTCTTCCACTCTCCAATCACCATCACCACTCTCACCATCAAACTACTCCATCATCTCATCATCAGAAACATGTCATTGTTGTTGTCTCACAAGCTCTTCAAGAAATTGCCTGAGCTCGATGCTGTGGCCAACCACATCCTTCAAATTTACTTCAAGGATTTTGTGGAAAGCAGCAAGCTGGGAAAGGCAGACAAGATTGCGAAGTGCAGAGGTGCCATCAAGATGATAAATGATGAACTAGTGTGTCATAGCATCATCACATTTTTTTCACTAACTGATGCATTCAGGACACTGTACACGACCTCATCACTAGGATGGATGAGATTCTGATGACCCTCATCAGCATCGACAGGTTCTTAAAGTGGCATGAAGACCTTGGCTCAATTGAGCACCTGCAGCCTGAGTGGAAGACCACCCTATCCCCTTCCAAAACCAATGTCACCAACCACAAGTGGCTCGACATCATCAAGTGTTGATATGACTACCACTGGTTGGGCCTCCCTATGCCCTGTGTGGTGCCAACACCAACACCACCCACTCAACAGACCAAAATGCCTATGAGTGACAAAGGAAAATGGAAAGTGACCAAGGCAGAGGTGGAGCAAATAATAGCAGATAGCTTGCACAGGATGGAGGTGGATGATGAGGGTGAAGATGAGGTGCTAGAGAAGGAGGATGATGAGGAAGAACCAGCACAAGGCAGACAGAAGTGCAAAGCTGCCATGAAAACAATGTCCCATCAATCCAGACATTGATCCTGCTCTAGGAAGGCAACAGCAGAAACTGATGATGACAAAGATGTTCCCACTCAAGGCCAATTGAAACACAAGCCTCATCCACTGTTGGATGGACTATATGGTCATGCTGTCATAGCTGCCAGAAGGACACCTTCCCCTGACCCCCATTCCTGCAAGGTGTGCCACAGATGCAAGATCTGATGCTACAAGAACCCTGGGAAGTCCTGCTTCCTGTGTGATGGTTGCAAAATTCAATGTAGCCATGCCAAAGGTGGGATTGCTGCTCCAACTCAATGGAATTCATCATGAGCCAGGGGAAAAAAGCAAGCTCAAAGTCTGTCCCTGATGATGGAGGCCCAAGAATCCCAAAGCCCAAAGGAACATCCCCAAAAGCAACACATTTTGATGGCTTCCAAAGCCATCAACACCAGGGTTGGGCCCTCCAACCAGGGAGAGATGATCCCTGAGGGATCTTCACTCAGTATGTTCACAATTTCGTGTATTTACACTGACTCAAATTTTATTTAGAGATTCATATTCCTGCATTCAAATGCAGGGATTCCCACCCAATCCCAGCCACTGTATGAGTGGATTCAATCATTGAGGCTGGCCCATCCATTGTGCAAGAGGTAAGGGATCTACAGCAGCAGATACATTTAATCACTCTACATTTATGCTAATTATTGTGGTTAACCCTTGTATTCAAAGCAGACCCCCACCCATCAACAACAGCAGCACCTGTCCAACTTGCAACTGCTGCAACTCCCAGCACACTGTCACCCATCTGTGCCCCAATTGCCAAGGTGTTGCAAATGTCCAACACAATCAAAGAGCAAATCAAAGATTTGGAATGTCAACTCTGCAATGCTGAGGCCCACTGCCAATACTACAAGGATCGAATGTATGATTTCCAAATACAACAGGATGACACCATGCAGACACTGGACAGGATGGCTCACAAGCTGGAGGCTCTGTGTATTCAGGTATATGGACGAGCATTGGGTGATGATCTCATCAATCTCTTAGGGCCTCTGGCAGATGAGACAAGGGCAGATAGGACAGCAGGGTGAATGAGGCCATCTATCATTTTACTCCTCCATGGTACATATGATGTCATTTTGAATTTCCATTTTAATTGACCACTCATGCCACATCATATATTCAACCTTTATTTAAGAGTGAGAAAAAGACAATAATGGCTAGACAGCCAACAGAATTGCAAAGGATAATCTCGTTCTACTAAAACAACTGCTAATGTATCCTGATAGGTGGAAGCTTAGCAAATGCATGGCTTTGTGATGTAGAATAGTTAACTGGAAACTTAAAAAATGAGATAGTGGGATGGTCTCATTCTGCTAAAACTGGAGCTGATGGAACCTGATAGACAGAACCTTTGCAAATGAACAGACTGTGTGATATGTGATATCAACCTGCCATTCAACACAAATGCAATTAATAGTCTGATTTGGCCAACACATCTGAGTCTGCTAATATGGCTGCTGATGAATCCCAATAGATGGACACCTGGTGAATGAGTGGGCTATGCTATTTACAGCATTCACTTGAGAGTTACAAAACAAGATAATGGCTAATAATAGGATAATGATGCAAAGAAAGATGTCAGCCTGCGAAAACAGCATTCCATGCATCCTGATAGATGGAACCCTTCCAAATGAGCAGCCTGCACAATATTCAAGGTTGATATGGACTGTCTTGACCTGCTAACATGGCATTCAATGGATCCTGATAGATGGAACCCTTCAAAATGAGCAGACTGTGCAAGATGCAAGGCTGAGAGCAATCAGTCATTGGATGCAAATGCAAAGCAATATTCTCATTGTGCTAACGTAGGATCCAAGGTATGCCCACAGGTGGGACATGTGCAAACAAGCAGATTGTGAGATTTGCAAGGTTCAATTCAGGGAAAACATTGCATTCTGCTATTGCAGGAGCCAATGTATTTCAATAGGCAGAAGCTTTGCAAATGAGCAGATAAATATTTCTCCACAGATGGAAATACAACCAAGGGCATTCAGCCAGTCACTAGTGACCAATTCACCCTCTGTAGTGAGCAATAAGTATTCTGTTGCCCAACAATGGTTTGTTGCTGTTCATCTCAGCCCACAGATGCATGAGCCTTTCAAGACAAATGATATACATATTCATGTCATACCAGACATATCCACAATGGAAATAAAATATGCAAATGGTGAATGAATGGGCTAGCTTGCCACTAGATGTCTCCTGCGAAGTACCCACTGACCTGCCCATCAGCTACAGGGTGGAATGCAAGGGTGGGGAACAGAAACTGCAGGTTCACATTAAGCTAACATTTAACTACAAATCTTTCTCCAGAACAAACTGAATATCAGTTGCATTCATGGCCTGCCATTTGTGTTCAGCATGCTTGGCCAACCTCAAATACATCATCCTCTGCCTTGCTGCATAACACTGCACCCCAGGAGCTCCAATAGTGCTGCTTCCCATCTGTATCTTATGCCATTCTTTTGCTCAAAATCTGAAGAAACTTATAGCCCATTGAAATTCTGATATTACAAGCTCTTCCTCTTCTTCCCAACAATCTTTGACGGATTTTGCTCACAGCCAATGAATGTGATAAACTAATTGAAGAAAGTTCATCAACCTTAAAGCACTGTTGAACAGTAAGGTCAACATACATTCAGACATCCAACTCTTTGATTCTGTGTCCCATGGGATGTTGATCAACCAAAACCATGGAAGATGGGTTCCACAGTGTTCCTGTGCATTTTGGGAGAAGGCCACTGTCTGCACAGCCAGGTCTTCTTTATGAAGCTCTTGATAATGTCCTAAGATATCTGCACCTGCACCAAGTACAACCATGGCATCTCTGCATTGATTATAAATTGTGGCCTGTTTTTTTACTGAGACATTGATAGCATGGATCATATCCCAGGCCTGAGTTTTCATAGAATAGCTCTTAGCTGTGTGCACCACCTGTTGAGATAACCACAGACTGAGGCCACTTGTGCCCAGTGTAAGAGACTGTATTCAAGGGAATACTACATAAGACATACCTTGTGCCCAGTGTAAGAGACTGAAGAAAATTTCACTGGGCACACAACAGTAAGTGCGCAAAAATGATAAACAAAGGTAAACAATAAACAAAAGCAAACCAAGGACACTTAGAGCGAAGCTAAGTGTCCACTACATGTCTGTAGGGTTAGATAGAAATAACACAAAAGATAAATGCAGTCCTGAGGTGCACAGGCACCTAATATGAACACTCCCCCCTGAATGTGCACCTCTGCACTCAACTGCTCCCCCCTGATGCGCCAAGTCCTAGCATCTGGCAGAAACCGATGACCTTGGTGCGATGTAGCGGTTTGGTGAGAAGATCTGCAGCCTGGTCGACTGTAGGGACGAAAATAGGCGAAATCAGGTTCTGCTGAACTGCATCTCTTAGCCAGTAGTAGCAGAGGTCAAGTTGCTTCATCCTCCCATGATGTTCTGGGTTCTTGGCCACAGAAATCGCAGATTGGTTATCAATGCGAAGGGTAGAAGCATCTGGGAGAGGGAGGCCAATTTCCTGCAACAGATTTCGCATCCATTTGATTTCCTTGCCTGCCTGGACTGCAGAAATATACTCTGCTTCAGTGGTGGACAAAGCAACCACTCCCTGAAGCTTGGAAGACCAGGATACTGCAC